>NC_051390.1:30210054-30215054 GCF_015228065.2 Penaeus monodon
CAAAAACTTCTGGGTATGCATGCTCGTTTGCATAGGGCCAATTATAGACGTAACAATTGTTATGGTAGAATAAATCCACCGGCAATGCCCCCTATGTAAGTTAATAATCAAGAGATTTTAATTAATGCAGGTGATGGTGTTACAATATTTTTAAAAAATTACAGGGGAGCGACTTACCAAGTCTGTACCTACATTATCTTTACCTGTTATGTATTCAATAGAAAAAGAATAGCATTGTAATGCCACGGCCCATCACATTAATCTACCGTTTGAATTTTTCATGCTGAAGAGATAAGTCAATGGCTTCTGATCTGTTTGTAGGATAAACTCTTGCCATACAGATAAATTCAGAATATATCTATAGCCCATACAATGGCCAAATTCCCTTTCGATGGTGGCATAGTTTACCTCACGGTCAAATAGTTTTCTGGTCGCATATACAATGGACATCTTACAACAGTGTCACTGGCATCTGTACGAAGATAAAAGACTTCAGTCGTATCTGGCAAACAAGGTACTGGGTTACACACTAGAGCATATTTTAATGACTTGAAACTCTCAATCTGCTGTGGATTCCAATTTAGTTTATTACTGCTGTTCTTTCTTAACAGTTCACTAAGAGGAGTTGCAGTACTCGCATAGTTTTGTATAAATTTCATGTAATAGCCAGTAGTGCCGAGAAATGATCTAAGTTGTTTTTTTGTTGTAGGTAAAGGGAGAGTGTTAACATCTTTTACCCTTTCTTCAAGTGGCGCAATATAATTGTGCTAATAATACACCAAGGTATTCAACATTTAGAAGGAATAGCAGTCAATCCACGCATTATTAATCTTAACAAGACTCTACAACTCCCAAATGTTCATACCAATTGCTATTATGTATCACAATGATGACAAAATAGCAGGCTACATTAGATATATTTGCACATTAAACTTATGAATGTAGCAGACGCCAGTTTTCAATCCAAACGGCATTACTTTTCAATACATTAACCTCCGTGTGTAGCAAAGGCAGTATAAATTTTGCAATCACGGACAACGGTACTTGCCCGTAGCCCTTACACAGATAAAGTTCACTAAAATACGCATTTTCCGTTGAAGGCATGGGCTCGGCATCAAATTCTGATAAGCTATTAATACCCCGAAAGTCAATAAAAACTCGCCACACACCATATGCCTGTTTTACTAACACCAATGGCAAGCAATATGGGAATTCAGATTGTTCTATAAGACCTAGTCCCAACACCTTATCAACTTCCTTGTTCAACTCTTGTTTCAAGTTATGAGGAATTGTATATTGTTTCTTATTTATAGGCACAGCAGAGATAAGTTTCATCTTGTGTCTTATCGTCTGGGTAAGGCCCGGCTTATTTTTTTTTTTTTTTACATCTGTGAAACAATTTAGCAAGATATACATTTCCTTAGTCTGATAATTCATCATTGATATTAAAGCTATTATTGTCAAATACATGAACGTACACAGTTTCACATGTTCCATTCACTGGAAATTCTTCTGCAACACAAATGTTAATTACATTTTTAAATTTCTGTTTTTCCTTGCGGAAGTATTTTTTTAGCATATTTATGTGGAACAATTTATCTTTCCCTTTTATCTATATAATATAATCCACACCATTTTCATGACATCGGATTATAGGATATGGCCCACGCCACTGCATCACTAATTTATTTGAGCTTGTATGCAGCAAAACAAGCTCTTCATCTCCATTCTACAACTTAGGTGCTCTATTTTTTAAGTCGTAGTATGCTTTGTAACTTATCCTACGAATATTGGCATGGAATGCTGCTAGCTTGGCCGTCTCATCTAATCGTGAACGGAGGTCTAGCACATATTGGTAAGTAATTTTTACCTCGTTATCAGTGCCATTATTTGTCCAAAGATCGTGTAGTATACTTCACGTCCTTACAAAAGTTCAAAGGGGGAGAATATTAAACTATCATTAGGGGTCTCTCTATAAGCAAAAAGTGCCGCTGTAATGTAGCGGTCCTAGTCTTTTGGATGTTCTGAACAGAGCTTCTTAATAATAGATTTTAGAACACCATTAAGTCTTTCGATGGCGCTATTGCGACATGCATAAAATGGTGATGTATACAAAGCTTGAACCGAGAGTAAATGGTGAATTTCGCTCATAAGATTAGACTTAAACTGGGATCCGCGGTCAGACATTATATTCGGTATGCCGACGCGAGAGAAAGCTTCGGCAACTGTTATAGTACCAACATTTTTCAAAGGCACAGCCCTGGGGTATCTAGTATAATCTATTAGTGTTAATATATATTTATATCCTCTTTTTGAACATGGAGTAATTGGGCTAACAAGGTCTATGGCTACACGAGAGAATGGCACTGATATGACGGTATGGTTTTCATTGCCACCTTCCTTATGCTTACTCTAGCTGAAAATTTCTGGCATCTAGGGCACGAATGGCAAAACCTTTTAATATCAGCTCCGGCACCAGGCCAAAAGAAGTAATAAAAAATCTTACTGGAAGTCTTCCGGTGCGAGAAGTGTTGACCGGGAGGGCATCGTGAACAAGGAGCATTACATCAATGCGGCATTTCGCGGGCATCATTAACTGCTTCCCTCCTACCTCACAATCGTTATGACTGGCTACACAAACCCTATACATCAATTTATCAATCACTCGACAATTTACAGAGCGACCTTTGCTTTTAATTGCATCACCATTCATTATCTTGTTGCATATGGATTTTAAAGTACTACAGGACTGCTGTTCTTTGGCAAAATCATCCTTATTGGTACTTAACTTTAAGAAGTCAGGGCAACAAAGGGCGTTAGTTTTAATGGTGCTCATTTTTGATGAGTGCATTTGAACATTAAGGGCTATTTCATCAAGATGAAAGCTTGTATAATCAACCTTATGGTCTGATTGATATAAACGACATTGTAAAGGTTGTTCCAAGTGCTGTCTCATGTAATCTGTACGTGGATGACTTCATACTGTACTGCTCAGGAGGAAGCTTACAGGATGTGCAAGGACACATGCAGGCTGCAATAAATCAGGTTGGACAGTGGGCTACATATCATGGGTTCAAATTTTCCCCAAGTAAGACCATGGCTATGCATTTCCACAAACGAGGAAAATTCCATCCTTCCCTCTATTTAGGAGCAAACCCACCGCAATTTGTCCAAGAAGTGAAGTACATGGGTCTAATTTTTGACTCAAGGCTTACATGGATGCCTCACATCAAACAGTTAAAAGTGAAGGCTACAAAGGCGCTTAGTATTTTGCGGGTTCTTTCACATCTATCTTGGGGTGCGGACCGCACAACGCTTCTACGGCTTTACCAAGCGCTTATTCATAGTAAGCTTGATTATGGATGTGAGGCTTATTCATCTGCAACTCCCACTGTTCTCTGGATGTTGGACTGGGGCTTTCAGGTCTTCACCTGTGGAGTACCTGTATGCTGAGAGTGGAGAACCACCTCTTTCATTACACTGGGAGTACATGAACCTGATTTACTACACGAGACTACAAAGGATTACAGGGTCTCCTACATCCAGATTGGTTTTCATCCCCTTTGAGGATAGCCGATCCTATGGTAGGAGAATGAGGAATCTTGTGGAAGATCTTAATTTAAGTCTCACCAAGGTTTTGGCTGTTGGAATTCCCCAATTCCCCCCTTGGACTAATCAAGTCGAGCTGGATTTGGTCGGAATTGGGAAAGGGGAGAGATCCGAAGCAGAAGTCAGAGAGAGATTTCTTCAGCATATTTTTAAGTACCAAGAATCAGATGCAATATATACAGATGGTTCAAAGTCTGAAAATGTGTGGGCTTTGCAGCAGTGAGCAGAAGGAAGACTGCATCTGGCAGTGTTTCTCTAGCAGCCTCGATCTTCACTGCAGAGTTACATGCCATCCTTGCAGCAGTTAAGATGACTAGAGATTCTATTGTGATATATTCCAACTCTCGTAGTGCCTTGCAAGCAATCAAGAGCTTAAATTCATCACATCCAGTAGTGAGGGAGGTTCAAGATCGGCTTGCAGTGATGTCAACACGTAAAAAGATAACTCTGTGTTGGGTGCCAGCGCATGTTGGTATCAGTGGGAATGAATGAGCTGATCAGAAGGCCAAGGCAGCTGCTGCTCAGCCTTGTGATGCTCGTTTTCCTCTCCCACACACCGACCTGAAACCCAGCATCAGGAGTTGCCTTCATGATAAATGGAAGGAACAATGGAAGCATACCTCTAGAAACAAACTGCAAAAGATTAGAGTTGACCTTGGAAGTTGGGTGACTAGCATCCATCCCAACGAAAAGTGGAAGTTGTACTAACAAGACTAAGAATCGGGCACACAAGACTGACTCATGGGCCAATGATGGCTAAAAATGAAGCACTTTGTGAAGGATGCCAAGAGCCATTAACGATCGCACATGTAGTGGAAAAATGTGCAACATTCTCAGACCAAAGACGTATGTACTTGTCTCCCCGATATACACTGAAAAATGTATTGGGGGAGGATTGTGATATAGAGGGTCCTATTAGTTTCCTTAGGGAGACTAATATTTTCAATAAAATCTAATCATGCATAATGTTTATGCAATAATTTTATACACTTAGAGCATAATATTTATGCTTTGATTTTCAATACATTTATTGTTATTTGTAAGATGTTTATTGATAGATTTTTAAAGTTTTAAATATTTTAATGTTTCTATTTAACAAGGCATTCTCCGCTAATGACCTTAGCTGTTGATGCGGCATATAATTTTAAATAATCAAATCAAATCAATCCTTTCAGATGGCTGAAATGATATGCAAGTTTTATACTGAGACCTGGAAGATGGTGCTCAGCATAGTTGAGGCGATGGAGGGGAAGATGTAATTCCAATGCCCATCTATTGTTTGGGAATCGAGCCCATCAAGATTAAATTGAATTTTTTTACAATTTAATTTTGATTTAAACGACTCCCAGTCTGCTTGTTTATATGGGACAAATCGTCTTTCTTTGTTTGGT
>NC_051390.1:30225054-30232554 GCF_015228065.2 Penaeus monodon
GTCATCTTAACTGCTGCTAGAGAAAGACTTCCTTCTGCTCACTGCTGCAAAGCCCACACCATTTTCAGATTTTGAACCATCTGTATATATTGCATCTGACCCTTGGTACTTAGAAATGTGCTGAAGAAATCTCTCTCTGACTTCTGCTTCTCTCCTCTTTCCCAATTCCAACCAAATCCAGCTCGACTTGATTAGTTCAAGGGAGGAATTGGGGAATTCCAACAGCCAAGGACCGCCCACAAAGGCTGTTGTGGGCGGTCCTTGTCTGAGAAATTTTATGTGGTCACAATTCTGTAAATAATGTACCAACGTGGCGCTCTGCTATCCACAGTGCATGCAACACCTGTCTTCATGGTCAAATGTCTCTATGATCTGCCATGCATAATGGTAACCTAGTCTGATTCTGTGAAGAATGACTTCGGTACCTCTAATGATTGCTTTAGAGAGTGCCTGTGGCGTCTGAGTACCATTCGAAAGGCATGAGCTGTGGCCTTACACTTCTGCCTTAAGAATTTCGGCTCGGTTTTATGATCATAGGATTTCGGGGCATAACCCTGCCAATGTCAGCTAGTCTGTCAGCAAGCTCATTCCCTCTGATGCCTATGTGGCTAGGTTTATGATTTTTCTTCTACCCTGAGCAAAAATCTTCTGTGCTATTGTGAGGACAGTAGTCAGAAGGTAGATGTTGTCTTTGGTTGAGCTTTGCTGTAGACAGTCAATGGCTGCCCTGGAGTCTATATGTATGACCACATGTGGGCTAGTGCTCCCATGATCGCAACTGCCTCTACCTGTAGTGGGGAGGCATTGTCTGTTACCCTCATGGATTGTGTGGCATCCTTTGCTGCAAAGCTGGCGCCTGCAGTGTGGTTTAAGGGACTGATCCATTCGTGAAGTAGGTTCTACTACCCGGAGGAGTGTTGGCTGCTATGACCCTCTCAGCCTCTGCCATTAGACTAGGCATGGTGGATTAACTCTTTGTCCTTGACAAGCTCATAACAGAGAACTCGATCAAGGTTTGTGCCCATGGTGGGGTTTCAACAAAGTCAGGTTAAGGGAGTTCATGCCCTTGGCAAGTAGTTGTTCTTTGAGCTGATAATGTATTAACACCCTAGCTGTGTGAGGCAGCCAGGAGTTGTTTGCAAAATGCTCATGCTTTTGTTCTAGGTGTCTAACTTTTTTTTTTTTTTTTTTTTTTTGTCTCATGTTTATGTTCCTGGGAGCATGAATGACCTTTGAAAAGAACTGAGCTGCCATTAGATTAATTCGTGATTCCAGGGGGAGAAGGTTTGCCTCCATGAGGAGGTTGAGGACCTTCGTCCACCTAAGGGCACCCAGAATGATCCTGGTAGCTTCATTTTGAACTGTCTCCAATTTTTCTCTTTATTTTGGCTTAAGAGAAATCAGGGAGACAGAAGCATGGTCTACAATGGGACGGATGGCATGTACATAGAATGATCTTAGTACTTTATGTCTAGCTCCTATGTGTCTCCCAGAGACATCAGTCATGAGTCCATCTCATGACAGACAGTCTTGCTTTGGTCAGCTAAGTACAGTACCTCCTTTTTAAAGGAGACTAGGTCAGTCATTACCCCAAAGTATTGGAAGATCTGGACCATTCTATGTTCATTTCCTGGATTCTCAGACTTGTGCCTTGAACATTTTGTCTCAGTGCCATGGCTTTGGATTTGGCTGCGGAGATCTTTAGTCCTGTCCTACAGCATTCCTCAGATACAAGGTCCAGGCAGCATTTGGCTTTACTTAGCAAGTGTGGTCCAGTGGAGATGACTGCGAGATCATCTGCATAGGAGATAATCTTTCACCCCACTGGGAGCTGTATGTTGAGGATGCAGGACATTAGGGTGTTGAAAAGGGCTGGACTGGGGACCCAACCCAGAAATGTTCCATTTTCTAGTGGCATGTGCTGAGATAGATGACCTTGGAATCTGACTTTGGCTGTTCTGTTCCTGAAATAGTCACCTATCCAAGCCAGGAGCTTTCCTCTGATTCCCTTCTGGATCAGGGTCTCCTGAATAAAAAGAAGACTTGCTAATTCAAAATCCTTCTTCAAGTCTAGGAATACTACCACAGAAGTGACAGTCTGATTGTGCTTAAGAGTGTGGCTATGCTGTGCTGTGCTCATGCCCCTTGTGAACCCATGGAGGTGTTCATATGGGGGTTCCATTTTCCATTGGCGTCGGTTTAGTACCATTCTTTTGTTCGTCTTGCCCAGACAGCTGAGGAGAGTGATGGGGCGATGCTTCCCTGGCTCCTTTGGTTTTGGGATGGGAACTATGATAGCCCTCTCCCAGCTCTGGGGTAGAGTGGAATTTCCCAGGACTTGTTGATGAGTTGCAGGAATGCAAGCTCACCTGCCAGTCCTAGGTGGGAAATGATGGGGTACGAGATCCCATCAGAACCTGGGGCTGTGCCAGAACTGTTTTTGTAGGTTTGTCTTGGTTCCCTCAGAGAGAAGATAACATCTAAATTATCGGGTTTGGCTGCCCTTTCTCTGATATGAGTCTGCCTTGTTGTAGGCATTGTTGGTTTGCCCTCAGTTCAGCTAGCAGACTGTTTCAGCTTGTTCTCATACAAGACCCCCCTAACGAAAGCCGCCTTGCCGCGGTGGAGGGGCTTGAGGTCCCAATGATCTGGTGAGCTGGACCAGAGGACTACCCATACTGGAGAGGTCACCAGTAAGGGATGGGACAAAATGGCTTCCTGGTGCACCAAGGCCTATGAGAGGGGATGGTGCACCCACCCCTGCTTCATTCCATCTTGGACCAGGGAGAACTCTCCCACATATGTTTGCCATGTGTGGCATCCTGTATTACCAGGAGACAGGAGTCCTGGAGGTTGAGTGATGCTGCAGGCTGCACCCTGCAGCTAGCAACATACCTCTTTGGTCCTCCATTCTGGTTAGATGGGTGGCTTGATCAAGGCCCGGTCAAGTCAATTGGCTGGTCAAATATGGCTAGGGGCAAGCAGGCACTGTTCAATCGGAAGTGCATAGGTCCCGCGACTGCCATCAGTACTGCAATAGTGGCTGCATATATTTCCTCATTACCCCTGTGGCTGTTGGGAGATTTCGAGCCCCAGCTATAGCTTCCCCTCATTGGACTCCATGGTAGGTGGTGGGGTGAGGAAATGAAGAATTCTAATTTGCATGATTACTACAAATTACTACAAAGATCTAGCTCTCTCCCTGACAACCTATGCAATCCCCTGGCCATTCCTTCTGGAACATCACATGTTGTCATTCTGGAACCTTTCCAGCTTCCAAAGGGCAAGAATGGGAATCACAATGGTTCCTGGAATCCCAAACCAAGTAAGAAGAGGAAAAGTCCTCAATCCATTAAGGAAATTTTTCCTGGTAAATATGAGAGTATTTCATATAGGAAGTACCTAGTAGTGAAGACCATTGATGGTGTATCAATCATGGATCTTGATATTTTTAAAGTACATTGGAAAATAGTTGAAGTATGTCAACGTGATCCTCGCATCGCCCCACAGCGAGATGGTAACCTGATAGTTGAGGTTTCGTCACCAGACGAGAGTGACCGTCTGGGTTCGATATGTGACATTCCTGGGGCTCAAGTTTCATGTTCTCCTCACATAACACTCAATCAGTGTAAGGGAATTGTCTTTTCCCGAGACCTGATCAGGTATTCTGAGGATAAACTGTCAGAGGAACTAGAGAATTTTAATGTAGTGGCAGTAAAACACTTTAAGTAGAAAGTTGATGGTATGGAACTGTTGACACCAGCTCTCCTTCTAACTTTTAACACGAATCAGTGAAGTTGGCATGGTACCACCTCAAGGTAAAGCCATATGTGCCCAACCCTATGCGGTGCTTCCACTGCCAGGGTTATGGGCATGGAGTCAACTCTTGCCGTTTTAAAGAAAATGGACAACCAAGAGTATGTGTAAAGTGTGGTACAACAGGTCATCAAGGAGATGACAACTGTCCAGGTCCAATATGCTGTTACCACTGCAAAGAAGTTCATGAAGCTTCATCAAAGCAATGTAAAAGGTACAAATTTGAAAAAGAAGTATTGGTAATAAGAAGCAAGCAGAAAGTTAGTTTTCCAGAGGCAAAGCGACGTGCCCGTGTGTTGTTTGCACAGCCAGATAGGTCCTTTGCTTCTGTTCTAGCTGACACTGCCTCTGGTGAGTTGTTCCACCAGAAATGGAGTAGGAGTGAGGGGTCTGTTGAGGAGTTCTTTGGAGACATCAGGTAAGGCTCCAGAGACCTCATTGGTGACAGATCCAGCTGGGTATGTCAGGATAGTCCCTTCCAAGCCATCCACCTGTAGACAACACTGCAGATTAAGGCTGTGAGAATAAGCTTGACACGATCTTACTGTTGCATCCATCTACCTTCCTCCACATAATCTCAACATAAATGATTTGGAAAATCTACTTGAGCACACATCCATTTCTACACTTTGGAGATTTCAATGGTCAGCATCACCTCTGGGGAGACACTTTGTGCAACCCTCGAGGAAGGGCCTTGGAGTCCTTGTTCTTAAGAGTAGATGCAGTTTTACTGAACAGTGACACTCCCACACATTTCCAAATTCAAACTGGGACATTCTCCAATATAGACCTATCAATAGGCTCACCTGATTAATAATTGAACTTCACTTGGCAGGTCATGGAAGACTTATATATTTTTTTAGGAGGTGAATGGTATTCCAGTCAGTGGAGTGCAGAGATGGCGACTTGAACATGCGGACTGGAATCTTTTTAGATCAACTGCAGTATTGCAAGAATCTGTGAATGATCTCCAGTGTGTTCAAGATGCTGTTAATCACTTCACATCATGAATTCACCTTATAGCAGAAGCATCCATTCCAAAAAGTAGCGGGTAGTACCATCGACCTCCGGTACCATGGTGGTCTGATGAATGCCAACAAGCTGTCAGACCAAGAAAAGCTGCATTAAGGCAGTTGAAACGATGCCCCAGCATTGTAACCTTGATCCATTGGAAAAAGACCCGAGCCAAAGCCAGGCGCGTGCTATAGGAGGCTAGACAGACATCATGGAGAGCATTAACTCTGGGACCCCCTTAGCATGGGTATGGGACAAGGTGCGTAAGATTGCTGGAAAGAGCACACCCATGTCACAACCTGCTCTGAAGATAGATGGCATAAGCATCACAGACAAAAAAGATGTTGTAAATGAGCTAGCTAGATTGATGGCAGAGATCTCCTCTGGAGCATCTTACACTGTTCGATTCTGCACTCTTTGGGCTGAACAGGAACGACACCCAGTGTCATTCTTCAATAGGACTGCAGCAGAACTTCCATACAACTTGCCATTTTTGTGCAAGGAGATGGACTCTGCCTTGCAACTCTGCCATAAGACTGCCCCAGGAAGTAGCAATATTCCATACCAAATGATATCTCACTTACCAGAGAGCTCCCAGAAGTTCCTGTTGGACCTATTCAATAGGATCTATAGGGAGGGGACAGTGCCATCCACATGGCAAGAGGCTATAATCATTCCTGTTCCTAAACCTGGCAAAGATGCTTCCACACCAAGAAATTACAGACCAATTTCTCTCACCAGCTACATCTGCAAGCTGATGGAGAAAATTGTAAACTTCAGGTTGACATGGCAGCTAGAAAAGGAAAAAGTGTTGACCACATATCAATATGGCTTTAGAAAATTGAGATCGACGACAGATGTGCTTGTGAGGAAGGAAACTGCTATACAGAATTCCTTTGCACAGCGACGTCACATGATAGCAGTCTTCTTTGACCTTGAAAAGGCTTACGATACTACTTGGAAGCATGGCACACTCATGAAGCTGTATGACATTGGCTTAAGAGGAGCATTACCTACCTTCATACAAAGCTTCCTTACTAACAGGAAGTTTAGAGTTCGGATGAGAAACAGTTTCTCTAACCTGAAAGATCAGCTGGAAGGGGTCCCACAAGGGAGTGTCTTAAGTGTGACCCTGTTTGCCATTACTATAAATGACATTGTAGAGGTTGTTCCAAGTGCTGTCTCATGCAATCTGTACGTGGATGACTTTACACTGTACTGCTCAGGAGGAAGCTAGAACACATGCAGACTGCAATAAATCAGGTTCTACAGTGGGCAATATTCCATGGGTTCAAATTTTCTCCAAGCAAGACCATGGATATACATTTCCATAAATGAGGAAAGTTCCATTCTTCCTTCTATTTAGGAGCAAACCCACTGCAATTTGTCAAAGAAGTGAAGTGCTTGGGTCTAATTTTTGACCTCAAGGCTTACATGGGTGCCTCACATGAAACAGTTAAAAGTGAAGGCTACAAAAGCACTTAGTATTTTGCGGGGTTTTTTCACATTTATATTTTGGTGCAGACCGCACAACGCATCTACGAATTTACCGAGCGCTTATTCGTAGTAAGCTTGACTATGGATGTGAGGCTTATTCATCTACAACTCCCACTGTTCTCCGGATGTTGGACTCGGTTCATAATGAAGCTCTCAGAATCTGTACTAGGGCTTTCAGGTCTTCACCTGTGGAATCCCTGTATGTTGATAATGGAGAACCACTTCTTTCATTACACCGGGATTACATGAACCTGATTTACTACACGAGACTACAAAAGATTCCAGGATCTCCTACATCCAAATTGGTTTTCAACCCCCTTGAGGATAGCCGATCCTACGGTAGGAGAATGAGGAATCTTGTGGAAGAGCTTAATTTAAGTCTCACTAACGTTCTGACAGCCTTTGTGGGCGGTCCTTGGCTGTTGGAATTCCCCAATTCCTCCCTTGAACTAATCAAGTCGAGCTGGATTTGGTTGGAATTGGGAAAGAGGAGAGAAGCAGAAGTCAGAGAGAGATTTCTTCAACACATTTCTAAGTACCAAGGATCAGATGCAATATATACAGATGGTTCAAAGTCTGAAAATGGTGTGGGCTTTGCAGCAGTGAGCAGAAGGAAGTCTTTCTCTAGCAGCCTTGCAGCAGTTAAGGTGACTAGAGATCTTATGAACCATTCTTTTGTAATATATAGTGACTCTCATAGTGCCTTGCAAGCAATCAAGAGCTTAAACTCATCACATTCAGTAGTGAGGGAGATTCAAGATTGGCTTGCACTGATGTCAATGCATAAAAAGATAACTCTATGTTGGGTGCCAGCACATGTTGGTATCAGTGGGAATGAGCGAGCTGATCAAAAGGCCACTCAGCCTTGTGATGCTCATTTTCCTCTCCCACACACCGACCTGAAACCCAGCATCAGGAGTTGTCTTCATGATAGATGGAGGGAACAATGGAGAAAAGCGAAGGAACAAGAAGAGGGTGCGAATAAGAGGGGTACGAGGGGAAATGTGGAAGGAGACAGGGCAGGATAGGGATAGGATGGAGGCAGGATAGTATAGGGATAGAGATAAAAGGTAGAACAAGAAAGGAAAACGAGAAGAAGAGAGAGAGACTACCGTCGGTTCATGAGTCAGTCTTGTGTGCCCGATTCTTAGTCTTGTTAAAACAACTACTTTT
>NC_051390.1:30237554-30240054 GCF_015228065.2 Penaeus monodon
CTTAGTAACACATTTGTCGTTCATTCTTATAGACATGTATTCATTCATGTACACAAACTAAGGTACTACCATTATTACTGAAGTGAGTTGTGTAACGATAATCTACAACTATATATGGATGTTCTGTCACTAAAGAGACTACAGTACTACCCACAGTTTCATCAATATGATCGTCGCTTCGTAATAATTGCTTTTGACGATGATTCTTCATATATGTTGTTTATGTTTCTTGGGACACTACATTGTAGAAATTATTTGATATAGCTTTTTTTGGATTTAGAGCATACTACGGCTGCTAAAGCTGCACAACTGGCGGAAAATTGTTCCTAAATTAATATCTAGCAAATAAATGGATATTAAACCGCCAGAACTTCCGTGTCAATGGGCTAATTAACATTTTCGCTTTATTTATTTATTGCGTATGTGTGGTGTGTGATCATAGGTGTATATTGCACGATAGGTAAGATAGGAATCAGTTGGTATAGTAAATCAACAAACACTGTAAGGCAATAAAGATCTTTGAAATTAAAAATAAAAAGATTATTTATTAACCAAACGTGAAACGGCCTGTTGTTGGCCCGAAGAGGGCAATGTAAAAAAAAAAAACAAAAAAAAAAACAGCGTAAAAACACACGCAAACAAAGCGCATGTGTATGTGTGTATGTATGTGTGTACATGTATATATATATATATATATATATATATATATATATATATACATACTGCATTTATACAGACAATAAGAATATATATTTAAATTCATATATATGTATGTATATATATACATATATATACATATATATATATATATAAAGTATATACATATATCTATATACATACATACATACATACACACACAAACACACACACACACACACACACACATATACACACACACACACACACACACACACACACACACACACACACACACACACACACAACACACACACACACACATATATATATATATATATATATATATATATATATATATATATATGTATGTATATATATATATGTGTGTGTATGTGTGAGTGAGTGTGAATTTAAATATATATTCCTATTGTCTGTATAAATCCAGTATATATATATATATATATATATATATATATATATATATATATATATATATATATATATATATGTGTGTGTGTGTGTGTGTGTGTGTGTGTGTGTGTGTGTGTGTGTGTGTGTGTGTGTGTGTGTGTGTGTGTGTGTGTGTGTGTGTGTGTGTGTGTGTGTGTGTGTATCTAATACATATACTCTTATATATATAGTATATATATATCTATATACATATATCACATATATATTTATATGTATATATAAATATGATATGTATGTGTATATGTAATATATAGATGCATATATATATATATATATATATATATATATATATATATATATATATATATATGCATGTATATGTGTGTGTGTGTGTGTGTGTGTGTATGTACACACACACACACACACACACACATATATATAAATATATATATATATATATATGTATATATATATATATATATATATATATATATATATATATGTTTATATGTATATATAGATATGTATGTATGTTTATGTATATATGTATATGTATGTGTATATATATGCATATTGAGCAAACACATACACATGCATACACACAACCACACACGAATGCCCCTCCTCTCACACACACACACGCACACATATAAACACACACGCAAACAAACAAAAACTTCAAAACGCTGGTATATATATATATATATATATATATATATATATATATATATATATATATATATATATATATAAGTAGATAGTAAAATGCCAAATCCGGAGGATGACCTTGAGGATGACGTAACACACTCCCGGATATGGCTATACCATAACCATGAGGATGACGTAACACATTCCGCGGATATAGCCATGCCATAACCATGAGGATGACGTAACACATTCCCGCGGATATAGCAGTGCCATGACCTCGAGGATGAGCATGAGCCTCCGGGCAAGTACAGTGGTAACGCGTCGGCCTCTCATCTGAGGGGTCGGCGGTTGGAGAATATAAAGACGCTTTACCATTGTGTGCGTGCATGCATATGTGTATGCGTGCGCGTGTGTGTGTGCGCGTGTACGTGTTTGTGCATGTGTGCGTGCATGCGCGTGTGTATGTGTGTGCGTATACGTGTTTGTGCTAGTGTGTGTGTGTGTGTGTGTGTGTGTGTGTGTGTGTGTGTGTGTGTGTGTGTGTGTGTGTGTGTGTGTGTGTGTGTGTGTGTGTGTGTGTGTGTGTGTGTGCACAGCTATATACTCAATGAGTTACAAAAACATATGTATGATTCGTTTTGTTCATCACGAATACACTTTATCTCGTGCTAAATTCTGATAATGGTTTTCGCTCTCAATATTCCAAAAGCCATGGCGTTTCTATGGAGACGCATCCACATTCGGACAGCTGAGCAAGTAAATGCACGTTAACTTGTTTCAACTCAAGCAACTACACATTAGG
>NC_051390.1:30245054-30255054 GCF_015228065.2 Penaeus monodon
ACTAGCAAATGTCCCGCAATAGAAGTCGAGTGCCGCTTATGTCCCAAGAGAGGCCGTTTCGCCAAGGTGTGCAAATCGAAAGAGGCCGACAACAGCAAAGGATCACCTCGTCAGAACTACAACTGTCATTGCGTGCCAGCAGACAGGGACTCCCCAGCCCATTAGTGTCCACCTGATGTATGGCCAGACCACATCACATCTTCAGATGCTGCCAGATACGGATGCGGACGTCACGATCATGGGTAAGAAGCACCTGGATTTGCTGAAAATACCCTGCAGTGATTTACAGCCCATAGCATCCACCACTACCCTGACAGCTGATGGATCTAAAATGGTTCCTGCCCTGGGATTTTTCCATGCAACACTACAACTGGGAAAGAGGACTTGCAAATTCATGATGGTGTCACAACTCCTCTCCTCTCTTATCTCCACTGGACCACACTGCCTAAGTAAAGCCCAGCGGTGTCTGGCCCTTGTATCTGAGGAGTGCTGTAGGACAGGACTAAAGATCTCTGCAGCCAAATCCAAAGCCATGGCTTTGAGACTAAATGTTCAAGGAACAAGTCTGAGAATTCAGGGAATAGACTTAGAATGGGTCCAGGTCTTCCAATACCTTGTGGTAATGATTGACCGGACCCTCTCCTTTAAAAAGGAGGTCCTGTACTTAGTGGACCGAACCAAAGCAAGACTGTCGGTCATGAGAGCAATGTCTGGGAGACACATAGGAGCTAGACATAAAGTAGTGAGATCATTCTGTAGCGTTTACTTTGCTATTTGGCTATGTATAGCTTATGATATACTCTGTGGACCTCTTCACCATGTTTCAATGTGCTGTGGTTTTTATATTTCATCTCCTCTCTGATCAGTGAAAAGGACGTGAAGTGGTAGTGTATGTTCTTTTTCCTTATATAATTTAGGCCTCAGAGATATCCATCTTTGGTGTTGCTTTCATAATTAAAGGCAGTCGTGATATGGCTCTGGTTTACGTAAAACATAAAGGTTTCATAATCGGCAAAAGTAACTTACAAATAAAATTAATTTTAAAGTAAAACAAAGAGAAATAAAACCCCATGGATCCCAACGAAAGACTAATGCAAAACCTAATTAAACTACTCTAAAACCAAGGCCATACACGATAAAACAAAACAAAACAAAACAATGAAATAAAAGATTCTAGTAAAAATAAGAAATTGAAATTGATAAAATTCAAAATAAAAAGGGTTCTAGAAAGGGTTCTAGTTACAGGTTCTGTATTTTAGTGAAGGTGGGGCAGCGTACATGAACATAACCAATATAATAATTATTACCTTAATATATATCGCGTCTCTGATGTTTCTTATGTCGTGTTTCGCCGCCTCACATTACGAAAAGATAATAGAATAAAATGAACACAATAGAAAATAGACAAAAATCGAAAATAAAGAAAAGTCTCTCTCTCTGACTTCGCTGAAGTCTCGGGCCTGAGAGGCGGTTCCCTTGTTTTTGTTTATGCCTTGCGCATTTTCACCTGCATGGTGACATCAGCACACAGCGGTAATTAAAGAAACAGCACCTTTTTCCTGTGCGCGAAACCATGTGCCGTTTTAACCTTTCTCTCGTATATACTATATGTTTGAATTCCCGTTATAATTTTAGCGCTTCATTCATAATCTCGAATATCTGTGTGCGCATCCGCGCAGAGGGCACCCTCACCGGCTACGGCCAGCGGATACGAGGGGAAACTCCAGCATTTCATTTGCTACAATTCTATGTACATGCCATCCGTCCCATTGTGGACTATGCTTCTGTCTCCCTGTTGCCGCAAAGCCAAGATTAAGAGAAAATTTGGAGACAGTTCAAAATGAAGCTACCAGGATCATTCTGGGTGCTCCAAAGTGGATGAAAGCCCTCAACCTCCTCATGGACGCAAACCTTCTCCCCCTGGAATTACGAATTGATCTAATGGCAGCTCAGTTCCTGTCAAAAGTCATCCAAGCTCCCAGGAACTCAAACATGAGAAAAAAATACCCAGATGCCTAGAACAAGACCACAAGCTGTTCGCAAACAACTCCTGGGTGTCTCACACAGCCAGGGTGTTGATATGCTATCAGCTCAAAGAACAACTACTTGCCAAGGGCATGGACTCCCCCCCCGCCCACTTTATTGAAGCCCCACCGTGGGCACAAACCTTGATCGAGTTCTATGTTATGAGCTTGTCAAGGAGAAAGAATCAATACACCATGCCTAGTCTAAAGGCAGAAGCTGAGAGGGTCATTGCAGCCATCACTCCTCCAGGTAGTAGAACATATTTCATGGATGGATCAGTCGATCCCTTAAACCACACTGCAGGTACTGGCTTTGCAGCAAGGCATGCCACACAATCCATGAGGGTAACAGACAACGCCTCCTCGCTACAGGCAAAAGCAGTTGCTCGCTCGCAGGCGACCCTCTTTTAAACAGATTAGGAAACTCACAAGGGTTGCAATGTACTCGGAAGTATGGAGGAGAGGATGTGATCATGTACACGGGGCGACGTCACAAGGCAGAAAGGCTTGCGGATGTTACTGTATTAAATATATACTTATAAGTTAATAATGTTATGCAAATGGCAATGGGAGAGTGAGGGAAGGAGTCTCCTACAAGTGGTCCCCAAGGAATCCTTTAGGGTTATGGGAAGTTGTGGGAAAACACTTGAGATTCCTTAGTGAGAGAGATTTAGGGTGTTGGAATGGCCAAATGTGAAATGGTAACACACATACACACACTATGGCATATACATAAGTCTATTTCTGTTACCACGTGGCAAACAGCCATGTGGTTCCAAGTCCTAAATAGGAACCATTCACTCAGCGAGCGCATAGACGATGATGTTATCTGACCTCGCCTGACCCGACAGTTCGTGATTAGCGTCCAGCGTGCTAAGGTCGGCCTAGCCTTTACCCTCAGGGGAAGTTGACCCTACACCATGCAGGACCCCCCTCCTTTCTCACTGAGGTGAAACAGCCTTTGGGTGTTTCAGAGAAAAGAGGGATTCACTTTGAAAAAGGGTACAGGTCCTCTCTGAGGGATGGAGAGGAACTGCCTGAAAAAAGTGAAAGATCTCCCTTTCTTACTTAGGGAGGAGCAAAAGTGTTCCCAACAATGATGTCCTGTAGGTGGAAGGGCATCCCCTCTGGTCTACTCCCAGAGGTTCACACCTACCCACGTGTTTGCCGTACGTGGCAGCTTTGTGCACTGGGAGACAGGAATCCTGGGGGATGAGCAATACCGTGCACGAGTACGCCCTGCGGCTAGCAACACGCCTCTTTGGTCCTCTATTCCGGAAAGACAGGTGGCCTGATCCAGGCCCGGTCAGGCCAATCGGCTGGTCTCCCTCGGGAGGCTAGGGTCAAGCAGTCATGCTGCCGTTGGACTCAAACCCCGCCCCGGTACCACTCAAACGGCTTTTGGGCTGCATATATCCACTCATCCCCCCTTGTTGCTGTTAACTTGGGGTTCTAAACTCAGTTTCCCCCTTGATGGACCCGTGGTCGAGGGGGCGTGAGTGATGAACACTGCCAAATCTGGAAAATAAAAAAAACAAAAACACAGACGATCCCAAATTTAAAACCCATGAAAGGGCCCAACCACGGCAGCCACCCTAAACCAAAACATGCCCCCGGGTGGCAAAAAAAAACCCCAAGCACGGATGACACTGTCACCCTGCTCCCAAAGTTGGGGGACAAGACAAAAAAACCCTTGAAAGATTGTCTTCCACCGATTGTCCAACAAAATGGACTCTCGTACTGGCCCCTCCGGCCCGCACCCAAGCCAGGTCTCTGAGACCCCTCAGAGGGCCCACTGACTAATGGGGAGCACAACTGAACCCCGAAACAGTTTGTCCCCCCGACAAGTTTCGGACCGCCAAAGGGCGGCCCGAAACGCCCGATGCCGGGACCGATCTGAGGGAGAGTCGGACCCCCAAAGGCTTTTTCCCGTAGTCCAAGGTCCTATTAAACCCAAGGCTTCACAATGCCTACCAAATTCAGGGCGTTGGAGAGCCAACGAAAAATCCTTTTCGATCCGGGTTGCGCGGTAGGGGCATATCATCATCCCCAAAAGATAAAAGCCCCAAAGGGAAATGGGAGGAAGGTGACCTCTCCCCGAACCCGGGGAAAAAAGAGGGTCAAAATGGTGCTTCTTGGCTTCTTCTCGCACACAAACCCCAAATCGTGGAGGCTTACCCATTGTCGAAGGGAAGACTCCACCGGGGAAATCCTGGTGACCATGAAAAGTAGCCCAACCTCACCCTTGATCTGGGTAACTGGGGTACCCACAACCTTCAAAATCATCCTGATCCACTGCGATTTTCAAGTTCCAAGTACGGACACCACCGCTAGCTGCACGCCAAGCCTTTAAAAGCGGTGTCTGTAAAGACACACAAAACCCGAGGTGTGCATTAAGGCCTCAAAAAGGAAAAAAACACAACAGCCAAAAATTTCCCAACTGTGCCAAAGGACACGCCTGGGCCTGGGGTTGCGTCAGGAAAGGCGGCCCTCACGGCAAAGGTTGCTAAAAGTGACCAACTTTTTTCCCCCCCCCCCCAGCATCTTTTTTGGGGGGAAAAACAAAAACGAAAGGGCCCCCCATTCCTAAAAGGAAGGAAACTGCCCCCCCGGGCCCAAACCGGATCCCGACAAACAGGGGTTCCCCAAAAATAAAACAATCAAAGAACCAAAGAAAGGTTCTAAAAGCACCAATGTCCTCCCCAAAAGCGAAGAATGCTCTTTGAGAGGGGACATGCGATCCTGCTTGACTGCTGTATCACGCAGGGCAAAAATCTTGGGAAGGAAAGGGAAAAGGCGGGTAAGGCAGTCGAGGTCGCATGAAAGCGTTGACCAAGACTGTCGCAACCCAAAAAGGGGAAGGAAGCTGGAAAGGGGCCAAAAAAGCCCCATCCTCTCCCTCACCCCAGGGCGAGCTCCCCTCCCCACTCCAACCCGGGCCCTCCCCCACAGGGAGAGCCGCCAGGCTGTTCAGTGCCAAAACTGAAACGAAAAAGCTGACCCTGCCCAGGCGGCCGTGAACAACAAAGCACAAAAACAGCCTGGTAAGAAAAGCCCAACCTTAAATCAGAGCTACAAAGGCCTCCACCCCCCCGTGGACCCGGATACCCGACAGCCCAAGGAACCCCCCCAAGCAGTGAGGGCCTCACAATGGGTTGTCAACTCTAAGCGTCAATCCAATAAAGAGATGTCTCTGTGTAACTATCAACATAACATCATGGCACGCAATCTAAGTATTTGCGTGGGAACACTATCTTCTCCCAAAAGTGCCCTCCCCAGCAATAGTGCATCAAGGGGCATTGACATTTTTCATGCTCCCGAGACTTAAATGGGCCTTTTTTCGCTTCTCCGGGGATTGTCTTCATTCTTCCACGTGCTGATGGGAAAAGGGGGCCCGCCCCCTTGTCAGACAACAATTCCCTCCCGCAAAAGCCGTCACCCCCCTGTGGGTGAAGATGTTTAAAACTCTTTACGTCGAGATTCCCTGGGCCGGGGGTCCCCCTGAAATTGTACAAGTGTACAGCCGGACACACTTAGTAGCTTAGGATCATCAGCCAGGTATGGCTTCCGCAGGCACATGACCGAGTGATCATAGGGCGGGAGACTTTCAAGGGCACACCACCCCATCCTGGCTCCCTGCAGGCACCAGATGCGGGCTGGCCGTCACCATAGCCAACATGCTTGAGACATTCACCCGAGTCGCTCTCCTCAAACAGCCAGGAGCCAGCATGTCAGAGGAGGGGTCCTAGACCCACCCTGGCCACTGCGACTCTGGTGGCGAGGATTGGATGCGTGTCGATTGAGACCGTCACTAGTGACCATTATGGCACTATAACTACCCTCATGGATAGTGGCCCAGCCGAAATACCACGACCGAATCCAAGATGGAAAAAACAGGACAAGGCCAACTGGCAGGCGTTCCAGAGCGCCTTGGCCCGCTGTCTGAGAAGCAATGAACCCCACACAGAGCG
This sequence comes from Penaeus monodon, assembly GCF_015228065.2. NCBI lineage: Eukaryota > Metazoa > Arthropoda > Malacostraca > Decapoda > Penaeidae > Penaeus > Penaeus monodon. Next base: position 30,251,050 of record NC_051390.1, read on the forward strand.
AAAATGTGGAAGTGCTACAAAACCAGATGTAATGCCATTGATGAGGCAGCCTCACTGGACCATACCAAAACTCGGCCTGGGTCCAGGAGTCACAAGGACGCCTGGTTACTTCAATGACGAGATTAGGGAGGTCAAACCCACAGGGTAATATGTGCCGAAAACATTTCCGAAGCAAAGAACCCCGACAACCTAAGCCCTCCTAAGGGAGGCTGTCATGGACGCCAAGGGAAACTGCCAGCAGATGAGGCAGGAAAAGGGCTGGAATGGTGGAGTCCTTCAAATCACCATACCACCCTCTTCAGAGCTATGGCAACCGGGTCAAGCGAGCCACCAGCCGCTCAGCCTGAGAGCACGCACCCACGGACCCCCAGTCCAGAGGCAACAGACTGGCGCAAGAGTTCTTGTGAAGAACGAGTAAGCGACAGCCTGCAGCCGTACTGAGGGCAAGGACAAGAACGCTTACAACAGGACAGATTGCTCACATCAGAAAGGGCACCGAACCTGATAAACTCAGACGTTATCTTTTCTCTGAGGGAACCTAAGAGATGCATATAAAGCCAGTTGCAACACAGCCTGGTGCGATGACGGGAGCTCGTACCCCATCATCTCAAGCCTGGGATGTGGGGGACCGTGCATTCCTGCAACTTATCAACAAGTCCTGGGAAAACTTCACTCTACCCAGAGCTGGAAAGAGGGCTACCATAGTTCCCATCCCTAAACCAAAGAGCCGGGGAAGTGTAATACCGCCCCATCTCTCTCCTCAGTGTTCTGGCCAAGACTGCGAAGAGGATGGTACTGAAACCGGCTCCATGGAAAATGGGGACCCCCACACGAAACACCTCCACGGGTTCACACTAGGGGCATGAGCACAGCGCACAGGGCATAAGCCACGCTCTTGAGCACAATAAACACCAGGAACATCTGTGGGTAGTTATGCCTTGACCTGGAGAAGGCTTTCGAATTGGCAAGGTCCTCTTGCCATTCAGGAGAGCCTGATCCAAAAAGGAACAGAGGTAAGCTTCTTGGCTTGGATAGGTGAATATTTACCAATAGAACAGCAGAGTCAAATTCAAGGTCACCTATCACAGCAATGCACTAGGAAAAGGAAATGCGGTACCTAGGGTGGGGTTCTCAGTCCAGCCCTTTTTTTAACACATTAGAGTGTCCTGTATCCTCAAACTAAACCTCCCAGGTGGGGTGCAAGATCATCTCCTATGGCAGACGATCTCGCTATCATCTCCACTGGGACAACACTGCCTAAACAAAGCCCAGGGCATTGTCTGATTGGTATCGAGGGAAGGTTGCAGGACAGGACTAAAGATCTCTGCAGCCAAATCCAAAGCCATGGCTCTGAGACAAGAGAGTTCAAGGCACAAGTCTGAAAATCCAGGGAATGGGACTTGGAGTGGGTTCAGGGACTACCTCTACCTTGGGGTAAGGATATAGACCGGACCCTCTCCTTTCCGCAAGGAGGTCCATACATGCTTGACCGAACAAAGCAAGAATGTTGTAATGAGAGCATAGTGGAAGACGCCACATAGGGGCCAGACATAGAGTACTAAGATCAATTCTATGTACATTGCTGTCAGGCCCATTGTAGGACTAGGCCTCCCTCGCTCTGATTGGCATTAAGAGAAATATAAAGGACTGACTGGAGACAGTCCAAAACGAAGCCGCAGGGTCATTCTGGGTGCCCCAAGGTGGGCGAAGGTCCTCACCCTCTAGTGGAGGACAAACCTTCTCCCCCTTGGCCTCCCGAATTGATCTAACGGCAGCACATTCTTATCAAAGGTCCATCCAGGCTCCCAGGAACACAAGCCTTAGACAGAAAATAAGTCAGACGCCTAGAAACAAGATAACGAGCTGTTTGCAAAAAACTCCTGGCTTCTCACACAGCAAGGGTGCTAATACGCCATAGCTCAAAGAACGCTACTGGCCAAGGCATTGGACTCCTCACACCTGACTTGTCGAAGCTCCGCCGTGGGCACAAACATCGATTAGAGTTCTCGGTCATGAGTACTGGCAAGCAAAAAGAATGATTATTGTACGCCTAGCCTAAAGGCAGAAGAAACCCCAGAGGCGTTCATTGCAACCATTCACCCCCTCCGGGAGCAGAACATATTAACGGAAGGATCGGTCTCGATCCCTTGACCCCACTGCAGGCACCGGCTTGCAGCAAGGGATGCCACAATATCCATGAGGGAACAGACAACGCCTCACGCGTACAGGCAGAGGCAGTTGCTATCATGGAGCATGAGCCACGCGTCCGTGAGGGAAGGACACGTGGTCATACACACAGACTCCAAAGGAGCCGTCGACTGTCTTCAGCAGCGCTCACCCCCCACTGACAAACATCTACCTTCTGACTTACCATCCTCACACTGGCAAGAGAAGATTCTTGCACAGGGTAAAAGAATTATCTTAAATGGGTTCCCAGCCACATAGGGATCAGAGGCAATGAGCTTGCTGACAGATTAGCCGAAATCGGCCGGGGTATGCCCCCTAATCCCATGATAATACATCCAGGAGCCGAAATTACTTAAGAGGAAGTGTACGGTGACGGCCAACTCCTTCCTCCTGCAGCTTCACAGAGAGGGGAGGAAACGCATATTCCCCCTCGGCCAGCTGGTAATCAGATGCCACAGGCTATTGAACCACTGGCACCTCTCTGAAATAAACAACAGATCGGTACCGAAGTCATTTTGCACAGAATGCGCCTAGGTTACCACGTGCATGGCAGGATTATACAACCATAGAACGTGAAGAGAGGTGTTGCATGCATGGCAAATGCAACACCATTGTACATACTTAGAGAATTGCGTGCCACGCAATTCCTAAGGACAAAGCCCGCAGAACCACAGCCGTCGTGGGCAGGTAAAGAGATTATGCGAGGATGCTACACCAACGGGCGACAGGAGCGCCTGCTGGCATCCCACCGCCACGGTAAGCACCGAGTGTCAGAACCAAACACAAAATGAGGCCGGCGTAAGCCAGAACCTTCGCCAAATCTCACGCAGCAGCAGTAGGCCTCGGAAGAGTTCGTGCTAAGCTACCACCGCGCTAAGGTCAGCCCTCGCTGAGGGTTGAATCGTGACCTCCGCCGCTCGGCCCGATTACCCCTTGTAGACAGTCGTAGCGTCATCGTAGCGTGTGTTCACCCCTTTACGTGTATGTTTTTGCGTCACTGCCAGCCACTGTACTAGAGACGCTAGCCGTTATATCTGGTGGCAGGGTGGTGCTGCGTCCTCCGGCTCGCAGCATGTAAGCAAACCTTCGAAGAAAATTCCGCTCGACTGCTCAAGACAATGGCTAAGAAAAAACACGTATACACGTTAGGGCCCCCTTCTTCGTTCTTTCCCCTTCCTTCTCCCATACATGGTTAAGCCGTTGTTTTTTGGTTGGGTTAAAAGGTGCCTAAGGACAGCCAAAATGGCACGTCTCCACTATTCTTCCACCTCAGATCGCATTTCAGTGCGAATCGAGTATGTGGATCATAAACATGAATATTCGTGGTTAGTTAAGTCATAATTATTGCTCTCGTTTTTAGAGATTATATTGTTTCACTGCAACGAATTAACACGCGTTCGTGATTTTATCTTTATCACGAATATCATGTAATTTTATCTCTTCCGAACCCTCGGCCCCCGACCTGACCTTCCCTTTCTTCGCGTACGGCACTTGGAAAAGAGAAAAGGTCGTTTTCCCCGTCTTGACCTGACCTCACTTTCTCTTTTCCCGTTCGGGGCGGACGTGGGATGGGTCGGATGAATGCGTGGTTCCTGTATTTGGTTGGTGATTTTTGTTGGATGCCTGGGGAATTAACCATCGCATTGTTACATTGCTTTTTGGTGACACTTTGTATCGGCGCTAGAGCGAAGCATGTAACATATTTCACCTAAATTGTATATTGAATATCAGCGTAGGATCTTTCCCCCCATATCATAGTGCACAGAATTGCCCGATATTGCCCCGGGTTGCGGTAAACGCCTAATAGATCTGCGCTCC
>NC_051390.1:30262145-30267145 GCF_015228065.2 Penaeus monodon
ATATATTTTATATCATTTCTTTATAAACCTAATGATAAAGAGGATCTGCTATCATTTAATTTTCAATAATATTTCAAATTTCTATCAAATGATGATAACAAGAAATGTCATACTTTAATTAAACCACTGCATAATATTAAAGGGTTCTATATAATTAAATTTATATATTCATCTGTTCCATAGGAAAGCTGAAACCAAAATCAATGTTTATATCAATTCTGACAAACTTGTCACAAGAAATAAAATAATGTAAACTATACTCTGTTCAAGTTCAGGAAAGATAAAAAATGGCAATTCACTCTGGCCTCTGTAGTAAATTTCTTTTGTAAAAAAAATGATGAAGTGGTGTTCAGGTATTAATTTTCAATAAAAAGCACTAGTAATATTCCATGTAAAATACAAAACTTAAGTAAGAATAAGTACTATAGAGGCTATTAAGCATAATAGCCTCTATAGTGTTGGTTTGTCCCAGTGAACTCTTTGTATTTCAGCTATTTACTATATATCAAAGCACTATGATAGAAAATAAGTGCAACTGTGATTCCATGAATACTCAGCAAACATATGTAAACAGATAAATATGGATGTGATACTACCATTAACAGACTACTAGAAGATATAAGAGAGATTGAATGGACTGGTGAGCAGCGAATGTAAGGGTGAGAATTTTGTGTCATAATTGGCTCAGTAACATGGGTGATATTTCTACTGTAATATACCTACTCAAGCATGAACTAGCCAATATGGTAAAATTTTGCAGCATGACCCTACCAGAAATATCCCCAAACAATATACTACAAGCCCAGTGAAAGCTGTGGGCAAGTGCTCCATATCTGGGCACACGCAATGTCATAATGCTCCCTACCTAATGGAACCCAGTTTGTATGAACTCCTTCACATTATGAATGAGGACAGCAAATTAAATGGTAAATATCCCATTTTTGATGACATCCTTCCATTTACCTGGTTTAAAATGAGGCTGTGCCTGAGGGATATATCAAATAATGTAATAATGAACTTTTATCAGGCAACATATATGCTAAAGGTGAGAGATGTGCTACGTACTTTGGTGCCTGAAAATGACACCAGGAGTGAGGCATAAAATAACAGACAATGCCACAATAGTGACTTATAATATTTTTCAAGGTATTATGACTGAGGTTACACCTGTGTTTGTTGTTGTCAACCTAAACAATATACCCTGCATTAACTTAGAAGAAATGTGGATGGCGAGACCACCTTTAGCTACAATTAACTGAAGTTCTTGCAGAACAAGTGGTGATGAAGGATCAACTCTCCTCCATCCATGGCATGTACAGAAGAGCAATTTGTGTAACCCATTAGACAATGGACCACGTAGCTCTACGTCGAGTTAAGAACCATCAATTCTGTTTTAGATGTTCCTCTTGTGCCAATACTAAAAGATCCTTCAGCTAGTACATACTACAGGCCTATTGCAGTTGCTATGTCAGCCTATGATACTGGAACAGATAATGTTAAGTAGGCTGCCAGGTTGCTTCTAGTCCTCCCACACTCAGTACAGGTTGAAGCATGGCCATTCCAGAGAGGTCTGCATCTTGGCCCTCAAGGAGGATATTAACTACTATCGCAAGCTAACCTCACCCGTTTTTGTTTATTTTATCAATATTAAGAGTGCCTTTGACAGTATTAGCAAATTACTTACCAAACTGTTAGAAAGACAAGTGCCATCATATCTAGTTAAAATACTAAAAGCACATAGCAATCTCTGAGGATCAAATGGGGTGGGATGCTTTCACAGCTAATTAGAATGGGTAATGGTATAAGGCTGGAGTCTGTTTTAAGTCCACATTAATTTAATGTATAATTTGACAATCTAAATAACTTACTAAGCAATGCACGAGTGGACTGTCATATAGCAAGCAAGGTGGCAAATAAATTCACATATGCAGATGTGTAGCCCTTAGCACTGCTGCATGGAACAATTAGTGAGATATTTGTTGCTGACCACTACATCACATACAGCACAACAAAATCTGTGTGCATGTGTACCAGACTGAAGAGGATGCAGTTTATACCTTCAACTATACCTTTGCAACATAGTGCTGTATTATGTTGGCTCCTTTAAGTACCTTGGAAACATCATTACATCAGCTATTCAGGTTGCTAAGTTGAGAGAGATGCAGAGCTTATGTGCACAGGGTAATACACTCATTAGGAGATTCAAACACTACACTGCTGACGTAAAAGTGAACTTATTCAAAATGTTATAATGCAATGTATTATGGACCCTTGTGGGCCAATTTTATTTTGACCACACTAAACTGCTTTAAATTAATATATAATAGCATACTACAAAAACTATTAAATAACCCTTTTATAGCAAGTCAGCATTGTACTCAAGATTTGGGAGTCTTTTGTTGAGTTGAGATCATTAGCTCATACCACCTATAGCTCACATGTGGGATGATTGCCAAGTGAGGTTATTAATAGTATTACGAATAGTGATGCACATGGCCTGCCATTTATACATAGGCAATGGTCAATCCAACTTTACTTACATCAGTGATAAGTAGTGTGTCAGATAATCTATTTTTTATACGACTAATTTGCTTGCTTCACTTGTCTTTTGCTTACTTATATTCTTAGCCTTATTTCCTTATCATGAAATGCTCTGGTCTTCCCCATACCAATTCATTATTACTACCCTACATTTCTGGTTGTAATAATAATTGTATGCTTATTACTCTTACGTCTTTTTTTGTTTCAATATATATTCTGTATGGCCTCAAGTTGAAATAAAGTTTATTATTATTATTATTCAGTGTCAGCTGGTGATTTGAATAAATAAAGACTTAAGAGTCTAGGAAGTCAACATTTTTTCTTTCCTGACTTTGGACAGAATAAAATAAAATTCACTTATAAACAAACCTATAAGACTTTCTAATGTTTCTGCTCTACATATAGAATAGATCAACATATTGGAAAAATTTTGAGTGATCAATCTGTGCTTCAAAATTATTTTTCATTATCACTAACCTGGAAGTAAACTCCACCTTTTGGTTTATTCTCACTCTTGTCACTGTAGTACATAAGTGCCCTCTTCGAGCGGTCAAATACAAACCATCTTTTCTGCCAAGTACGAAACTTTGATCCCAATTTGTGGAGATAACCTCGACATGCAGTTGCAGAGACCAGAATATAGGGGCAAAGTTCAATCTGATGACCTGCTGATTCAATATGTTGCTTGAGATCGAAGTGCTGTTCACTTCGGACAGGTAGATATCTTGTTAGAGGTCGTTGCTGTGGGAGAAATCTTGGTTAATAAAATCATCAAGACTGAAATACATTATCCTGAAGTCTGTACATTTTACAGAAACCTAAAAATTCTTTGTAGAAAAAAAAAAAAAAAAAATATATATGCATATTATATATAAAAATGTATATTATATACACCTATGTATGTTATATATACATATGCATACATAAATTGTACATATTGGTTAATGGTTAAAAAAAATATGCTAGACATCAAGATTATATAGTACCATGGTAAAGTATTGTGGTGAAAAGAGTGGAAATGAGTTAAGGATGTGTTAGATGTCAAAGGTTGCAGAATGCTGTGGGATAAAATATTACTGAAAAAGGTATAGAGGGGGAGAAATGGAATTTGGTGGGATTTTGTAAAAGGATGTGGTTAAAGGTATAGGGTGATCAGATCAAATGGAGAGTATGTGTCTGATGGAAGGGAGAGTAACACTGTATGGGAAAACTGCAAGAGCTATTATGAAACAGTCAAGTGGTAATAAGGTAAGAAACGATATTGTGAATGTAGTGGAAGAATCCTGAAAATGAAATAAGGGAATAGGGGAAGGTCGTAAATTATTGGGAAGAATGTCAGGAGGGGAGGGATCCACAGAAGGACATTGTTGTGACTTACGGGAGTCAGGTGAGCACCTAAGTGGGGGTGGTATGGATAATGGGGAAGGAAGAGGAAAGAGGGGTAGGGGAAATGTGAGGAGGAGAAGGATGGATATCGGAAGAGACTTTGAACGTTGAGTGAATAGAGGGATTAGAAGGTGGATCATTGTCTTAAGTCCTGTTTATGAACTTTTAGAGGTCTTCATGAGTCTCTGGAGGGGAGTTGGGTAGGGAGGTCTGAGAAACAAAGGTTTTCTTATGTGAAAGAGAAGAGGGAATAGATGGAGAAGTGGGTGTAGGAGAGGATGTGGTAGAAGATTGAGTGGAACATTTAGATTGTCTGGTGCAACAGGTAGAGTGAGAAGGAGGGGGAGGGATAGGCACCAGGGAAGTGGCAGAGATTGGAGTATCTGGATTTAGACTGAGGGAGAGAGGTAGTAGAGATAGGTTGGTTTGGGTTAGAGGGAAGAGATACTGGGGGAGATGCTAAGACCTGTTGAGTAGATGGGAGGGGAGCAGAGCAAAGTATGATTTTGGAATAAGTAGAAAGAGAAAAACCCTGTATGCATGCTTCTTGTCTGATGTCATGTAAAGTGAGGCCTAGTTTGAACCTGAGAACTGCTACCTCAGATTCGAGCTTGTAAGCAGGGTAGCTCCTATACAATACATCATGGGAGCCTCCACAATTGGCACATGTGCATGTCTGAGCAGAGCAATTTGAACGGGTCATGACCAGGTTGGGCACCCAGAAGACAGCGGGCTGTGGAGCAACTGTTTGGCTGGGTGGCCAAAACACCAACATTTCTGACACTAACAGGGAAGGGGTTGATATGGTCAGACAGGGAAGGGGTTGATATGGTCAGACAGGGCAAGACACTACCAATATAAACTTCATGGTGGAGATCATGTCTATGGAAGCAAATCTTGGCAATATTGGTGTAGGTCTTGCATTGGCCTCTTGGAGGAATAGTATAGCACTGGATTGGCACTGCATCATAGTTGCTGAGGCATGTGAGCAAGTAGTTTCACAGTCTGCCCAGTGCTTGTTTTAGACAGAATAATTAGTCAGAGAGAAGGAAACAGTTCTCAGTACAGTATTT
>NC_051390.1:30277145-30279645 GCF_015228065.2 Penaeus monodon
CTTGGGCTTACATTGATGATGATAATTAGAGATGACATTAGTAATGATATTCCAAGATCTCCCTACTGTTACAGCAAGGATTACTATGTTCTTCATTGAAGTAATTCCAGTTCATAAAGGAAAATGGGAGAAAATGGACAAACTACACTTATAAAATGATAACTGTGGCACTACAATTTCAGTGCAAGAATTATGCAATTTCTTTTCCAATGTTCTGCACTGGAAGTACATTAACCCATTCCAGACGGGTGGCATGTACGCACATGCCATGGCATGGCGGGACTATCTGCCGGGGGCATGTATGTACGTGCCATGGTGTATGTATGGAGATGCCATGAGTTATTTTTTGTTACAATCACGGCAAAATATTATTTTTCTGACAGTAAAAGTGTGATTAAGTTGTTTTTAACACAATATATATATATATATATATATATATATATATATATATATATATATATATATATATATATATATATATATTAATCTACTTATATGTATATATTTACATATATGTATGTTTATATATATATTTCATATATATATATAAAAAATGCAACAAACCGACGATTTCAACTCCATGATGCTGCACACTGCTTATTTCATTCAGACTATAGACTGAATAATGATCAACTATGGAGTCCATATAACAACAAAAATACCCTTCAGTCTCGATTTATCAAGAAGTTTGGCAAGTAGATACTTTAGAAAATAATGAAACCTGAAAATACAACATATATTCGTAGTATTACGATGAAACGGCATGGGATGTGGTATTTGGCATGAGTGTGGTCGCGCATGCTAGGACGACGATATAAGCCCCCTGCAGCAGGGCCCGGGCCACTATGAATACTACCCGTCGGGAAAGGGTTAAAACACTCTTGCACACTTCCAAAATCTATAATCTGTTAATTATCTTGATTATGTTCAGTGTTAAACAAGAAACAATCTAAAGAATAAGCCTCCTCTCTAATCAATTTACTTCATTATTTCTTAACTGCATCAATGCCATTGATTCTGACCAACATGGATCTGTTTCTCATATCTGTATTGATTGTGATACAGTAATAATTGCTTCTCCACCGCTTCCATACTGTTGTTTCGTTCTGTGAATATTAACATGGAAGAGCATTTGTCAGTCATGTCTGTTTCCAAACATGCAAGAAAATATTCACCTCTAAAGAATTTTTGAATATAAATGCTCGTCATTCATCTAAATATCTGGATTAACTTTTTCACATGAAAATCTATAATGTGCTTTCATAGCTATTAATTATGTTTCATGTAAAACCACTGAAATGTTAAGTGTGAGTATGAAGTCAAACAGAATTAATTCAAACACAGTATTTACTGAGTAAAAAGTACCAATGTAGTAATTGTTTTCACATAATTGTGTTCTTTCTCTGAAATATGTTTATAAATAATAATTGTATAACAATACATGAATTTTGTCAACTTATAATCTTAGGAATTCATTAAAAATACAATCCCAATCACACATTTTTCTGAGTTGAATATGCTCTGCACAGGTGCATTACAGACGTCACATTTGGACAGAACTGACAGCAAAAACTTAACAGCTTGCCGAAATGTTAAGCCTTCTCCTTAACGTTAAGAGTTGGGTTGGCATTGTTGAAGAGGCCCTTATTTAATTAAAATCAAACTGGGAATGGCATATATATCTGCCATCCCAGCAACAATGGGTTCAAAGTCTTCAATATAAACAAACATCCCCCAGAAACTAGTAGAATTAATTTTTGACTCTTATTTTGGACATTATTCTAAAATAAGAGTCTGATTCTGATATTAGTAATTGCAGATGTTTCATATTAAGTATATGTATTGCAGATGTTTCATATTCAGTATATGTTATGACAAGAAACCAATCTATGTATACCAAAAGCATACTTATCATAGAAAAATAACTGAGATAAAAAGTAAGTGACCCATCACCAATCTTTTAAAAAAACAGCAACTTACTTGATAGTTTTGAAAATTGATAATAAGATCCTGCAAACATAAAAACATTAAATTAAAATAAAAAACTGTAAAAATGAACATAAAAAAAAAACTTTCATATTGGTAGGAAAAAAAAATTGACCAAAATTAATGGAGACTAATAAATTTTTGCAATTACACAATATTTTACTACAATCAGAGGTTACAGAACATCCCAGGTGACACCAAATAACATGCAGGGAAGTATACAGTACATTAGCTGGAGAGGATATCAATACTTTAAGAATTTGATCCAAAAGAGTAAAATTTCAGTAATGTCTTGACTGAGGCCGTTGTATGGGTAGGAGGAAAATTTAGCATAATCAAAATTGATTTCAGATAGCTTACCATACATTTAAAGAATTACCAAGTGAATAGTGAGGTCTGCAAAAAATATTTCTTACCTTGCCAAAGCCTTGGTTGGTGGGGACTCATTGCATAAAAATATCATGAAAGCAATTACAAACTGCTTTTCTTATTGTGTATATCATCATCATCTTTG
>NC_051390.1:30304801-30317301 GCF_015228065.2 Penaeus monodon
TTAATGTTGAAGACATATTTGAACTTCCAAAAATTCGACAGCAAAGTCAGAGAAATAGCATTTTCAAACAGTAGTAAACCTACTGACATTTCAACTTGGGAATAGGAGTTAACAATATTGTACATCCTACCAAAAGTCGCAATAGACCAGTTCAGCGAAAATCAAGAAACAAAACCAGGGTATTTAGCTATCGTTATATCCTGCTGGGTGCCGATGCACCTCCCTACAGTGATTCACAAATCCCTGATCTCGTGCCAGATGACAAGCTCCTCAAAAGCAGAGCGACTGCGATCGAAGTGGTGTTCACGCCATGGCAGAGGGAGATCAGATGTTGTAATTTTGAAATAGGTATCCGAGTGCAGTAAATTTAATTTTGGTACGGGCGGGGGCGTAATTGTACATACACACTGTGACAATATATAAAAAAGTTAGGGGGAAGATGAGATCCCAGGAGAACAAGTCATCCAAACCGGAGACGAAGTGGACATTCCTTCTATGTCACAACTGAATCAACATTAGTTTATGTAATCCTTGTACATTGTGCCTAACGAAAATTACACCCACGTTTTTTTGCACAGCAACAAGATCTTTTTCTTTGCATGAAAATCACTGATACAACACGGACAGGGCACTCCAGTCATTCCTCTGAGTTTTTTTCTCTTTTCTTTTTTTTCTTTTCAAATACTTTGTTTTGTGACTAGTGCACAGGGAATCATTTACGGGAGGAACGCAGCCTACATTTTTTTCGGTAAATGAGGCGCAGACTGAAAAAAAAAAACACACTCCTTGCATAGGCCGCAAAATGGGACACGAATTTCGATAAGAAACGTGAAAAATCTGCACATATGCCCAGACATAAATGATGGTACTGCATCTAACAAACAGTGACCTCATATCTAAATTAAATGAGAAGCAACTGGCACGTCAAAATGTACGAACCGCCGACACTGATCTTACTATACATGCAAGACGAGATAGCGTGGTAGAATGTGGGCGAAGGAGCGAGTCATGCGCGTATGCACACTATGAAGTCCGGGAGGTGACTGCCACCTTTTCCATCTCACCCCTCTCCCCTTGTCTACCCCCTTTTCTTTCAATTTTTCTTTTCTTTTTTCTCACTCATCCCCCATCTCTCTCTCCCCCTCCTCTCCTCTCTCTCTCTCTCTCTCCCTCTCCTCTCTCTTTTCTCCCCTCTCTCTCTCCTCTCTCCTCTCTCTCTCTCTCTCTCCCTTTTTCTCTCCTCTCTCTCTCTCTCTCTCTCTCCTCTCTCTCATCCTCCCTCTCATCCTCCTCTCTCTTCTCTCTCTCCTCATCCTCCTCTCTCATCCTCTCTCTCTCTCCTCTCTCTCTCTCTCTCTCTCTCTCATTTTCCCCTCTCTCTCTCTCTCTCTATTCCTCTCTCCTCTCTCTCTCATCCTCTCTCTCTCTCTCTCTCATCCTCCCCCCCTTTTCCTCCCCCCTCTCCTCTCTATCCTCTCTCCTCTCTCTCTCATCCCCCCTCCTCTCTCTCTCATCCCCTCTCTCCTCTCTCTCTCATCCTCTCTCTCTCTCTCTCTCTCCCCTCTCTCCCTCCTCTCTCTCCTCCTCTCTACCTCTCCTCTCTCTCTCTCATCCTCTCTCTTCCTCCTCTCTATCCTCCTCTCTCTCTCTCTCATCCCCCCCTCTTCACCTCTCCTCTCTCATCATCTCTCTCTCTCATCATCCTCTCTCTCCATCCTCTCTCTCTCTCTCTCCTCTCTCTTTCTCTCTTTTTCTTCCTCTTTTCTCTCTCTCTTGTCCTCCTCGCTCTCCCCCTCTTCCTTTCTCCTCTCTCTCTCTCTCTTCCTCTCTCTCTCTCTCTTTTCCCCCGCTCCTCTCTCTCTCTCTCTCTCCTTCTCTCCTTCTTCCCCTCTCTCTCTCTCTCTTTCTCTCCCCCTCTTTCTCCTCCTCTCTCTCTCTCTCTCCTCTCTTTCCCCCCTCCTCTCTCTCTCTTCTCCCTCCCCCTCTCTCTCCTCTCTCTTTTCTCTCTCTCCTTCTTCCTCCTCCTCTCTCTCTCTCTCTCTTCCTCCCTCTCTTCCTCCCGCCTCTTCCCTCTCCTCTCTTCTCCTCTCCTCTCTCTCTTCTCTCTCTCTCCCTTTTTTTCTCTCTCCCTCTCTCTCTCCTTTTTTTTTTTTTCTCCTCATCTCTTTCTCCCCTCCTCTCTCTCTCTCTTCCTCTCTCTCCCCTCTTCTTCCTCTCCTCTCTCTCCTCTCTTTCCTCCTCTCTCTCTCTCTTCCTCTCCTTTTTCTCTCTCCCTCCTCTTCTTCCCCCCCCCTCTCTCTCTCTCTCTCTCTCCTCTTTTCTCTCTCTTCTCCCTCTCTCCTCTCCTCTCTCTCTCTCCTCTTCTCTCCTCTCTTCCTCCCTCTCTCTCTCTCTCTCTCTTCTCTCTCTCTCTCTCCTCCTCTTCTCTCTCTCTCCTCTCTTCCTCCCGTCCTCTCTCTCTCTCTCTCTCTTCTCTCCCCTCTCTTCTCTCTCCCTCCCCTCTCTTCCTCTCTCTCTCTCTCTTCTCTCCCCCTCTTCTCTCCCTCTCTCTTCTTCTCTCTCCTCTCTCTCTCTCTCTTCCTCCTTCCCTCTCTCCTCTCTCCTTTCCCCCTCTCTCTCTTCCCCCCCCTCTCTCTTTTCTCTCTCTCTCTCTCTCTTCCTCCCTTCCTCCTTTCCTCTCTCTCCCCTTCCTCTCCTCTCTTCTTTTCTTTCCTCTCTCCTCTCTCCTTTTCTCCTTTTCCCCTCCCTTCTCCCTCTCCTCTCCCTCTCCCTCTTTTCCCTCTCCCTCTCCTCCTCCTCTCTCCTCTTTCCCCTCCTTCCTTCTCCTTCCCTCTCTCTCTCCTCCTTTTCCTTCTCTCTCTCTCTCACTCTCTCCTTTTCCTTTTCTCTCTCCCTCTCTCTTCTTATCCTGCTCTCTCTCTCTCTCTTCTCTCCCTTTCTTCCCCTTTTCTCTCTCTCTTTTCCTCCTCTCCTCTCTCTCTCTCTCTTTCCTTCTCTCTCTCTCTTCTCTCCTCCTCTCTTCCTCCTTCTCTTCTCTCTCTCTCTCTTCTCTTCTCTCTCTCTCTATCTTTTCCCCTCTCCTTCTCTCTCTCTCCTCCTCCTCTCTCCCCTCTCTTTTCCCCCCCTCTCTCTCTCCTCCTCTCTCTCTCCTTCTCTCTATCTATCTACTATCTATCTATCTTCTATCTACTTCTTCTATCTACTTCTACTATCATCTATCTATCTCTCTCTCTTTTTTCCTCTCTCTCTCTAGCCCCCGGCTAGTACGTTAACATGTCGCCCTCTCCGAGGGGTCGGGGGTTCCGCCCCGCCAGGCGCGAAAAGTTAAAATGTCGCCCGGGGTTACTGCTGTGGCGGGGCACCACGGGGGGCAAGGACTGGGTTCACCCGAGTCAGCACAGCTACACACGTGAGCAAAAACAAACAGACGTATTCCCCCCAAGAATCCTTGTATCAAAAGAACCCCAAAACCAAAAATTTAAACCTTTTAAAATCCTCTCTCCTTTCTCTCTCTCTCTCTCTCTCCCCTCTCGTCCTCTCTCTTCTCTTTTCTCTCTCTCTCCTCTCCCCTCTCTCTCTCCTTTTCTCTCTCCCTTTCTCTCCCTTCTCTCTCTCCTTCTCTCTCTCCTTCTCTCTCTCCTTCTCTCTCTCCTTCTCTCTCTCCTTCTCTCTCTCCTCTCTCTCTCCTCTCTCTCCTCTCTCTCTCCTCTCTCTCTCCTTCTCTCTCTCTCTCTCTCCTTCTCTCTCTCTCTCTCTCTCTCTCTCTCTCTCTCTCTCCTTCTCTCTCTCTCTCTCCTTCTCTCTCTCTCTCCCTCCTCCCTTCCCCCCCTCTCTCCCTCATCCCTGCCCCCTCTTTCTCATACCCCCCCCTCTCTCTCTCTCGCCCTCGCTTATCCCCCCCTCTCCCTCCCTCTCATCCCCCCTCCTTCTCATCCCGTCTCTCATTCCTCCCCCCTCTCTCTCTCACCCCCCCTCTCTCTCTCACCCCCCCTCTCTCTCTCAACACCCTCCCCTCTCTCTCTCAACCCCCCCCCCTCTCATCCCCCATCTCCCACTCACCCCCTTCTCTCTCTCATCCCCCCTCTCTACATATATATATTTTTTTTTTCTTCTTCTTCTATTGTTTTTTTTTTTTTAATAACAAAAAACGGTGTCTATCATAAGAAAAGTTTGAGAACTACTCTAAACTTTTTTTGTATTCTAGTATACATTTCTAATAAATTATAAAACACTTTCGTAATTATTTTCCCGTTTCTTCATTAAACACAGCCTTCCCAGCCTCCACCCCTTTCTACCGCCCACACCAGCCCTTGATGAGGTTATCATTCAGCTCAGGCGGCCGGCATCTCGCCCACGCCACCCGCGGGTAGCATCATCACTAAGGCTCTGACACAAGAGAATGAGGATGCTTCAACAACACTTCTAAATTTCATGTATAACACATATCTACATCAAACACTTTCTCGTTAACGTTTCTTTCTCCTCCAATTTCCTCTCGATTCCTTCATATCATTGCAGAAAGAAAACGGTAGAAAGGGGGCAGCGAGAAAGAGACATAGAGAGAGAGAATTTGATGGTCAAAACGAGAGAAAAAGAATAAGAATTGAAGAAAACCAAATAATGAGACAGAGAGAGAAGGAGAGATATATATACAGGGGAAATTGAGAGAAGAGAAAAAAGGGGAGAGGAGAGAGAAGAGAGAGAGAGAGAGAGAGAGAGAGAGAGAGAGAGAGAGAGAGAGAGGAGAGAGAGGAGAGGAGGGGGGAAAAGAGAGGGGAAGAGGAGGGGGGAGAGAGAGAGAGAGATAGATAGAAGAGAAGAGAGAGGGGAGAGAGAGAAGAGAGGAGGAGAGAGAGAGAGAGAGGAGGGGAGGAGAAAAGAGGGGAGAGAGAGGGAGAGGTAGAGAGAGAGAGAGAAGAAGAAAAGAGGGGGGGGGGGGGGAAGGAGAGAGGGAGGGAGAGAGAAAGAGGGAGAAAGAGAGAAAGAGAGAAAGAGAGAGAGAGAGAGAGAGAGTATAGCATATACATACGTCTATTTCTGTTACCAGTGGACCACGTGACCAAGTCCTAAATAGGAACCATTCACTAAACGAGGGCGTAGATGACGATTGTTATCTGATCTCGCTTGACCCTTCAGTTCGTGACCAGCACCCGGCGTGGTAAGGTCGGTCTAGCTCTCCCTCTCCGGGCAAGCTGACCTGACATGCAATCCGCTTTACCTTAGATATTGTCTTGTGTGTTCCATACTGTGTGTGGTACTCTTAGCAATAAAGAGTCACACCGTTAACAATTATAACTACCCTCTGTTCACCATTGTACTAAGTTTCATAGCCTTTTACAATCTGGTGGCAGGGTGGGCGCTGCGTGCTTCCGGCTCGCAGCATGAACACCACCTCCAAAGAAGAAGACATGTCGAAAAAAAACAACAAAAAAAACGTAAGTACACGTTTGGGCCCCCTTTCTATTATTTCTTTTCTCTTCCTTCTTTGCCCACACGTGTTAAGCCCTTGTTTTTTTGTGGGTAAAAAGTGCTAAATGACAGCAAATGGCACGTTCTCACTACTCCCTTCACCTCAGATCGCATTTCCGTGTGATCGAGTATGTGGTCAAAAAACATGAATATCGTTCGTTAGTTAAGAAGTTAATTAATTTCTCTCGTTTTTAGAGAATTATGTTGTTTCATCTGCAACATTTTAACGCAAGATCTTATCTTATCATGAATATCATTTCATTTTTATCTCGTTCCTCCCCTCGCCCCAACCTGACAGCCCCTTTTCTTTCGCTTGCGGTCACTTGGGATGAGGAAAAGGTTGTTTTCCGTCTTAACCTGACCTTGTTTCTCTTTTTCCCGGTCGTGGTGGGCGACGTGGAAAGGGTTAGAGATCGCTAAGTTTCCCGTAATTTGGTTGTTGTTTATAACACCTAGGGGATTAACTATAGCACCCGTTACATTGCTTCTGGTGACATGTTGTATCGGCGCTAGAACGGAGTTTGTAACGCAATTTCATAAAAATGCATTATATTGAATATAGGGTAGGATCTCCCCCCCATATCATAGTGCACAGGATGCGATATGACCCCAGGGTTGCCGTAAAGCCTAATAGATCTGCCTTCCGAGTTCAACAGTAGGTACAGGTAAACCAAAGTTATTCATTCAATCGGCAACTTTGAGTCGGTGTGAACCCACAAGGGTTTATGTCCATTAATTAATGTAGGGACTAGGGTTTAAGCTGGATACTTATCGCTTATTAATCACACACTTCTCACCCTCTGAAGTCACTTGCATGTTTGGGTAATTCAGGCGATCATGTGATTCGTTAATATCCTTAAGGAATACGCGAGCGGCAAATCAAGATACGCAGAAATGAGGCAGGTATTTGTAGATTTGCCTGGCTCGAGTCGCTTCACTTTCAATGCTACAGCATTTAGTGTAAGGAATCCCCCCGTAGATTGAAATCTAAACATGCATAGTGAGACAAGTACCTCGGCAGTTCAGATTGATCACCCGAGAAGATTTTTGCTTGTTAAATAGTGCGAATAGTTTTCACGTCTACCAGTCATTCATGCATACATCCTGTCGCATATCATTAAATGTTGAATTCAATGTGGTAGTTAAAATAAATTTTATATAGTAGCATTGGTAATTTACTTCAGTGTTGGTATAGTGAACGTTAATATTCGTTTTTGTGATTCATTCTCTTTCGTGTGAGGTCACTCTCGCGCTCCCTCTCATTCACCGCTAGCTGTCACTCCCCACATGCATACACACACACACTCACCTCACTCCATCACGCAGGACAAAGACACTAAAAACCTTTCATAATAAGATGGCTGCTGTCTTCGTGAGGCGTAAAGATTTATGAGGTATCTCTTTAGCCCACAATTTTGTCAGTCGTGATGAGTGACTCATACATGATGTACAAATTACATTATTTCTTCTCTGTGTGACGACTGCGGTTCAAGTAAATCCTTGTGGATTGCCATTGTCGTTTCCCTTATCTACTCTCATATCTATCAGAGACAGTTGGTAGTTCAAGCCAGGTCCATGCGAATTGCTACTGACGTCTCCCTCTTTTATTTTCTTTTTCATCTTTGTGAAAATAAAACACAAAATGAAAAAAAAGACGAAAATAAGTTAAAAACCAAAATCAAAAACTAAAATTAAAAACCAGCTATACTTAACTCCCCCTCTTCTCTGTTGCCTTTCTTTTTCTCTTACTCTGGCCCTTATGTGTATGATCTGGTTCCCGACCTATCTATTGAGTCGAGACCAACCCCGATAGCCGACACGCACCGAAGGGAGGAATCCTGCTGCCAGAAAACCGGTCACCTTGGATGCTGTGGGAAGGATGTCATTGGATGATCGCCACAGGCCTGCGGACCAGGATGTTCGTCACAGCAGGTTAAGTCGTCCCATGATGTAGTGGACGGGCGCTGCCTTCCGGACTCCCGTAGATCCAGAGAAGACCAGGAACTCGCCAGCGCAGGTACCAGTCGCCCCAGATTGCTGTGGATGGGCGATGCCTGGCAGACGCCCGCAGATCCAGTCAACTCCAGGAGCTCGTCAGCGCAGGTATCAGCCGCCCCTGCCCCGACGCCCGTAGATCCATATGAAGATTACGAGGATGTGTGGGACACGAGATGGACCGGACGAGATCTGTATGAGACGTGTGGACGAGGGACGCCGGCCATGTTAGGCCTGGCCAGGACTACGAGGAGGTTAGACGGAATCTGAAGTCAGGAGGACATCGTGCGAGACTTTCGAAGACGTGTGGACATCGAGGACAGACAGATTTCACTGAGGACCAGGAGGAGAGGATGGACAGGGACGAGCAGCCACGAAGATGCACCAGACAAGGAACGAGAACGAACGACCGCCAAGTTAGGTCCACCTTGAGGCAAATCAAAGGCGCCCGAGGGCGCAAGGCGCGGAGTAGGTGGCCGGGCAATTATAGCATTATACATAAACTATTTCTTTTACCAGTGGACCAGTGGCTAATTACCACGTGGATCCAAGGTCCTAAATAAGAACCATTCCACTCAGCGAAGTGCGTAGATGACGACTGTTATCTGATCTCGCTTGACCCTTCAGTTCGTGACCTGCACCCGGCATGGTAAGGTCGGCCTAGCCCTCCCCCTCCAGGCAGGCTGACCTGACACGCGACCCGATTTACCTTAGATATTGTCTCGTGTGTTCCAAACTGTGTGTGGTATTCTTAGCAATAAAGAGTCACGCCATTAACAAGTATAGCTACCCTCTGTTCACCATTGTACTAAGGATCAGAACCTTTTACAGAGAGAGAGAGTGAGGGTGCTGTGGTGAACGTGAACGTCTGGAGGTTTCTCTGACGTTTTTCAACGTTTTTGCACAGTTTTTTAAATGCTGTCGCTATTCGCTTTTGTGAATATACCAGATATAAGTTACTACTAGTGTTTTATTGACAGAAACTTCCCATAAGTTTTAATTTATGTTTTAAAATATTTTCACGCTAACCTGTGTGATTGAGTTCCTCGGTTTACACCCAGACGCTCCCTCTCTCTAACGACCGAAGCACCAAACTATCGCTCGTCATGAAAACTTAGTCTGACTAGTGAGACTGCTGGGCTAACTATTGGTGATGAGACTGCATTTTCATTAATGAGTGAAAACCCTCCTTTCTTGATTTTTCATGCTCTTCACTAAAGTGTTGCAAAGTCACTGTCCACAAACCGATCGAGGCTTTGTACATGGAAAGAAACTTTTGGTTTCTACAAACCAACTGCTAGGGTTAGGTCCCCCATTCGGGGTGTTTCTCGCCAACTTGATAAGTTATGGTGAAAACCACGAGACCTATGAGTGCGTGAGACGTAGGCAGGGAAATAGGTGCTTGTCATCAGCCGTTTAATCGGTGCTTCGTGTTTTTTGCGTGTTTTTTGTTTATTTGTTTGTGACTGGTTGTCGACCGATTATTGCTGGCCCTTTAATCTTTATTTCTATCATTGCTGTTTTTGTAAGAAGCTTACAAACTGATCATTTTTTTTATTTTGACTTAAAATTATCTTCAGGCATCTAAGTCCTTATTTATCTTTTTATTTGTTTAGTAACTTAGTCACTTGATTTTATCTATTTATCATTTAAAGTTTTGTAATCGTTCGACCTATTAAGTATCTTATTTTTTTATTCCTAAGTGTCTACCCTTATGATTTTTAACAGTATATTAATATCTTTACTTTAAAAAGACTTTTAAGCTTTTAACCTTCAGATCACTTTTTAAGTTTTCGTTTCCGCTGTTACCCCCTCCCCCTTCCACCAACCTTCCGCTTCATTCCTTCTATGATGCCCACCATTCCCTTGCAAAATGATCACAAGTTGATTGCACAGCCCAAAAGACTGTCTGGGTATACGCCCAGTGTATGGTGCGCTGTCTGTGGAAAAACGGCAATGCATAAAGAGACACACAATTGTACAGCTCCAGACGTGTGTCACACTGCTTGTAATGCTGACAGCAGCACTTTCAACTGCACGGAAGTCGGCTTCCTGCGAACACTCATCGGACTTAGTGACGATGTGATGTTCGTAGAAGACGAGGCAGAGCCTGCACTAACAGCTGTCACTAATGAGGCTACAGAAGACACTGAGAATGACAGTGACAGCAACGTACTGAGTCTCAAACCCAAGCAATTAATAATGATAATAAAAGAATTACGAGCCAAGTTGAATCGTAAAAAGTTTGTGTTGAATTTCTTTGAATCTGCTGCCCAAAATCTGGCTGAGAAATGAGTGCTGTTTTCTCTATTTCTGGATTTAATTGACAACACAGCATAATCAAATCCAGTTTAGGTGCACTAGAAGTGCGGTCTATTGCCGCCAGTGCTAGACCCACAAAAATATATGAAGAATGGCATGAACACCTCTCTCGACATCAAAAAGCTCGCGAATGGTGGTCTTTCTAAATCTCTACAGGGAGTCACTGCCATTTCTGATAGAAAGAAAACTAATGTTGCCAATAACATAAGCAACAGAAATACTATCAGTAGCAACAACACCCGCATCACCACCAACAACAGCCAGAGGTGCATTCAGGCGCCACATTGGCTCGCCACCCACCGGGGGTCATTGCCGCCTTCCTCATCTGAGCCCCAAACAAAAGAGAGGTGCCAGCAACTCAGTGGGAGCAGATGTAATATAGGGCAGGTACAAGCCAGGTCAGTCATTGGTCAGAGAGCAAAGGAGCGCTGCCAACTGTGCAAATGAACAAGCAAGACTTCTGCACTCGGAAAGAGCATGAGAGGCAAGAGTTTTTATTTACTAAGCTCGCTACCGACCAAGCTAATAACAATGTATTGTTGATTCAGTCATTTAACAAATTCCTAACGAACGAACGACGAATTGGCCATCGCTGGCATCTAATACATGCCCATACACCTGGCCCTATGCACAGCAATATGCCAGTTAGCCTATCAATCATATCAGCCAATGTCAGGCGTTTACAGACGAACATTGGGGATTTAACATATAGATTTATAATCCCACACAACCCTGACATCATTGCTACCATTGAGACATTCCTCAATCATGATGTCCCTGTCACCTTTGGGAAAGTGAATGGCTACACATGCTGGCACCGACGCGATAGGGCGATTGGCACTTTGGTGGCATCGCTGTCGGCTTTCGTGAGAACCTCGCGGTTCAGGTGATCTCTGTGGACATCCTTGATCATCTGGAAATGATGTTCCTTAAGATTCACGGAGAATCACCCATCTGATGTGCGTGCGCCACAGGCCCTGGTGGCAAGGCCGAGAGCCCCTTACCTATCTGCAGTCACACCTTGATGCTCCTACAAAAACATGAATGCAGTCATTGTCGGCGTCCTAAACCAATATCTTGTCGCCAGAGCATTTGGATGAGTTGCTGACAGTTAACAAATCATGTGGATTTTGCCACCCACATTTCAGGTTCCTCACTTGACCTTTATCGGATTCTCAGTTCCGACATTAATACGTGTAGCCAGAGGGGACTGTTGGATCCCTCAGACAGTTGCTGTTCAAAACAGGTGAAACAGAAGTGGATCAGAGAAAAAATACAATTAGAACAACTGGCTCTGGAATAAAGGCAAATGGGCAGTATGCACATAAGCTAAGGCAGGTGAACTGGGATAACATATTGAGTGGTGATATCAATGACCAGGTTTCCAATATTAATGATGTCTTATTAACACTACAGAGACGATTTATACCTAGTCAGAGATACAAATGCAAAGCAGGAGATCCACCATGGGTTTGGTTATCGAGTGTCGCACTGCTGTGACCTGAAAAGTTAGAGCCGGCGTCGATATATGGCAACATACAACAAACCACAACAAACCAATCTGCAAAAGATGGCTTGCAAGAACATGCAATCACATGCAAAAAGAGAAAGAAGAACAATGGAAAAATGACCTGCAACCAAAAAAATGTCTGGGCGCATTGCTTGCAATAAAGTCTGGTGGACCTTGTATAAAGCACAACCAAGGCGCTTCAGGATGACACCAGACCACCATACAAGCCTGATAAAACCACTCGCCAATCACGATGAAAGAAAAGGCCCAGGTACTTGCCACTCACTATTTGCAAGCAAAAGAGTGTGCCTGACCTCGAACCTAATTCCCCCATCCGTCCCTCTCATACACTAAATCCCACTAAAGACCATCAGCATTAAGTTGATGAAGTCAAGAAAATCCTCGTCATTTAGAAAACGGAATAAAAGCTATGGGTGGGCCGACCGATAAGCCCGTCTGCCTCAAAGGTTGTACTGACCAATTAGCGAGCCCCTGTGTAGGCTTTTCAACAACTGCTTGCAAAGGAAGCAGTGGCCTTGTTTGGGAAATCTGTAGAGGAGCGGCGATACACAAATATCTTGCAGCGCGGGATCTAACAATTTATAGGCCCATATCTCTGCTATCTGTACTAGCAGATATTGGAAACTATAATTGCTGAAAACCTTATTAAGCACTTCGACGTCCACCGATTATTGAACGAGAAACAGTTTGGCTTTAGGGCAGAGAGATCAACCTCTGACCTACTTCTCGTCCGGTCATCGTCATGGAGTCAAGCCTTAGATGATGGCCAAGACACTTATGTGATCGCACTAGACATTGCTGGTGGTTCGACAGGGTGTGGCACCGTTCGGCTCATCAGCAAGATAAGGTAAGCTTCGGCATCAGTGGGGACCTCACTGGACTTCTTGAACACTATCTTCCTGGAAGATCACTTTCCGTGGTGGTTGAACGGCACTCCTCCACGAGTGCCCCAATTAGTCCTCTGTGCCCCAATTAGCGTCCTAGGACCTCTGCTTTGGAACGTCTTCTTTAATGACATCCTGCAAACTAATACCGGAGGAGTCGCGTATCGTATGCTGACGACTGCACGATGTCATTCACGTGTAATCGAGACGACCATCAGCGAACAATAGCGCGCATCAATCAGACGCTTCAGAGCCTGGTGGCGTGGAGCCGGAGATGGCAGGTACCGCTGACCCCGGAG
>NC_051390.1:30337301-30342301 GCF_015228065.2 Penaeus monodon
TGGCTATTTATATTTTACCAATCCCTCTCTTTGTTACAAACAACCTAGGGTTTTCGCGTCATTCATAAAAATACTATTTACGCCATGTTTACATCGTGGTGGTTGCCAGATGTACAAGAGTGGGACCCCGCATCTGTACTAAAATATAATTCCGCAACTGTACATACAAAATATATATATGATATATATGAAATTTATAATATAAATATATATATATATATATATATATATATATATATATTATATATTTATATACACATAAAATTTATATTACATAATATATATATATGTATATATATTTTTTTTATTATATATGCAATATATATGTAATATATATAATATATATATAATAGATAATGTGTATATAGATTATGTAAATCATATTTTTATATAATATATAATATATATAACCTATAACATATATATTATATAATATGTATATAATAAAAATAATTCATGATGTATATAATATATAATATAATATAATTATATATAATATACTATAATATTTATAAATAAATAAAATAATATATATAATATAATATATATATATACATATTTATATATGTAATATACATTTGATATAGACATTTTATATATATTATATATGTATATTATATCATATACATATACTATTATATATTATATATATTATATATACTATATATGTAATATATTACATATATATATACTAATATATATATATCATATAATATATAATATATATATACATATATATACATATAATATATATACATTATATATATATATAATATATTATATACATAATATATATACATAATATACATATATATATATACATATATATATATACATAATATATATATATATCATATATATAATATATATATATATCATATTATATATATATATATATATATATATATATATATATATATATATATATATATATATATATATATATATATATATATATATATATATATATATATATATATATTATATATATATATATATTATAATATGATAACTTTTAAACTTATTAAGCCAGTGTTATTGGTTGGGAAGATTCCAGTGCCATGCCCAATGGAATTACAAGTTTATCTATTGCCTTTACACATAGATGGCTCTACACGTGCTTAGTCATGAAAGTCATAATATCCATAAGAAGGATAATAGGTCAATAATAATAGTATTGGAAAGAAAAACATATTTTACACCTAATTCAAGGAATGGAGAAATCAGGGATGATCACTAGTCCCAACTGCTGGCTGAATACATGTGGAGCCATCTATATGTATCACTAAAATCTAAAGGGGACAGTACATAAACCTGCTGACATTGGGTTAAAAATAATACTGCTGACCCAAAGGTCTTGGGAAAATGTGTTCACATTAGCACTGTTTTGTGAAATGTCTCCGCACATATGTGGCTCTGTAAGTGCTTAGTCAGAAAGGAGGCTATTACTTGAACATGTGACCTCACCTGATTTCACTTTTCCTTGAGTTTGCAGGAAAAATTCTTTTCCTAATGTTATCAATATCAATGGTGTTATTTTTATTATAGACTTTATAATTATTAAAGAGTTAATGACACTGCTAACTGCAATATTTGATACCAAAAAATATATTAAAAAATCAAGGAAAAGGGTAAACAGGTATTTGTAATTAGCTCATTGGTGACTTCGTACTTGTTTAGCCATCTATGTGTAAAGACAATTAATATATCAGACACACAGTGGGCATGGCACATATGTACCTGCCATCCCTGGTGGCTTGAGTTATACTTACCTCTCTGTATGAAGATCAGAGGATGTCAGGGATGAGTCTTCAGAGCCAACACTGTTCAGAGAAGCACAATTTATATCTCTTTGCTCTTTTGCTTTTTTTTCCTCCCACTGTGCCTTCACTTCATCTGCAACTCTCCGCTTAAGTTCTTCAACTCGCCGGCGTTCATTCTCTATGACCATTGTTCCTGTGTAAAAGATAAAAACATTACTTTAAGATAGAAGTGTACTTCAAAATAGATAGCAACTGTAACTTATGAACTATTTAATACCATTTTAATCCTTTGCCAATGGGTGGCATGTACGTACATGTCATGGCATGCCTGGACTATCTGCCAGATGGCATGTACATACATGCCATGGTGCGCATGTCCCGTATTCTGGGGGCATGTATGACCATGCCATGAGTTTTTTTGTTACAATTATGGCAATATATTACTTTTTTTGCCACTGAAAATGTGATTTAAGTAGTTTTTAACACTTTTTCTCATTTTTCCTATACTATGCATTTCATAAAGGCTTCTCGGGCTTCCGAGGTTAGCGTCTAAAAAATTACGCCGGTAATCGACTACATTGGACAGCGATATTATATAGTATTCACGAAGTGATGATGTAAATCTACGTGAAAATACCGAT
Source organism: Penaeus monodon (assembly GCF_015228065.2). NCBI lineage: Eukaryota > Metazoa > Arthropoda > Malacostraca > Decapoda > Penaeidae > Penaeus > Penaeus monodon. The sequence continues at coordinate 30,339,706 of NC_051390.1, forward strand.
GTGATGATGTAATCTACCTGAAAATACCGATATGTATTTTGGTAAAAAAAAAATCTTGTATTTATAAAAACACTGAACATAAAATTATATCTATATGGAAGTGATAATAAAAACCTGTTGAAACTAAAGTTTATCTTATAAAGTAACTTGAAAAAAATGCAAAAGAAAATACAACAAAACCTATGGTATCAACTCCATGATACCACACACTGCTTTTTTTATTCAGACTATAGAGCAAATAAAGATCAACTATGGAGTCTATATAACGACAAAAATATCCTACTGTCTTGATTTATCAGGAAATATGGCAAATAAAGACCTTAGAAAATAATAATACTGAAAATCCAACATAAGTTCTTAGTATTACGAAGAAAAGGCAAGGGATGCTGGTATAGGGCATGAGCGGTCGCGCATGCTAGGGTGACGATATGAGCCCCCGGCAGCGGGGCCACTATGAATACCACCCGGGAGAGAGGGCATGCGCATCGGGAACTCACCCGTCGGCAAAGGGTTAATCATTAACATTTTCACTGTATTAAAAACCTAATTTTGGCATTCTTTTTGCACAGCCTCATCTAATATTCTACAGAAACTACTTCAAAACAGTATACATCCTTCTTTCATGCAGTATAATGCATGCTATATTTTATATGGAATTTTGCTCATTATAATGCTTTATTGAACATGGCAACAAACTTATAGAAGTACTGCACAAAGACTAACATCTAATACCCCTGTAGTCAAACTTGGATTACTATTTGAATGCAAGATATAGTTCTGGTAGTTTCAAATGTCTGATATACATATATAGCAAAAACATTTATGAAATTATTTAATAACAGAACTATTAGCCTGTCTATGAAACAAAGCACAAACTCATAATACAAACCCTGTATGTCAGTTGTTTCATCTTAGGCTAAATACTTCTTAAAAATCACATAGACAATTCTGTGGATACTAGGATTACTTTGCGTATAATCAGATTTACTGCAAGTTGGAATTACAATCAAGCTGTTAGTTGTTATCTACTCTGGGTGAACTTAGTTCCCTAGCCTTGTCACCTTGATCAGAAGAATAAGGTGTTTGTGGAAAATATCTTGTCATACATGCCCAACATTCTGCTATTCAACGGTTTCAGGGTTAAACAAGTAGAAGTTTGAGGAAGAGGTATAGAACATAAAATGTTTGTAACTTTTGGGTTAGGCTGGTAGGAAATGCTGCTGGGATCTATCAAATCATATCCCAGTTTATTGCAAGCCCTATTACTAACCCTTTCCTGACGGGTAGTATTCATAGTGGCCCGGGCCCCACTGCCGGGGGCTTATATCGTCAGTCTAGCATGCGCAACCGCTCATGCCAAATACCAGCATCCCTTGCCATTTCTTCGTAATACTACAAGAATATGTTGTATTTTCAGTTATCATTATTTTCTAAAGTTTCTATTTGCATATTTCCTGATAAATCAAGACCAAAGGATATTTTTGTTGTTATATAGACTCCATAGTTGATCATTATTCGCTCTATAGTCTGAATAAAATAAGCAGTGTGTAGTATCATGGAGTTGAAATCGTATTTTTTTTTTTTTTTTTTTTTTTTTTTTTTTTTTTTTTTTTTTTTTTTTTTGTATAGTAAAAATGAGAGTGTTAAAAACGACATAATCACATTTTCAGTGGCAGAAAAATAATATTTTGCCGTGATTGTAAAAAAAAAAAAAAAAAACTCATGGCATGTCCATACATACACCATGGCATGTACGTACATGCCCCCGGCAGATAGTCCAGCCATGCCATGGCATGCATGTACATGCCACCCGTCGGCAAAGGGTTAACAGAACCAAGAGTTTGGTTAGTATATTGTTTCAAAAGATATGGCCTTTAATTTTTTTCTAGGAGGATCTGACCCTCTCACCTTGTTTTGCCAGCAGGATCTGCCGGTTACGCTCAATCTCCATGAGTGTTGCAGAGGTTCTGCGGCCAAGAGTACCATCATTACAGCCAAGTGGGGTTGCTGAAGTAACCTGAAAGTAAAATAAAAATAACTTTAGCAAAATATTTTAGAAATTATGAAAGGCTTAAATTATTTTGAATTCTCCATTAACAAATACTACAAGTCCACAATCCCACATCCGAAATCCTTCTGATTGCAGCAAAAATGTATGGATACTCTCGCATTACGATGGATAAATAAAATATATATATATATATTATTGCTCTTATTTTATACAGTAATATACCGATAAATGAAATAAAGAGATAATAAAGACCATAAGTAATGAATTATTTTTCTTTATTTCACACACACAAAAAAACTATGTATAACACGAAAATGAAAAGCATTAAACAATAAACTAAGAATATATGTTGCATTTTTGTGCCCCTTTACATGTTAAACTCTACCTAAAAATATTTGATTTTCATATGATCAGATATGGAATTGTCAATCTGAATATATAAAAATAGCATGTTGTATTCTATGAATATTTCTGCATATATTTTTCATGAAAAAAACAAGTATAACTGTTTTGTAATTCTTTATCTGGATTATGCAATCATAATTTCTAAATCTGTTTTTGGAAATTCCTACTTGTTAACCCTTT
>NC_051390.1:30356628-30362840 GCF_015228065.2 Penaeus monodon
GGTGAGTAAGAGTGTTGCAGTCAATTTCTTGAATTCTGTGTGTGAATAGGGGATGAGGAGGGTGGGGATAGAAAACTTCAGCTCAGTGTTCTTCAAAAATTTTCATAACATCCACAGGATCTGAAACTTTTAAATTATTATGAATGAGGTGGGGCGAGGGGGGATAGTTTACATACCTTTATATTGTCGAATTTCCCTTGGACTGCGAACTCAGTTACATTCTACTTTTTAAACTAAATCTGTCCAATATTTTTGTCGGTCGTTATCAACGACGTGTCTTCTTTGAATAGAAAAGTCCAATCGAACATGGTTTAACTGTTTAAATTTTGAGTTAAACGACTTCGAAAACAGGCTAGGAGACATTTTGTCCTTTCAGATGGCTTTCAGTGCCTATCTATTGGCTGGGAATGGAACCCATCAAGATTAAATTGAAAAAGGGGAGAAGGAGCTCTTCGTTGGCTTTGGGAACGATTTCCCGAAGCCAACGAAGAGCTCCCTCTCCCTTTGGAGAGAGCAGTTGCCATGCTCCCTTCTAGGGGGTGTTTGTGACAGCGCGGAAGTATTGGGAATTCGTTCGCCGACTCCCAGGACTTCCGCCCTGTGTCCTGCTTGCAGGACTCTCTCCCAGACCTCGAGGAACCGTCGATCGAGGTTCGGTCATGGAACTACTACCAGGATCATGTGACACCACAAAAGGTAAACCCATGTAAAATGGGTCTATCCTGAGTGGCATGCTAACGATTGTTCAATCAAATGTAAGGTAATCTTTTTCAATCTGAAATATTTTTTACAACTTTCTAGAACAAGAACACCTTGATATGGTCCTACTGAATTCTATATATTTCACAAATGACTATAGAATTCGGCTCTATGGTTACACATCCAGGCAATCAGGGGACCAATTGCAATTGGAGTACTGTATCCTCATAAAATCCACCATCACTCATGAGTTCCTCACCTTCTCATTCAGCCCCCCTGACTTCATGGCAGTCAGGTTATTCACCTCACAGGGTTTCATTATCCTTTCCACTGCCTATATAAAACCAGATAGTAATTTGCTTCTTGCTGACTTCAACAAATTATTTAATTAAACAAACCTTCCAGTCTTCTTTCTCAGAGATGGTTTAGCATCTTTTGTTTGTCTCGGTGTCTTATCTCTTTGGGGAGTGTTTGTTGTGGGTGTCAGTGTCCACAGCTATGGCTTGGAGCTGAAGGTGAATTGGAGATCAGCGGGGGGTACCGGTTGGCCGGTTGGCTCACCAGTCAGCTAAGAACTAGGCAGGGAACGAGGGGAGCCCGCTGTCCAATAGCGCGACCATGGCTGTGGACTTGGTGTGACCCAACCAGGGAAACTGTGGAACTTCAGGTTGCATGGTCGTGCTGCTACAGATACTCCCCCTCCAGAGAGTGAGCTAAGCGTGTCACTCCGGGGGTCACCAGTGTAGTAAATGGTGGTTTGGTGTCTTATCTCTTTGGGGAGTGTTTGTTGTAGGTGTGATCGCGCCGTGATCTCCTTTGCTATTATTCTTCTGTATAACGTAAATGCCAGTTAAATTCTCTGTTTTGCTTTTTTGCTTGCTACTCCTCTCCGCGGTTCTTTCTTTTGAAATATTGATGGTGACACGGGAATAAAATACCTCTCCTCAGACCTGCAGCTCTATCACAGGGAAACCTGTATAGTGAGGTCCAGCAGTCTGAGGCGACATCTAGGTGTGCTTTCTCTCCTACTAAACTTCCCTTTTGTGTGGCCATCTGGACCTACATAAACCCCCTAGGGTTTTTTGGTTTTCGTATGGGTGGTGCGCTCTCGCCTACTGTACCTTTTTAACAAGGTTTGATAGCAAGGGAGTAGCCCAAACTCCGATCCTCTAGTGTGCTGGAAAACTCCACTAGGCTGTTACTAAAGGGAAATTTTGATGAAATTCACAACAAGTTTGGAAAGAAGAGTGGGAAGGAGGAATGGGGATAGGGGAAGGATAAGGGGTGGAGGAAAATTAATTTTAGGAGAAGAAAAAGGAGTCTGGGCTAAACTCAGCATACAGGGTAAAAGCTTGGAGTAATAGTTGTAATGGGTTCTTTGAAAGGAGAAAAAGGGTGGGGGTGGACCAGCGCCATTTGAATCTTCAGTGTGGGTGTCCTCGAGTACGGGGGGGCTTCCCCTCCGCCACACGAGGCAGCACAGGAGGGCGGCCTGCCAAATTCTGGGGTATGAGTACCCTACAGCCTTGAGCCCATGCCCGCACTTAGGTCGCGCGATCGCGGCGTCTTGTGGGAAGTAGGTGAGGGTGTGCATCTATCCCTCGGCTAACCCATGTTCTTGAAGCAGGTGGTCGCTAATCAGAGGCTGGCCATCCCCGCCTGTGTCAACAGAAGGTTTCCCTTCGTTGGCAGCAGGACTAACGGAGAGGTGCGGCTCTAGTGGCCACATTATGATTGGATTAACACCACTGGCCATGACACTTCCTTCCTCGGCTGACATAAGTCCTTATGACAAAGGATTTGTGTCCTGGCATGAGTACTAGCAGCAAGTGCCCCACGTGCCAGAAAAACCCAAACCAGTGGGATGGTGGGGTAAGGATATAGGATGTTGGGCACGCTATGGCAAAGTAAATGAGTTTTGAGCAGGTGACAAGGTGAAAATATTTAAAAGCTGAGATGTGAGGGCTGTGACAAGGGAGATTAAACTTTATTTGGAAGTTAAAAAGTCACAAAAAAAGAAGAAAAAAAAAGGAAAAACAAAACAAAAACTGAACAAAACAAAGGATAGGGGAAGGGGAAAGGTGAAAATGATGTTCAGGGATGGAGAGAAGCTTCCTCGTGGAGTTCAGGCATTGTAATAAATTGATCCCCAAAATATATAGATCCTCTGAGTGCTTTATTCAGAACAAAAATGGGGGTTTGTTTTTAGTGTATGCTGTTTTTGTGAGTACAAGGGTGTGTATGTGAGGAGAGGTTTGATTAGTGTTTTATATAGATGCAGTTTCGTGCGTGTGGCTGCACTTTTAATTCGATAAAACGAATGTGAGGCTTTTCTTGCCAAGGCGGCTTTTGAATTGGACTCGAAAGTGGGTATCAAAGGTTAAACCAAAGATGGTACAAGAGGAATCTGTTTAGAGAGGTGCTTGTAGTCTATCAAAGGTTTTGAGGTAAATGTTTAAAGGTTTTTACAAAGAGAACTTTTTTTTTTTTGTCACGTTGTCTTGATACGCCATTTTGCTCCCATCTCGAGACGGTGTCGAGTTCGTCACTGAGCGCTGAACGCCCCCTAAAAGCTCATTGTGCCGAGCTAAGTGGGGTAAAAGTCGTCAGCATAGAGAATAGTCAGTAAGTCTGTATGTGTGGGGTCCAGGAAGGTCGTTTGTGTATAATGTATAGAGTATTGGGCGAGTATGCTGCCCTGAGGTACTCCAGGATGCATTTAAATGGGTGCCTGAAAAAAGTAGAATAAGTAGAATATTGTGCAGAGCTTGTACTTGAGGACAGCATGCCGACAGTGTCAAAGTCTTTAACATCTTTTGTGACAAGGAAAAAGTCTTTATTCTTCGGTCTTTGTTGTTGTTTATGCAGTTTGTGATGATGTAAGTGTGTCTTGTGTCGAGCAATGCAAGTAAAGCCGAATTTTTTGTGTGAGAGAAGGTCTTCGAGATACCACCTTAGTCGAGTGTTTATGATTTTTTTTTCGAATTTTTGCTAATGTCTCAAGTAGACTAATAGCACGGGAACTCTTTGGGTCAGTCAGGTCTTTTATGGTTAGGAATAAGGGCCAGTAAATCAGCTTAAAGGGAGGAGAAAAATAGCCAGTATTGAGAGAGTGAGTTCGCAGGGTTGTCGTCCCGCCTAAACCAGACGAAATTGGCTCTGGATTAGTTTCTACCCTGTTCTCATGGGCTCCAGGTGTCAATTTCTTGAATTCAGTGAGTGAACAGGAGATAAGGAGGGTGATGATAGAAAACTTTGGCCCAGTGTTCTTCAAAAATTTTCATAACATCCACGGGATCTGAAACTTTTAAATTATTATGAATGAGTTGGGGAAATGATATGTTGAGTTTATACTGCTCAGCATAGTTGAGGCGATGAAGGCGAAGATGTAATTCCAGTGGCCATCTGTTGTTTGGGAATGGAGACCATCAAGATTATATTGAAAAATCTAACAATTCAATTTGGATTTAAACGACTCCCAGTCTGCTTGTTATACGGAAAGATAGTCTTTCTTTGTTTAGTATTGGTGATGTGGAAATTTTAATAATGATGGGTATGTGGTCTTAACCAACGCTCAGACCGGGTTGTAGGTGTGTGTGGTAGGCAAGTGCTGCCCTGTTCCGAAAACGAGATCAGGACGACCTTCCTCTTGGTGTGTATGACGTCCTATGTAGCAGAGACTTTTTTTTTTTTCAAAAATAGAATAGAGTTGCCTACCATTTGCATTGGTATCGATGTGGTGTAGTGTCTTGTGGGTAGCATTGATATCACCATCTACTATACCAGTGCCGGTCACAAGTACGGGTTGGCGTCAGGAAGGGCATCCAGAAATAAAAAAGATATCTGCCAGACCCTGATCATAGTGACCCCATATAAAAACGGGACACACCTACAGCAAAAGAGACACACACACACATTATGTGTATATGTATATATATATATATGTGTGTGTGTGTGTGTGGTACATATAAAGTATATATCGTGTGTGTGTGTGTGTTGTGTGTGTGTGTGTGTGGTACATATAATGTATATATATATATATATAATATATATATATATATTATATATATATAATAATATACATAATATTATATATATATATATATATAATATATATATATAATATATATATATATATATATACATGATATATACTTTATATGTACACACACAACACACACACACGATATATACTTTATATGTACACACACACACACACACACACACAACACAACATACATATACATATCATTAAGATACATAATACTGATTGTGTTGGTCACTACCTTTTTTCTTGCACGGAAAAATGAAAATTAAAAGTAATTGAATATTTGAATACGAATTACATTTTCATTAATTGCTATTAAGTGATGCCCACGCCCCTCATCAGGTCAGGGAGAATGGAGCCAGACAGCATGCAAGCACTGTGCCATAAGTTTTACCCGCAGTCTTTAGCAGTTCAGCAAGGATACGCGTATGCCTGCATATTTTCCACCCTTCTGCTTAAAGAATGCCTCCCTCAACTGAGCTAGGGTAGGAGTTCCTCGCTGATGGGAGGTCTAGCACAGGGTATTGTGACACCACTTGCTGGGTGGTCTACCTGATGCAGCTGTTCAAAATACTTAGCCCAATGTTTATGATACCCAATATGTTCTGAAATGATCCGTCCATCCACTGAGCAGACTGCAGTCATTTGTGAGGAGGGTTTAGGGTTCAGTTTTCTTGGTAATCAGGACGAATGTCATTTACTGAAAAACGGCCTTAAACCTCCAGATTCCTGATGAACTGTTCCTTGTCCCTTCTAAGCAATGTCTGATCTCCTTGGCCACAATAGTCTTATTGCTTATACCATGTCCAGTGATGCGGGTTAGAGTGCTGATTCCAGGAGCCATAAATACTCAATCTCTGGGACCAAGCAAAGTCCCAGAGAAGGAAGTTGATCTCGCTACTAAGATAAGCTCCCAAGCCATGGGACTGACAAACATCTCGTAGCTAGCTCGATCACAGCCTGATACCGCACGACGTCACTCAGTACAGTGCGAATGTCTCACTAGAGACATTTGTCTGCCACAGATGTTGAGTTTGGTATATAACGCCTCTTTTTCATCGAGTTTGTAATCTCTGGTGTTAGTATACACAACAATAAGAGACTCCAGTTCCCTTGATAACAGGGGTAATTGATCATCCTGCTGCAAAGACTGGGTGTTCAAAGCGCCCATCCCGATAGCCCGCCCGAAGTTAAACTTCAGGCAGTCTCTCCAGGTGAAAGACCAACTCTGACTTGCCCTTTAACTGGTGTCAGGCTGTGGGGCCCAACGTCCACCTGTGGGTACCCTGGACTTTGTCCACAGGCCTCACACTGGGCTGGCAGCTGTCGAGCGTAGGCAGGACGAGTAATTCCCATTCCCATTCTATTATTATTATTATTATTATTATTATTATTATATTATTATATTATATTATTATTAAATTTACTAATCTGCATGTAAATGCTCCATATATAATAGATTTTA
>NC_051390.1:30362940-30369918 GCF_015228065.2 Penaeus monodon
ACTAGGCAATATGAGGCATAACTCCATTATTTGTTGTACCGATGATATTTGCACTAAATCCTCACCCGAGGAGAGAATGAAGCACACACACACACACACCTCTGTGTGTGTATGTGTTAACATACACACACACACACACACATATATATATATATATATATATATATATATATATATATATATATATATATATATAATACATATATATGTGTGTGTGTATGTGTATATATATATATATATATACATGTGCACGCACACACACACACACACACACATACATATATATAAATATATATATATATATATATTGAGCAATGTAGCAGACGGGACCAGGACCTCAAATCGCTCCGCCCATGCTTCCCCCAGCTGCTTCTATCACATCCGGCAGCTGGAACGGTCACTACTTATACCGAGGATGACCTAGGCTCAGAGAGTTCGTCGTCTGCGTCCAGCGTGGTAATGTCGGCCTAGCCCTCCCCCTCCGGGCAGGTTGACCTGACACGTGACCCAGCATACCGCTTTACTCATTTAGACCCGTGTGTTTCCCATACTGTGTGTCAACTCTTAGTAATAAAGACTCACGCCGTTAATAAGTATCACTGCCCCTGGAAAGCCATTGTACTAAGGTGCATAGCCTTTTACACTCTATATAATATATATGTATATATATATGTATATATGTATGTATGTATGTATGTATGTGTGTGTGTGTGTGTGTGTGTGTGTGTGTGTGTGTGTGTGTGTATGTATACACATTAACATACACTAAAGTATATATGTTATTAACACTCTAAAGTTTCTATGCAGAAATTGATTAACATTGCTTATTATATTTGTGATACCCTTGTAACGATGGGTGATCCGTTTTCTATGACCCGATAAATGTATGCCCTAGCGGCGTTGTAAGCAATGTAAGATATTATCTCTACAAACCCTATAATAAATGGATTTATCCAAGACTTCGTGATCCCTACTTTGGCAAACGAGAATGGGAGATAACGAAGCGCATATCTTATGATTGCAGGTGAGATATGAAGTAATGTTATACTGTTTGTGCGATAGATGAGAACATCCCCAACATTGGCAGATGACGAAATGCATATCTTATGATTACAGGTGAGATATGAAGTGATGTTCTACTGTTTGGGTGATATATGAGAACATCCCCAGATTAATGTTACCGAAGCGACACACGGTAAAAATGGACACTGCCATCTTGTAGAGCAGAAAAAATAGAGTAGGAAGCAACATACGTAAATCTGCAGTGGCCTTATATTTACCGGGAAATAGAGAAATAGGCCCTGCACTGCTCCATGTTTACCTTGCGAGAACCAAAACAAGAGTGACACGTAAGCTCATTACTTCGATTTATCAAGTAGTCCATGTATTACTAGCGCTTGTGAGAATGATTATTTTGTAATTACCAGCGTCTGTTTTTTTCCGAATTCATATATTTAATTAATTCTTTTACTTTTATTATAGTTCTTTTACGTGTTTTGGTAATTATTTACAATACTTTGTACAATAACTTTCTGCACATCAGCGTTTTGCCATCAGGAGATTTGACATGTCTTGGGACGCCATTCCAAGAGAAACGCCGGTGAGAAAAGTTTCATTTGAAGTGTGTTGCGTCGACTCCGAGTCATTTTTAAAGCCATATAGTGGATATACAGAACAAATAGACAATAGTATCTATCTCAGCCTGATATCTGAGCTATATAAAGGTATGTGTTTTTACTCTGGGGGTCAAGGAAGCAGAGCCCCCTGGCTAGGGAATATATAAAATGATAAGAAAATACAATCTATGTATTCCCTGACTAAGGTATATATAGATCGTATTTCTTAGACCCACGGGGGTCCTCGGGCCTTGGCTAGGCGTATATATTACCACGGGGTCCAGGGGCAGAGCCACCTGCCTATAGAATATATAGATCGTAGTGTACAAATCCCACTGGGTTAAGGTTAGGTTGGTTTATTGGTTAGGACAATAACAGGAGATCAGGGTTATGTAAAATCCCATGCTAACTGCACAGGCGTGGGCAAGCTGTGGTACATTTGATGCATGGTTATAACATAACATTTCAAATTTAGGCTATAACATTATTATGATAAATACTATATTAATTAAGGAAAGGAACAATTACACAGTCGTTTATCTACTCATCTGCCACGCCGGTGTACAGCTTGGGTGAGGAAAAGCATTCCTACATTTGATATACAGTCATGTGAGGCTACATTCAAATTTAGGATACAATATAAGTATATCTTCTAAGACATCAGAGGATATGAAATAGATATATTGTTCTCCGTACCTCATGTTAGGTGGCCTCAAAGGCTGTAACACATAGCACTCTGAGATATAATGTACAAGTGTTTGCTTATATTCTTCATTTTACAGTTTACACTCAGTTTCTTCGACATTACAAACTGTGCTGACCTGCCAATACAATTTATATCCAAGGCTGATTCTTGCGGTCACAATATCACACTGTCTTGTTCTTGTCCCCCCTAATGGAGGCCGCCTTGCCGCGGTGGGGGGCTTGGGGTCTCAATGATCTGGTGAGCCGGACCAGAGGGCTACCCATGCTGGAGGGGTCGCTGGTGCAGGATGAGACAGAATGGCTTCTTGGTGCACCAAGGCCTATGAGAGGGGATGGTGCACCCACCCTTGCTTCATTCCATCTTGGACCGGGGAAGCTCTCCCACGTGTCTTTGCCGTGCGTGGCATCCCGTATTACCAGGAGACGGGAGTCCTGGAGGTTGAGCAGTGCTGCGCGCTGCGCCCTGCAGCTGGCGGCACACCTCTTTGGTCCTTTATTTTGGCTGGACGGGTGGCTTGATCGGGGCCCGGTCGAGTCAATCGGCTGGTCAAATGTGGCTGGGGTCAAGCGGGTACTGTTTGGTCGGTAGCGCGTGGGTCCCGCGACTGCCATCAGTGCTGTGGTAGTGACTGCATATATTTCCTCACTACCCCTGTGGCTGTTGGGAGATTTCGAGCCCAACCCATAGCTTCCCCTCATTGGACTCCATGGTGGGTGGGGGGGTGAGGAAATGAAGAATTCCAATTTGTATGTATATATATATATATATATTATATATATATATATATATTATATATATATATATATATATATATATATATATATATATATATATATATATATATATATATATATATATATATATATATATATATATATATATATATATATATATATATATATACATACAAATTGGAATTCTTCATTTCCTCACCCCCCCACCCACCATGGAGTCCAATGAGGGGAAGCTATAGTTGGGGCTCAAAATCTCCCAACAGCCACAGGGGTAATGAGGAAATATATGCAGTCACTACCACAGCACTGATGGCAGTCGCGGGACCCACGCGCTACCGACCAAACAGTACCCGCTTGACCCCAGCCACATTTGACCAGCCGATTGACTCGACCGGGCCCCGATCAAGCCACCCGTCCAGCCAAAATAAAGGACCAAAGAGGTGTGCCGCCAGCTGCAGGGCGCAGCGCGCAGCACTGCTCAACCTCCAGGACTCCCGTCTCCTGGTAATACGGGATGCCACGCACGGCAAAGACACGTGGGAGAGCTCTCCCCGGTCCAAGATGGAACGAACCAGGGGTGGGTGCACCATCCCCTCTCGTAGGCCTTGGTGCACCAAGAAGCCATTTTGTCTCATCCCTCACTGGTGACCCCTCCAGCATGGGTAGCCCTCTGGTCCGGCTCACCAGATCATTGAGACCCCAAGCCCCCCACCGCGGCAAGGCGGCCTCCATTAGGGGGGACAAGAACAAGACAGTGTGATATTGTGACCGCAAGAATCAGCCTTGGATATAAATTGTATTGGCAGGTCAGCACAGTTTGTAATGTCGAAGAAACTGAGTGTAAACTGTAAAATGAAGAATATAAGCAAACACTTGTACATTATATCTCAGAGTGCTATGTGTTACAGCCTTTGAGGCCACCTAACATGAGGTACGGAGAACAATATATCTATTTCATATCCTCTGATGTCTTAGAAGATATACTTATATTGTATCCTAAATTTGAATGTAGCCTCACATGACTGTATATCAAATGTAGGAATGCTTTTCCTCACCCAAGCTGTACACCGGCGTGGCAGATGAGTAGATAAACGACTGTGTAATTGTTCCTTTCCTTAATTAATATAGTATTTATCATAATAATGTTATAGCCTAAATTTGAAATGTTATGTTATAACCATGCATCAAATGTACCACAGCTTGCCCACGCCTGTGCAGTTAGCATGGGATTTTACATAACCCTGATCTCCTGTTATTGTCCTAACCAATAAACCAACCTAACCTTAACCCAGTGGGATTTGTACACTACGATCTATATATTCTATAGGCAGGTGGCTCTGCCCCCTGGACCCCCGTGGTAATATATACGCCTAGCCAAGGCCCGAGACCCCCGTGGGTCTAAGAAAATACGATCTATATATACCTTAGTCAGGGAATACATAGATTGTATTTTCTTATCATTTTATATATTCCCTAGCCAGGGGGCTCTGCTTCCTTGACCCCCAGAGTAAAAACACATACCTTTATATAGCTCAGATATCAGGCTGAGATAGATACTATTGTCTATTTGTTCTGTATATCCACTATATGGCTTTAAAAATGACTCGGAGTCGACGCAACACACTTCAAATGAAACTTTTCTCACCGGCGTTTCTCTTGGAATGGCGTCCCAAGACATGTCAAATCTCCTGATGGCAAAACGCTGATGTGCAGAAAGTTATTGTACAAAATAGTGTAAATAATTACCAAAACACGTAAAAGAAGTATAATAAAAGTAAAAGAATTATTAAATATATGAATTCGGAAAAACAGACACTGGTAATTACAAAATAATCATTCTCACAAGCGCATAGTAATACATGGACTACTTGATAAATCGAAGTAATGAGCTTACGTGTCACTCTTGTTTTGGTTCTCGCAAGGTAAACATGGAGCAGTGCAGGGCCTATTTCTCTATTTCCCGGTAAATATAAGGCCACTGCAGATTTACGTATGTTGCTTCCTACTCTATTTTTCTGCTCTACAAGATGGCAGTGTCCATTTTTTACCGTGTGTCGCTTCGGTAACATTAATCTGGGGATGTTCTCATATATCACCCAAACAGTAGAACATCACTTCATATCTCACCTGTAATCATAAGATATGCATTTCGTCATTTTCCAATGTTGGGGATGTTCTCATCTATCGCAAAAACAGTATACCATTACTTCATATCTCACCTGCAATCATAAGATATGCGCTTCGTTATCTCCCATTCTCGTTTCCCAAAAGTAGGGATCACGAAGTCTTGGATAAATCCATTTATTATAGGGTTTGTAGAGATAATATCTTACATTGCTTACAACGCCGCTAGGGCATACATTTATCGGGTCATAGAAAACGGATAAACCCATCGTTACAAGGTATCACAAATATAATAAGCAATGTTAATAAATTTTTCTGCATAAAAACTTTAGAGTTTAATAACATATATACTTTAGTGTATGTTAATGTTATACATACCACACACACCCCCAACACACACACACCCCCACCCCACACACAAAATACATACATACATACATACATATATACATATATATATACATATATATTATATAGAGTGAAAAAGGGCTATGCACCTTATACAATGGCTTTCCAGGGCAGTGATACTTATTAACGGCGTGAGTCTTTATTACAAAGATTTGACACACAGTAGGGAACACAGGGGTCTAAATGAGTAAAGCGGTATGCTGGGTCACGTGTCAGGTCAACCTGCCCGGGGGGGGAGGGCTAGGGCCCACATTACCACGCTGGACGCAGACGACGACTCTCTGAGCCCTAGGTCATCCTCGGTATAAGTAAATGACCGTTCCAGCTGCCGGATGGTGATGAAGCAGCTGGGGAAGCATGGCGGAGCGATTTGAGGTCCCGGTCCCGTCTGCTACATTGCTCAATATATATATTATATATATTTATTCATATATGGTTTTGTGTGTGTGTGTGTGTGTGTGCGGGGCACATGTATATATATATATATATATACACATACACACACACATATATATTATTATATAATATATATATATATATATATATATTATATATATATATATATATATATATATATATGTGTGTGTGTGTGTGTGTATGTTAACACATACACACACAGAGGTTGTGTGGTGTGTGTGCTTCATTCTCTCCTCGGGGGAGGATTTAGTGCAAAAATCATCGTACAACAAATAATGGATTTATTGCCCTCAAGTGGGATATCGCCTAGTTATCTATGCATTAGGATATTAAATAGCATGGGACTAAGTACGCCTCCCCTGGGGGTTTTGCCGAGTCTTACAATATTGACATTGATACCATGGGCTTTGCCAACAAGTGTCCTAGGTGGCTTTAGCCGTTCCCACAGCCTTTTCTTCAGGTTTCTGATGAACTCTGCATCATGACAATCACCCCAAGGTATTTTTACTGATGACAGAGATCTACTCGTGTCCCTCTCTATGAAACCTTGGCAGAGGGATTGTCCTTTGGGGTTTAAAAGCCTTGTTTTTTTTAGTCGAGATTATCAACCACACTCAATAGCCCTTTCTGAAGTATATCTAGAATCTCTTGGATTCTTTCCTTTGGGTGAGATTTAATGCAAATATATCGGGATAGCAAATAATGGAGTCATTGCTCTCAAGTGTTATATCGTCTAATAATCTATGCATTAAATATTAAATAGCACGGGACTAAGTATGCCTCCCTGAGGTGTATGCCGGGGTTTAGGTACGTTTGTATGAGTACTCTCAATGCCCCCGAAGAACCTGACCGATCGATTCGATAGATACATTTGAATCCATGTTAACAGTTTTTCCCTGAAAACCAAGCTCGCTAGTTGATCAAGGATAATTTCTCTGTTTGCAATACAGGGCAGATTGAAAATCAAGAATAC
>NC_051390.1:30370018-30375018 GCF_015228065.2 Penaeus monodon
GGTGTATTTGAAAGGAGAAAAAGGGTGGGGGTGGACCAGCGCCATTTGAATCTTCAGTGTGGGTGTCCTCGAGTACGGGGGGGCTTCCCCTCCGCCACACGAGGCAGCACAGGAGGGCGGCCTGCCAATTCTCGGGTATGAGTACCCTACAGCCTTGAGCCCATGCCCGCACTGTAGGTCGCGCGATCGCGGCGTTCTTGTGGGAAGTAGGTGAGGGTGTGCATCTATCCCTCGGCTAACCCATGTTCTTGAAGCAGGTGGTCGCTAATCAGAGGCTGGCCATCCCCGCCTGTGTCAACAGAAGGTTTCCCTTCGTTGGCAGCAGGACTAACGGAGAGGTGCGGCTCTAGTGGCCACATTATGATTGGATTAACACCACTGGCCATGACACTTCCTTCCTCGGCTGACATAAGTCCTTATGACAAAGGATTTGTGGTCCTGGCATGAGTACTAGCAGCAAGTGTCACGTGCCAGAAACCGAAACCAGTGGGATGGTGGGGTAAGGATATAGGATGTTGGGTCCACGCTATGGCAAAGTATAATGAGTTAGAGTCAGGTGACAAGGTGAAAATATTTAAAAGCTGAGATGTGAGGGCTGTGACAAGGGAGATTAAACTTTATTTGGAAGTTAAAAAGTCACAAAAAAAGAAGAAAAAAAAGGAAAACACAAAACAAAAACTGAACAAAACAAAGGGATAGGGGAAGGGGAAAGGTGAAAATGATGTTCAGAGGATGGAGAGAAGCTTCCTCGTGGAGTTCAGGCATTGTAATAAATTGATCCCAACATATATAGATCCATCTGAGTGCTTTATTCAGAACAAACTGGGGTTTGTGCTTTTTAGTGTATGCTGTTTTTGTGAGTACAAGTGGTGTGTATGTGAGGAGAGGTTTTATCAGTGTTTTGTATAGATGCAGTTTCGTGCGTGTGGCTGCACTTTTAATTCGATAAAACGAATGTGAGGCTTTTCTTGCCAAGGCGGCTTTTGAATTGGACTCGAAAGTAGGTATCAAAGGTTAAACCAAAGATGGTACAAGAGGATCTGATTTAGAGAGGTGCTTGTAGTCTATCAAAGGTTTTGAGGTAAATGTTTTCATGGTCTTACAAAGAGAACTTTTGTTTTTTGTCACGTTCGTCTTGATACGCCATTTATGCTCCCATCTCGAGACGGTGTCGAGTTCGTCACTGATGCGCTGAACGACACCTAAAAGCTCATTGTGCCGAGCTAAGTGTGTACAGTCGTCAGCATAGAGAATAGTCAGTAAGTCTGTATGTGTGGGGTCAGGAAGGTCGTTTGTGTATAATGTATAGAGTATTGGGCTGAGTATGCTGCCCTGAGGTACTCCAGGATGCATTGAAATGGTGCCTGAAACAAAGTAGAATAAAGTAGAATATTGTGCAGAGCTTGTACTTGAGGACAGCATGCCAGACAGTGTCAAAGTCTCAACATCTTTTGTGACAAGAACAGTCTTTATTCTTCGGTCTTTGTTGTTGTTTATGCAGTTTGTGATGATGTTAAGTGTGTCTTGTGTCGAGCAATGCAAGTTAAAGCCGAATTATTTGTGTGAGAGAAGGTCTTCGAGATACCACCTTAGTCGAGTGTTTATGATTTCTTTTTTTCGAAATTTTTGCCTAATGTCTCAAGTAGACTAATAGCACGGTAACTCTTTGGGTCAGTCAGGTCTTTTTATGGCTTAGGAATAAGGGCCAGTAAATCAGTCTTAAAGGGAGGAGAAAAATAGCCAGTATTGAGAGAGTGAGTTCGCAGGTGTCGTCCAGCCTATCCAGACAGATAATTGGCTCTGGATTAGTTTCTACCCTGTTCTCATGACTCCAGGTGTCAATTTCTTGAATTCAGTGAGTGAACAGGAGATAAGGAGGGTGATGATAGAAAACTTTGGCCCAGTGTTCTTCAAAAATTTTCATAACATCCACGGGATCTGAAACTTTTAAATTATTATGAATGAGTTGGGGGAAATGATATGTTGAGTTTATACTGCTCAGCATAGTTGAGGCGATGAAGGCGAAGATGTAATTCCAGTGGCCATCTGTTGTTTGGGAATGGAGCCCATCAAGATTATATTGAAAAATCTAACAATTCAATTTGGATTTAAACGACTCCCAGTCTGCTTGTTTATACCGGAAAGATAGTCTTTCTTTGTTTAGTATTGGTGATGTGGAAATTTTAATAATGATGGGTATGTGGTCTTAACCAACGCTCAGACCGGGTTGTAGGTGTGTGTGGTAGGCAAGTGCTGCCCTGTTCCCGAAAACGAGATCAGGACGACCTTTCCTCTTGGTGTGTATGACGTCCTATGTAGCAGAGACTTTTTTTTTTTTCAAAAATAGAATAGAGTTGCCTACCATTTGCATTGGTATCGATGTGGTGTAGTGTCTTGTGGGTAGCATTGATATCACCATCTACTATACCAGTGCCGGTCACAAGTACGGGTTGGCGTCAGGAAGGGCATCCAGAAATAAAAAAGATATCTGCCAGACCCTGATCATAGTGACCCCATATAAAAACGGGACACACCTACAGCAAAAGAAGACACACACACACATTATGTGTATATGTATATATATATATATGTGTGTGTGTGTGTGTGTACATATAAAGTATATATCGTGTGTGTGTGTGTGTGTGTGTGTGTGTGTGTGTACATATATATGTATATATATATATATATATATATATATATATATATATATATATATATATACATATACATATATATATATATATATATATATATATATATATATATATATATATATATATATATACATATATATATTTATATGTACACACACACACACACACACGATATATACTTTATATGTACACACACACACACACACACACACACACATACATATACATATCATTAAGATACATAATACTGATTTGTGTTGGTCACTACCTTTTTTCTTGCACGGAAAAATGAAAATTAAAAGTAATTGAATATTTGAATACGAATTACATTTTCATTAATTGCTATTAAGTGATGCCCACGCCCCTCATCAGGTCAGGGAGAATGGAGCCAGACAGCATGCAAGCACTGTGCCATAAGTTTACCCGCAGTCTTTAGCAGTTCAGCAAGGATATCGCGTATGCCTGCATATTTTCCACCCTTCTGCTTAAAGAATGCCTCCCTCAACTGAGCTAGGGTAGGAGGTTCCTCGCTGATGGGAGGTCTAGCACAGGGTATTGTGACACCACTTGCTGGGTGGTCTACCTGATGCAGCTGTTCAAAATACTTAGCCCAATGTTTATGATACCCAATATGTTCTGAAATGATCCGTCCATCCACTGAGCAGACTGCAGTCATTTGTGAGGAGGGTTTAGGGTTCAGTTTTCTTGGTAATCAGGACGAATGTCATTTACTGAAAAACGGCCTTAAACCTCCAGATTCCTGATGAACTGTTCCTTGTCCCTTCTAAGCAATGTCTGATCTCCTTGGCCACAATAGTCTTATTGCTATACCATGTCCAGTGATGCGGGTTAGAGTGCTGATTCCAGGAGCCATAAATACTCAATCTCTGGGACCAAGCAAAGTCCCAGAGAAGGAAGTTGATCTCGCTACTAAGATAAGCTCCCAAGCCATGGGACTGACAAACATCTCGTAGCTAGCTCGATCACAGCCTGATACCGCACGACGTCACTCAGTACAGTGCGAATGTCTCACTAGAGACATTTGTCTGCCACAGATGTGAGTTTGGTATATAACGCCTCTTTTTCATCGAGTTTGTAATCTCTGGTGTTAGTATACACAACAATAAGAGACTCCAGTTCCCTTGATAACAGGGGTAATTGATCATCCTGCTGCAAAGACTGGGTGTTCAAAGCGCCCATCCCGATAGCCCGCCCGAAGTTAAACTTCAGGCAGTCTCTCCAGGTGAAGACCAACTCTGACTTTGCCCATTTAACTTGGTGTCAGGCTGTGGGGCCCAACGTCCACCTGTGGGGTTACCCTGGACTTTGTCCCACAGGCCTCACACTGGGCTGGCAGCTGTCGAGGCGTAGGCAGGACGAGTAATTCCCATTCCCATTCTATTATTATTATTATTATTATTATTATTATTATTATTATTATTATTATTATTATTATTAAATTTACTAATCTGCATGTAAATGCTCCATATATAAATAGATTTTAATTCATAAAGTATTAGATATCTTGAGGGGTTCTGTGCCATTGTAGAACTTAGCCAAGAAATACATTTTCAAGAGACATTGTTGCAAAAATCGTATCGAAGACTAAGGGGAGACTACTAGTATCAATTACGAGCACCCACTTCTCGTAGCATCACCAAGAAATGAAAAATAAAGACAATTTGCGGTTTTCTTTAATATTAAGACTTTTTTATTATAGAGTTATAATGTTTTTAAATGACTAATAACAAATATGTATCAATACCTACCTAATTTTCAAAATAACCACTAATGGTAGGACGTGATCTTTCAGACAGATTTCATAACATTTAGAAATGTCCCTTTTAAATTTTAAATCATGTAATTAATGAAAATGTCATTCGTATTCAAATATTCAGTTAATTTTAATTTTCATTTTTCTGTGCAAGAAAAAAGGTAGTGACCATCACAAATCAGTATTATGTAACTTAATATGTATATATGTGTATATATGTGTGTGTGTGTGTGTGTGTGTGTGTGTGTGTGTGTATGTATATATATATATATATATATATATATATATATATATACATATATATATATAATATATATATATATATATATATATATACACACATATATATATACATGTATATATATATATATATATATATATATATATATATATATATATATATACATATATATACATATATATACACACACACACACACACACACACACACACACACACACACACACACACACACACACACACACACACATATATATATATATATATATATATATATATATATATGTGTGTGTGTGTGTGTGTGTGTGTGTGTGTGTGTGTGTGTGTGTGTG
>NC_051390.1:30380018-30385018 GCF_015228065.2 Penaeus monodon
CTTAACATGCCCCCTAGAATAACATTTCTTTTCTAAACTTTTATTCACTTTTCTCGGCTAGAAATATACTAGCACTGCCACCAGCTAGGCAAACGCTGGCAAGTCTATGTGGCATGGATGCCACTAATGCCGCCGTTAACTGACGTTCGTCTTGCAGAGCGCAATCACTCCTATGCAACAACGATATGACGTAGTCGTAGCTAACTGCAGAGTTTCTTCATAGCTGAGGAGGATAATTAATACAAGCTGACAATTCCATGTTTATTTTACCAAGGTTAGCCATATATATACGAGAGGTGAGAAATCACATAAGCAATCACCAATCACGAGTGGCCACCCCTCGCGTAATAGAGACGAGCAATCGTCTGCTCGCGTGATCATGGTGTGGCGAATAGCAATCGCGCGATCATCGCTTGTTACCGCGGGGTCGAGCAAACCAGCGACCAAGCGGTTACAGGCGGTTGCGGGAATGACCTTGGGGGAAGTCTCTGCCTATGGCTGCCCAGACATGCTCAATGGAACTGAGATCTGGCAATTTGGGTGGATTTGGCACAGGGTAATCTGGGTGTGTGGCCGAAATCACTCCTTCACGACATTGCACGTGTGGATAGGGCTGTTATCCTGGACGAGGTTAATTGTTTCCGAATTGGGGAGCACCATGGCCCACCCAGATGGTAGAAACATCTCGTCCAGGATTCCCACGTAGACATGCCCTGTAAATCTGCCGGCCCGATATTCGTCAACTCCCCGACACCACTGCTGTACATCCACTCAACTTGCCCAGCTATTTCTGACAGTCTGTGAGCTGTTGCTAGCAGAACAAAAGGGGTTAGCATCCTTTGTAGTAGTTATGTATTGTTAAAATAATAATAATAATGGAAATCAATAGCTAAGAAGAAAATGACTCACGTTAAGGGGATAGCGACCACCCCCCCTTTCCCAAATCCAGTTAGATGTAATGGGTGTTGCCATTGAGTATCAAATGGTTTTCATTAGGTCATACACTTCAATGCGAGCTTTCCATTTGTCTTTCATATATCACATTATTTTATAGTTTTGAATGTCATTTACTTGATAATCTTTGTCTGTTGTGCATCTGGGGCGCCCACATCCGGCCTTGTCTCTGGTGGATGCAGTCGCTTGGTGCCGTTGGATACACAGAGACACGGTTGAAATACCTAAACTTAGTATTTCATCTCTCGATTGTTTCTCAGAGTAAAGCGTAATTATTATGATACAAAAGATCTATGAGGTCTACACTGCTACTGTTGGCATGATGCGAGGTCCTAGCCATATGATCTCCGAAACACTATGAGAACACATTACGAAGCTTCATCTGTCCTGGGCTTTGGAAACAACAATTATTACGTTTCGGTTTCATCTACTCCCAAGTGGAGATACATTTTTTTAGCGAGCGTACTTACAATGGAGGTAACAGTGACAAGAAAAGTGAGTACAGGGTGATTAGGCACTGACCTTGTCGGTGCCGTCAGTGTTGTTGGGTAGTCGGTGCGCTGATGCAGAGACACAATAGAAAACAATAACCACAAGTAATATATATATATATATATATATATATATATATATATATATATATATATATATGCTCATATATATTTATAATATATGTACATATATATATATATATATATATATATATATATATATATATATATATATACATATATGTTTGTGTGTGTGTGTTATATATATTTGAATAAACACATACATTTCTGCATGTATATGTATATACATGTATATGTGTATATATACGTATATATATACATAAATATATATATATATATATATATATATATATATATATATATATATATATATATATATATATATAGAGTGTGTCCTGGCAGGTTACGTCCTTCTCGCGTAGCTGGTCTGACAGAGCTTTGGGAGATAGTTGCAATAGTCTGCAAGGACTTGTTGAGTTGCAATTGTCTCAGGATAGATAGAGGTGAAACTCTACAAGAGACAAGCTATATGCAAAACTATAAGGAAGAAAAAAATCATAAATATACGATAATACATAATACAAGGCAAGAATACAAGGCTGGCGCAAGTGTTCCTCTTAAAATATGTGCATGTAATGCATGTGCAATTAACGTGGTTTATACAGAGAGATAATATACGTATGTGGCTGTATGAGTGATGTGAGTGGTAAATAGACGAGTTGAATAAGTGAGTAAATGAATTAAAGTTAAGAAATGCGTAAGTAAGAGTATAGCACATGAGCAGAAAATATAATAGTTATCAGAGTAGGTCTAACATCATGATAAATAGATAAAGCGAGTGAGAGTAAATAAGAACTAGAATGGCGTGTAAGCTGAAACAGATAAGCGAAGGGGAGGAGGAGAGCTATGGTGAGCGGCTAAGGGTAGTTGGCGAGTGAGGTGTATGGGCGAGGATGGGATGTAGGTATGCAAGAGAGGGTGGGAAAATGTTGATGTGCAAGGTAAAAATAGCGATCTGACTGCACGAAAAGAACATTCATAAATATAGCAATATAGTTACTACTACTACTGTAATTTCAACTACTATCCGAAATCATAGAAATGATACTACTTTCAGTATGTGAAAATTATGAAATGGTGACAAGTCTGTCACGGAACAGACAAAGCTTGCAGAGCAATGCATGATGCAAGTGCATCGAGTCAGCTTCTCTTGGGACAGCTGATCGGCTGATAAGACAACCTCGTATTTGTTAGTTATATAAGACATAAAAAGATCCCGGAGGAAAAGCGGTCAGTATCCCTCCATATTTTCAGGATGAAAAGGGTAACACCGGGACGAGCACATACGCAGCAAAATATTACGCAAATTGAGCATCCCATCCCATTCAGAACTGACAGTGATAAGCAAATGTTCAGTCGTAGAAACAATGGGCGCAGTACGGGAGGCGGATCGCAGCTGGGCGATAAGTGTGCGTCTGGGCAGTATAAAGATATTTGACTTAAACGCTAATTACATGTTCAGAAGCCTGTCGTTGGGATCCCCACCATAGTCCATGTAGTAATGATGAAATGATATTCGCGATTGAGATTATTTAATGGAAGAAAGATAGTGAATATCAATCAGCATCTTAACAATTCTCGTGCGAAAGGAGAGTATCGTTAGGATGTCCGAGGCAAATTCACATGAACTGATGAATTATAGTAATGAAAAGCACGAGCAACATGAAGTTGTAGCAAGTTATATAATATGATTAATCTCTAGTACTGAGAAATAAATGGAATAAAAATAGAAAACATTAATAAATAAAATGTATATTTCTAGTAGTAGGCGGAGTCAGGCGGCATCAGAGTTGATCATTTTACCCGAGTGAAATCGAGTCAGGTTCATATCCGACTTTGTGTGAAAAAGAAACATACTGTCGAAAAATGAAATAATCGAAACATTAATAATTAAAATCAATAATTTCCTATAACAAGTATCACATAAATCATTTAAGAAAATATAACTGAAGACATATAAATGTAATATCTACCAATAAACTGTAATGTTGTAAATACAGAAAAAAGGTAATCCTTCTTATCTATTGAATTACGCCATTATCACAGTCACGTGGATAAAAATATCAATATCGAAAAAGAACAACGGTAGTGAAAATAAACCCTATTAAAGCTAAAGTTACATTATCACTCTATCGTCGATTGTTAATTTACGTTATCAAAACCACGAAGTTATATAAAAAAGAATAATGAAAATACTAATTAAAATCAAATACGAAAAAAACATAGGAAAACAATTAAATGTGGTATTTCACACACAGTCAAAAGGGGGGAGGAAATGTTATCACTTGACCTGAATTGAACTCATATACGAAATGTTAAGCGAACCACAATTAGAATCATATAAAACATTTATGATTTATTTATATATGAAAAAATAATTTTAAAAAACACATCATTTGTATGAATATATATACGACAAGGAAAGAAAAAGAAATCTCAAATGTTCGAAAATTAAGATAATGAATCGGATAATTGACTGTGGAATTCACACGGACAGAAAGGTCAGGAAGACAGGTCACACGCGGTCAAAATTCGATCGTGAAAAACATATATGAAGTCAGGTGAGAATCACACTTGCAGAATGTATAAATATGAAATTAATAATTAAACAAATACCACGACACTGAAATAATTGATGCTAGTGACCCGAACAGATACAATGAAATAAGGAAGAGACAGAGATGGAAATGCAGAAGGAGGGGGTTAAAGGAGAGGGGGAAAACTGGGAACAAGGATAAGTGGGGACGTCTGGAAAAGGAAAAGGAAAAACTTAATGCCATGCACACATGCGAAAGAAAAAGAAAGGAAAAGAATTGCCCATGGCGTACTTATAGTTTTGTTTTTTTCAGAGGGAAGAGGTGGTCGAGGTGGATGTTCTTGTTGGAGGCTTTAGAGTAGTGACATCCGCTGCTGTCACCAATCGTGAGACTTCTTTGGCTTGGGCTGCTGACTACCAATTTGTCAGGGTTTTGGTTAACTTAAACTCACGGTCTGGTTGCACTGTTTATTGAAGATGAATGTGGTGTAGACTGAGGTTGAATTGGCCAACTTGTGTTGAAGTAGAGACCTGGACAGCGAGTAGACCCAGCAAGATGGGGGCCCTGGAGGGTCGCCTGGGAGAAAGCAGCGTCCAAGAGGGACCATGGCTTAAAGTAGAGTGTTTGTACGGGTCAAATTGACGGTCAGAGATAATGAGTAATGTTGGCGTGGCTAGTTCAGTACGGCAGCGATGCCATGAGCACACCGCCGTTATTGGTCACTCCTGTTAACTGGAGGACGTCAAGGCATCTGACCACTCGGAGAGAATAGATGTCTGAAGAGCAGAGGGAGAGGTGGGTGTAGGAGAGGATATGGTAGGAGAAGATGGGGTGGATGGGGTCTGGTCCGACTAGTAGAGTGAGAAGAAAGAGGGGTAGGCACCGGGGAAGTGGTAGAGATTGGAGTATCTGGATTTAGACTGGAAAAGAAATGTAA
>NC_051390.1:30390971-30403471 GCF_015228065.2 Penaeus monodon
CATTAAAAAAGGTCATATGCATTATTATAAATTTGTGGCGAAAAGAGTAAACATTAGTAACGTTAGGATAAGTGGACAGTAGGGAATGACGAAGAGAAGGGAAAGGAAAGGGGTAGAAGAAAAGAGCATGCAAAATTAGTCGAGGCGAGAGGTGATCCCTTACATTGTCCCTTAGTTCCCCCCCAAACCGAGCGAAAAATTTGGAGGGGCGTATGCATGTATACGCTCTACTACAAGAATTATGAACATGATATTTCTGTGTACTCCAGTGAAATTTATAGTTTTTGCTATAATGAAAGCTACTTCGGGTCCGGCTGGTTCTAATGGAAAATAACGATAGTATCCAAAATTTTACTTGATGAGAAGGATTTTTTCCTTGCCAAGTAAACCTGTACAAAAGAGTTCGGCCTAGATAGAAATGCGATAGAAATTAGTTCTGTCCCCAGACAGCATATGAAAAACGCAAAGTAGTTTTTTTATGAGATACATATAGAAAATTTCAATGGTAAGGATTTTAAGGACTTTGCCATGTAACATGGACTTAAAACTAGATCCATGTGAATTTTATGCAATGACGGGAGCTTTTGTATGACGTAGTTATAAAAATGTACATCATTATTTTCTGGAAGTGCAAAACAGAAAGTTTCTCAGACTGCATTTCCAGCACAGGCTTCGGGGGATGATACTGTATAAATACGCACACACACACACACACACACACACACACACCACACACACCACACACACACCCCACACACACACACACACCCACACTCTCACACACACACTCTCCCACACTCACACACACACACACAGACCACACACACACATATTATTATTATATATATATATATATATATATATATAAAAATAATATATATATATATATATATATATATATATTATTATCACATACATACATACATATATAACATGCAAACACATGTTCTCACAAAATCCTCATTAGCAACAGCAACTTTGGAATCTGTTGTCTTCTCCCTACTAGTAAAATTTAAACTGGTCTCATGCTTATTAGCCATTCTCATCTGGACACGTGAGCCCACCTAATCCTGCCCACTGGCGACAGAGATGACTTTTTGGCCGAACGCACCCGACAAAGGGAATTCGACCAAAATGATTGCATCCGTCAGACTCACCCCAAAAGGCGGAGCCAACACGGCCAAATTTCAGTCATTCAGGAGTAGGACAATCTCTGTACCTTCAACCTGGATGAGATAGAGCCGCTCACTCGCTGTGCTTTCTTTTACTGATATATGGATTGTGTGAAAAGGCGCTAGAAATATTTTCAAGTATCATATCATATATTTTGTTTTATTTTCACACTGTATGCTTGTACGAATTATACTTTGATTTTCTATAACCTTTGTAAACTGTAAATTTCTTTGTCAACACTATCCTTTCTGGTTACCCTTTAATCATAAGGTAGTATTATACTCTTTTACACCCACAGAAGTAATCAACCGTGCCTTTACTACTAGGTCTAGTAAAACCCCAGACAACAGATAACTAATGATGGTTTAGTGGATGATGATTTTTTGTCATAACGTAAATCAATTGTATTGTAGTCTGCTGTTACAAATAAGAGTTGAAACGAAGAGTCTACCCTCAGCCACTAGCTGCTGCTGCGCTGTAGCGGACGCAATCTGTTTTACAGTATACTAATAAATAATGGTAGTAATTAATAATCATGCCTGTGCTATTTGTATTTGTATATGCGTGTGCGTGTGTATACACATGGATGTTTCTTTCTAATGATAATTATGGAGGTATTCAGCTTTTAGGGAATTTAGTTTAGTAATAACGCTAAAAAAATCGTGCTAAAATACCAAACCTCCAAATAATAATGTTAAAAAAATATATGTAAAGTTCTGTGCAATTGCACAAAGTAAAATGGAAAGAAAATACTTTGAAATCAGCAGAAAGACAAATCTATTTAATATCATATTTTGGGAAAAACAGGATTTGAACTGGTGTAACGCATACAATGCCGGGGAAGCAGCAGTTGCGGCGGTAGGTGATGATACTGTACTGAAACATATGTTTAACGTAAAGGGAGAGCACGAGGAAGATGGGGAGGGATAGGAAGGAAAACAGGAAGTGGTGAAAAGAGAAACTGAGCGGGGAAGAAGAAGGAGAGATAAATGAGATAGACCAACAGACGTCGAGCTATTGAAAATCAAAACTATGCTATGAATCGCTAACCAAACAGATGAAAACCTGACTGTATGGCAATATAGTCCGACCGGATGATAATGCAAAGAATTAGGGTTAATTTAATAATCTATCATGGCCGATAACTTCAAAACACTAGTATAATCAAGCAATTTAAAGCATATCACAAATTTTCATTTTAAAATTTATGTTTCCTCATTGTTTTACACACACACATATACATACCCATACACATACCATGGACACCACACACCACACCACATATACATACACATGCCCCATACACATGCACACACACACACACACACAGCACGCACGCACGCACGCACGCACCCCACGCACTCACGCAACACACACAAAACACAAAACACCACAAATTACATACATATGCACATACACATGCACAACACACACACACACACACACACCCCATATTATATAAAATATTATATATATATATATATATAATATTTATTATATATTTACATACACATACACTTGCCACACGTACACGCCCCACACACACCCCACACACACACACACACACACACACACCACACACACACCACACACCACACACACACACACACACACACCACACACACACATATGCATATATATCATATAGATAGATAGATGTAGATATAAAGCTGGCCACAAAAAAGGTTTGTGGTATTTAACTGAGCCAAGAAGAATGAAAAAAGGACAAATGTACAAAAAATGCCTCTGTAGGAATTGCTTGAAGTGGGGACATGTAATAAAAATGCGAAAAAAGGAAAAGTAGTGACATATGTGACCTTATCCAATATGTTGTATTATCCAATATGTTTTTCACGATGTAATATTACAGAAATGAAGGAGAAGTCCCAAGAAACCAACAGCTAAAGATATATCTGTATCAAAAAGGATTTGAGTCATCAAATCTATGATAGGTGATACGCGCGCATGGGCAGTACCAGTAGGCTATATAAGTATATTGATAACTCAGTGAAAGTCTTGCTTCACTGAATGATCACCTAATGCTTGTTTGTAAAGGATATTACTCTTGAACTTTGCAAGTAACAGACCACAAGTGAATTTGCAATAAGTCTTGTAATGGGTAAAATAAACGACTTGTAATACAGGGAATGTGTGAACAAAAGGGAACTAACATTCATATACTTCTAGAGGAAGTATACCATCCAGACCCAGAAACTGCTCAAACTGGCCACATTTGCAGAAAATTGCAGATAAATTAATGCTTATAACGTGTAGAAGTTGGTCTTATTTTAGGATTCAATTGTACCAAGGCACTAAAACCTAAAGACTATCCAAGGAAGTGATGAATATCCTTTTGCTATTAGTATGGGCTTTTGGATCTGGTATCTTTGGGGAAGCTTCAAGACATTTTTCCCCCAGATGAAACGTACGTATGAGAGCCATGGCTCAAGAAGTTGTTAATAATGAGAATGCAGTTAACTTCCGCTACTTCCAAATAAATCCCAAGTGAAAAGAATGCAAGATTTTGATGAAAGCCAGATGATGACAAGCTTCCAATAGTAGAGTTAACACTGTGCAGGTTGATGAGTCTTAAGAGGAGGCTAAACCACAGCAATGATTTTCTCCAAAGACTATGCTGCGTTTATGAAAAAACTCATGGGCATCAACTATACAGGAGAGATATCATGTAGACATGTAGCAGTTGCATTTTCCACCAATTAAGGTAAACCCAAAAACCACGTAGACATACTCCTTTTTCCCTGTGATGGAAAAATGGATATCATGATTCAAGCATAAAAGAATGACGGTGCATTTATTTGTTTCTATATTTTCTCCAAGTGTAAAAAAGTTTTGCTTTGAAAGCTGCAGATGATGATTATGTGAGGCAATGTGAAACAAAAGCTACCACCTTTTTTAAAACTGAAATTTTATGTAAATGGTGCTTTAACTTTTGTGCTTACAGCTGCAGAAACCATAGCTTTAAACCCGTACAAGTATCTTGCTGCAGAGGGGTGGCTTTTTTAAATTTCACAAGGTCATATAAAATAAGAAGGAAATTCCAGGGAAAGGAATGAGCTTTAAAAGACAGCTTAAAGCTTAAAGTTTGGACCTCTCTAGTGACCTTATCAAAGAAGAACTTTAAGAGTAGAATAAATTTATAGAATCAGATGCATTCCAGTTCAGAATTAGTCTGAATAGACAACCCCAATAACTAGAACAGGTTTTTTTTGTCAACAGTGTTTTCTGTTTTTGATCTAAAATTAATTGGTAAAGGATAATGTGTCTTGATGGAGTAGACGGGAATGATGACATATCAGATGACTAAAAAAACCCAGAAATGATGGAAAGATAATTTGATTCAGTTAAAAGTTAAAAAGATCCCTAATGCTACAAGCCTGATGATTTTTGAAAGGTCAGATCATCGAACTCCACCATTTTTTCTGATGCTAGCCAGGAGGTTATGTAGTCCTCATATCTAATGAAAGTAAATGAGCAGGGCGAGTTCATTGTGCAATTGTCACATTAAAGTCTGAGTGACACCTGTTGACACTGTAACTGTTCCTTGGTAAGAACTTACAGCAGCAATTGGCTATTAATTAGTTCTATTTTAAAAGAAAGAGTAAGTTACCAGGAAACAAACAAATTCTTCTGGACGGATTCCCAAAGTTGTACTTGGCTACATTTCAAATGAAGCAAAAAGATTCCATATGTTTATTGATAAAGATTTCACTTTGAACATTAGAAATATAATGGTCAGCTCAAAATCCTGCTGATGCTGCTTCCAAGTGGTTATTTGTAAAAGACCTAATTGATCTATGGTCCTTTCAATATCCAAGAAAATTATCCGGAGGTTAAGAAAATAAATCATAAAAAACCCATAGCAAAGGGAGCACTTCTTTTCTTCAAAACCTTTTGATTTTTTCTCATCGGCACAGAGTACGATGGCTATTGCAGTATGCTTTGCCTTAAGTGCAAATTCAATAAGTCTGGGAAAAGGGAAAAGCCATTGAGGAATTTACTGGGAAAAAAATACACCTTGCGTAGCAGAACAAGTAGAAGCAGATAATGAAATCATCAGATAAACCCGAATTGAAGCTTTCAAAGATTTACAATATGCAATGACAAAGAAGATCTCAGTAGAAGGAATAATAACCTTAAAGAAGGAAATTGTATTTACCAACTTGACCCCTTTATAGATAAAATAAACATGTTGAGGGTAAATGGCAGAATGAGACATGCAGACTTTGGTGCAAACAATAAACATCCAGCTATTCTTCCAACGGAATCACACATGACAGAAAAAGATAGTGTGTTGGTACCATTGGAAAGTTCATTACATATTTTTAATATTGAGGAACAATATTAAATGAATTAAGGGCATCTGGTTACTGGATCATTGAAGGTTTCTTCAGTTGTAAATTTTTCTTTATATTTCAAGATGTGTTATATGTAATAGATTGAAAGGTGCATTTCAAAAACAGAAAATTTTTGATTTGCCACCAGAAAGACTTGAACCTGCTTCTTTTTTCATATTGAGGGGGTGGATTATTTTTGACCTGTCTTTTTTTAGGGACGGTCGCGAAGTCAAAGAAAAGGGCTTTTTGTTTACCTGTATGACTTCAAGGGCATCCATCTAGAAATAGCAATACACTGGAGACTGATTCAATGTATAGAAGACGTGACCCAGTTCATCTCAAATCAGATCACAGACAAATTTTTTTGGAGCTAAAAATGACTTTTACACATATTGCAAAAATGGACCATGAGAAATTAAAGGGGAGATCCTACAAGAAAATTGTGAATGGATTATATTTAAATTGCATAATCCTCATGCCAGCCATATGAGTGGAGTATATGAAAGGCAGATCCGCACCGTGAGGAAGATATTGACAGCCTTATACCATCACGAAAAACAATTAGATGATGAGTCACATATTGTCCACGGAAAGACCATTGTGAATGGCTGACCCCTGCAGTTGACATCAGTTCTCCACATTCTTGAGTCACCAAGTCACTTGTTTAAACGATTTTTTTTTACCTCCACCTGGAACATTTCAGTCCTCTGATAAGTATTAAAAAAAAAAAGTTCGATATCTTGACAATGAATTTTGGAATGGGTGGAAGAGAGAATATACTCAGTTGCTTCAGTCCAGGAGCAAGTGGCCTACAAAAAAAAAAAAAAAAAAAATAAGGTAAATGATATTGTCATTATAAAGGACAAAACTTGCCAAGGAACGCTTGGAAACTTAGTCATGTATCTGACGTTATTCCAAGTCAAAATGGAAAAGCTTAGAGCCCAATGGGTTTTTTTTTACGTTTTTTTGGAAGAGCCCCAAAACAGAATTTAAAAAGGGCCCGGAAAATTTTGAGTTCAGTGTATGATTTATTTTGTTTTTAAAAGTATAATTAATTAAAAGGGTAATTCTAAAATTTAAAATTTTATTATACAAAATTTTTTTATATAAAAAAATATTTATTTTAATTTTATAAATAAAAATTTATATATTATAGGGGAAATTACTTTAAAGGGTTTGTTCCCTTCTTAAAAATAAAATTTTTTATCTTTGGAAAATTTTCTTTTACTACTTTTTGGAAAAAAATTAAATTAAGGAAAATTTTAAAAAAAATTTTTTTAAAAAATGATTCCCCAAAAACAGTTTGGAAAGAGAAAAGAAAAAACTTACCCCTAAAAAATTTATATTTATATATATATTATATTATATATATATATATAAAATTAATATATATATATAATATATATTAAATTTATAAAATATATATATATATTTTATATATATATATATATATATTATATAAAATAACTACAAAATTTTTTTTAAAATTTTTTTTCCTTTTTAAAAAATTTTTAATTTTATATTTTTTTTAAATTTTTAATAAAAAATTTAAGGATATATTTTAGTATTTAAAAACCCATTAAAGAAGAGAAAGGATATAGTATATTATATTTAATATATTTTAATATATATAATATATATATATATATATATATTATAATTATTTTCTATATAATATTATATTTATAAAATTTTTATATATATAAATATTATATATATATATTATAAAAAATAAAAATTTTTACTATATAAACAAAAGTTATATAATATATTAAAATATATATAATATAATTTTATATTATGATATATAAAATATTATTTAAAATATATATATTATATATATATCTTTTATAAAAAAATATATATATTATGAAACCCTATTATTATATTTATATATATATATTATTAAATATTTTTATAAAATTATAAAAATATTATATAATTTAAATATTTAAATAAAACTTTAAAATTAAATTTTATAATATTTTTAAAATTTATTATTTTATATATTAATATTATATATATATATAATATATATATATTTTTATATTATTAATTTTTTTTATAATATATATAATTTTTAATAAACTAATAAATTTTATCCAAAATATATATATATATAATATATATATATATAAATTATAATAATTATTTTAAAATATATATATATTTTATATATATTATAATATATTAATTTATATTTATTTAATATTTTTATATTATTATGTTTTATTTTAAATTTTTATTATTAAAAATTATATATATATATTATATATATTATATATTTTAATATATATATATATATATATTTTTTTAAAATTAATATGATTATGTATTTATATATATATATATATATATATATTATATTATATATTTATTATATTATTATATTTATAAAATATATATTTTTATATATTAAAATATAATATATATAATATTAATAATATTATAAAATTATTATACATATAGCGTCTTATCTCCTCTCCTCTCTCTAACGGGGTTTTCTGGGGGAATGCCTGAAACATTATGTACTCCTTTAATTTAATATTCCAAAATTCAGTGGACAAAAAACTATCAAAATTGAAAATTTTTTACAAAACGGCGAAAAACAAAACCCCAAAATTATTTGATAAAAATTATATATATATATATTTTAATTTATATATATTATATAAAATTTAAATATTATATATATATATATATATAAATATATATATTATATTAATCATATATACATATATATCATAACACTGAACTGCAATTCCTGCCCTGTTAGGCTGTAATGTTCTTTGTATCATTGATGGTTCTCATTCCAACACTGTCCTTCTCTCGGGGCAAGTCTTTATTTATCAATTAATATTTTTTACATTCTCATTTAATTTAATTTTCATATCACAATACATCAGTCATGCTAAAATGAAAATATATCATCACCAGAGTAATAAAATGGCTTCTAGTGTTTACAGAAGGGTAGTTATGCAAATTCCATATAGATATTGTACACTTTCCAAAACGATATGAGGATATACTCATATATTCCGTACTTATCTTATGTTAGTAATATCTCAATGACTAGGAACTGATTATTTATAGCTAAATACATTTTTGTCACTACAGTAACAAGTTTCCCCTAAATTGTGTGAGCAATTTACCTTATAATCTAATTATATTATACTTTAATGAACAAAAAGTGGAAATCATACTACTGAGGAACTACAATATTCGCGTATTGGCCTTTCAAAATTAACAACTGCTTTTGTTCATCTTCCAAAAGCACCAAGTAAATATACAGCTATTGTTCTCTAAGCTTTTCCATTTTGACTTGGAAACTCAATACATGACTAAGTTTCCAAACGTTCCCTTTGGGAAATTTTTGTCCTTTTAAGACAAAATCATTTCCTTTTTTTTTTTTTTTTTTTTCTGTAGGCCACTTTTCCTGGGCTGAACAACGAGTATTTCCCCCCCCCCCCCCCTCTTCCCCCCATTCCAAAAATTTATTGTCAAAATTCGAACTTTTTTTTTTTTTACTTTCAAGGCTGAAAATTTCCCGTGGGGTAAAAAAAAAACGTTAAATGACTTGGGGACTCAAGAATTTGGATAAATATTCCCCTCAGGGTCAGCCCTTCACAATGGCTTTCCCTGGCAAAATTTTGACTCATCTAAATTTTTTTTCGTATGGTATAAGGCTGTCAATTCTTCCCCAGGGGCGGCTGCCTTTCATTAAATCCCTCTATGGCTGGGGATGAGGATTACATTTAAATATAATCCATTCACAATTTTCTTGTAGGATCTCCCCTTTAATTTCTCATGGTCCATTTCTTGCAAGTAGTGGTGAAAGTTCATTTTTAGCTCCAATAAAATTTGTCTGCTGATCTGATTTGAGATGAACTGGGTCACGTCTTTCTATACATTGAATCAGTCTCCAGTGTATTTGCTATTTCTAGATGGATTGCCCTTGAAGTCATACAGGTAAACAAAACGCCTTATCTTTTGACTTCTGCGACCGTCCCTAACAAAGACAGGTCCAAAGTAATCCACACCTCAATATGAAAATAGAAGGCAGGTTCAAGTCTTTCTGGTGGCAAATCAAACATTTTCTGTTCTTGAAATGCACCTTTCAATCTATTACATATAACACATCTTGAAATATGAAGAACAATTACAACTGAAGAACCTTCAATGATCCAGTAACCAGATGCCCTTAATTCATTTAATATTGTTCCTCAATATTAATAATATGTAATGAACTTTCCAATGGTACCAACACACTATCATTTCTGTCATGTGTGATTCCGTTGGAAGAATAGCTGGATGTTTATTGTTTGCACCAAAGTCTGCATGTCTCATTCTGCCATTTACCCTCAACATGTTATTTTTATCTATAAAGGGGTCAAGTTGGTAAATACAATTTTCCTTCTTTAAGGTTATATTCCTTCTACTGAGATCTTCTTTGTCATTGCATATTGTAAATCTTTGAAAGCTTCAATTCAGGCTTATCTGATGATTTCATTATCTGCTTCTACTTGTTCTGCTACGCAAGGTGTATTTTTTTCCAGTAAATTCCTCAATGGCTATTCCTCTCCCAGACTTATTGAATTTGCACTTAAGGCATAAGCATACTGCAATAGCCATCGTACTCTGTGCCGATGAGAAAAATATCAAAGGTTTGGAAGAAAAGAAGTGCTCCCTTTGCTATGGGTTTTATATGATTTTATTTCTTAACCTCCGGATAATTTTCTTGGATAATTGAAAGGACCATAGATCAATTAGGTCTTTTACAAACAAACCACTTGGAAGCAGCATCAGCAGGATTTTGAGCTGACTCATTATATTTCTAATGTTTCAAAGTGAAATCTTTTATCAATAAACATATGGAATCTTTTTGCTTCATTTGAAATGTAGCCAAGTACAACTTTGCAATCCGTCCAGAAGAATTTGTTTTGTTCCTGGTAACTTAACTCTTTCTTTAACATAGAACTAACTCTAATAGCCACAATTGCTGCTGTAAGTTCTTACCAAGGAACAGTTACAGGTGTCAACAGTGTCACTCTAGACTTTAATGTGACAATTGCACAATGAACTCGCCCTTGCTCATTTACTTGCATTAGATATGAGGACTACATAACCATCCTGGCTAGCATCAGAAAAAATGGTGGAGTTCAGATGATCTGACCTTTCAAAATTCATCAGGCTTGTAGCATCTAGGGATCTTTAATCTTTCAACTGAATCAAATTATCTTTCCATCATTTCTGTTGTTTTAAGTCATCTGATATGTCATCATTCCAGTCTACTCCATCAAGACACATTATCCTTTTACCAATTAATATAGGATCAAAAACAGAAAACACTTGACAAAATACCTGTTCTAGTTATTGGCTTGTCTATTCAGATTAATTCTGAACTGGAATGCATCTGATTCTATAAATCATTCTACTCTTAAAGTTCTCTCTCTTGATAAGGCTTCACTAGAGAGGTCCAAACTTTAAGCTTTAAGCTGTCTTTTGAGCTCATTCCTTCTGGAATTTCCTTCTTATTTTATATGACCTTGTGCAATTAAAAGCCACCCCTCTGCAGCAAGATACTTGTACTTGGTTAAAGCTATGGTTTCTGCAGCTGTAAGCACAAAAGTTAAAGCACCATTTACATAAAATTCAGTTTTAACAAAGGTGGTAGCTTTTGTTTCACATTGCCTCACATAATCATCATCTGCAGCTTTCAAAGCAAAACTTGTTACACTTGGAGAAAATATAGCAACAAATAAATGCACCGTCATTCTTTGATGCTTGAATCATGATATCCATTTTCCATCACAGAAAACGGAGTATGCCTACGTGGTTTGGCTTTACCTTAATTGGTGGAACATGCAACTGCTACATGTCTACATGATATCTCTCCTGTATAATTGATGCCCATGAGTTCTTTCATAAACGCAGCATAGTCTTGGAGAAAATCATTGCTGTGGTTTAGCCTCCTCTTAAGACTCATCAACCTGCACAGTGTTAACTCTACTATTTGGAAGCTTGTCATCATCTGGCTTTCATCAAAATCTTGCATTCTTTTCACTTACGCTTTATTTGGAAGTATGCGGAAGTTAACTGCATTCTCATTATTAACAACTTCTTGAGCCATGGCTCTCATACGTACGTTTCATCTGGTGGAATATTGTCTTGAAGCTTCCCAATGATACCAGATCCAAAGTCAGTACTAATAGCAAAAGGATCTTCATCATTTCCTTGGATAATTTCTTTAGGTTTTAGTGCCTTGGTACAATTGAATCCTACAATAAGACCAACTTCTACACGTTATAATGCATTAATTTATCTGCAATTTTCTGCAAATGTGGCCAGTTTTGAGCAGTTTCTAGTCTGGATGGTATACTTCCTCTAGAATGTATATGAATGTTAGTTCCTTTTGTTCACACATTCCCTGTATTACAAGCTCGTTTACTTTACCCATTACAAGACTTATTTGCAAATTCACTTGTGGTCTGTTACTTGCAAAGTTTCAAGAGTAATATCCTTTACAAAACAAGCATTAGGCTGATCATTCAGTGAAGCAAGACTTTCACTGAGTTATCAATATACTTATATAGCCATACTGGTACTATCATGCTGCGCGTATCACCTATCATAGACTTGATGACTCGAATCCTGTTTGATACAGATATATCTTTAGCTGTTGGTTTCTTGGACTTCTCCTTTATTTTCTGTAATATTACATCGTGAAGACATATTGGATAATACACATATTGGATAAGGTCACATATGTCACTACTTTTCCTTTTTTCTGCATTTTTTATTACATGTCCTCACTTCAAGCAATTCCTACAGAGGCATTTTTTGTACATTTGTCCTTTTTTTCATTCTTCTTGGGCTCAGTTAAATACCACAAACCTTTTTGTGCCAGCTTTATATCTACATCTATCTATCTATATGATATATATGCATATGTGTGTGTGTGTGTGTGTGTGT
>NC_051390.1:30405971-30410971 GCF_015228065.2 Penaeus monodon
CTGAGTACACAGAAATATCATGTTCATAATTCTTGTAGTAGAGCGTATACATGCATACGCCCCTCCGATTCTTCGCTCGTTGGTGGGGAAACTAAGGGATAATGTAAGGGATCACCTCTCGCCTCGACTAATTTTGCATGCTCTTTTCTTCTACCCCTTTCCTTTCCCTTCTCTTCGTCATTCCCTACTGTCCACTTATCCTAATCGTTACTAATGTTTACTCTTTTCGCCACAATACTTTATAATAATGCTATATGACCTATATGTGAGATGTGTGCAGCGGTAGCGATCTCGCCATTGTAATAAATGTAATATAGCTATAACTATATATAATATATATATATATATATATATATATATATATATATATATATATATATATATATATGTATATATATATATAATTGTGTGTGTGTGTGTGTGTGTGTGTGTGTGTGTGTGTGTATGTATGTATGTATGTATATATATATATATATATATATATATATATATATATATATATATATATATATATATATATATATGTGTAGTTAGCCTACACACACACACACTCACACACACACATACACACACACACACACACACACACACACACACGACACACACACACACTCAACACACACCACACACACACACGTAGTTATACATATACATGTAACATTTATATACATATATATATAATATAGTTATATATATATATAGATAGAATATTTATATATATATATATATATATATATATATATATATATATATATATACACACATTCATATATATGTGTATATACATGTATATATATGTAAGCATGTGTAATTACATAAAGTTTCTTTGTTTGTTCAACAGCTAGATAATACACTGCAGAATCTAACCCTATCTCAATTCACTGCTGAGAGCTTATTTGGCAGTACCACCCTTGCCTGATTGAATGCCTTTCCTAGTCAACCGCGGTTCAGCACGATAACACTTGTACCGTGGCAGCGACTTCCCCTACGACACCTGCGTTTAACTTCTCAAGAAAATATGTCGTTTTCTCGCCGTGAGATCGAGATCGAGCCAGCAGTCAG
Source organism: Penaeus monodon (assembly GCF_015228065.2). Taxonomy (NCBI): domain Eukaryota; kingdom Metazoa; phylum Arthropoda; class Malacostraca; order Decapoda; family Penaeidae; genus Penaeus; species Penaeus monodon. The sequence goes on from NC_051390.1 coordinate 30,407,034, forward strand.
AGCGCAGGCATTCTCACGACTGCCGGCGCGGGGAACTGAACTCGGGACCATTAGCTTCGGAGTCTAATGCTCTAGCCACTGGACCATCACGACACGCACGCGCGCACGCACGGACACACACACACACACACATACTATAAGATGTGGATAATTCTATTTCTGTTACAGGATGTGGATAATTCTATTTCTGTTACCAGTGGACCACGTGGCTGTTTCCACGTGGATCCAAATGTCACAAATAAGAACCACCCGCTCAGCGAGGGCGGAAGGTCAAATTTTATATCTGACCTCGTTTTTCGACCGAGAGTACGTAGACAGCTACACCGCGCTAAGGTCAGCTCCGCCCTCTCTCCGGCAGCTGACCGTGGCCTCCACGCGGCGCTTTTGACCCTTTAGACAAGTCGTAGCGTCGTCGTAGCGTGTGTTCACCCCTTTACGTGGGTTTTGCGTCCCTGTCAGCCACTGTACTAGAGTACGCATAGCCTTTTACAAACATGGTGGCAGGGTGCGCTGCGTCCTTCGGCTGCCGCATGAACGCAAATCTCCGAAGAAAATCCGCTCGACCGCTTCAAGACATGGCTAAGAAAAAAAACACGTAAGTACACGTTTGGGCCCCTTTTCTTATTTCTTTTCCCTTCCTTCTCCCATACATGTGTTAAGCCGTTGTTTTTTGAGGGTTAAAAAGGTGCTAATGACAGCAAATGGCACGTTTCTCCACTATTACTTCCACCTGATCGTTTATTCCGGCGATCGAGTATGTGATCAATAAACATGGAATATCGTTCGTTAGTTAAGTTAATTAATTATTTTCCTCTCGTTTTAGAGATTATATTGTTCATCTGCAACGAATTTAACGCGTTCGTGATTTTACTTATCACGAATATCATTTCATTTTAGCTCGTTCCTAACCCTCGAGGCCCGACCTGACCTTCCCCTTTTCTTCGCTTAGGGTCACTTTGGATCTAGAAAAAGGTAATTCCTGTCTTGACCGACCTCACTCTCTTTTCCCGGCGGTGGCGAGTGGGTTAGGGGTTCAGATGACCACTTGGTTCCCTCTAATTTCGGGAAGCAAACATATCATTGTCTACATTGCTTTTTGGTACACGTTCTATCGGCGCAGAGCGAAGCAGGTAACAAAATTGTATTATTGCATATAGCGTTAGGATCTTCCCCCCTATCATAGTTCACGGATTGCTCGATATTGCCCGGGGGTTGCGTAAACGCCTAATAGATTCGCGCTCCGTCTTCGAGAGTAGGCGCCAATAACCGAAGTTATTCGTTGTTCGGCTCCCTTTGAGGTCGGGGTGTGACCCGCGTGTTACGTCCGGTAATTAATGTAGCGACTAGGGGTTTAAGCTTAGAATCATTATTCGCTTATTTAATCACACCTTTCTCACCTCTTTAGAAAGTCGCGGGGTGGGGGGGATTGCATGTTTTGGGTACCCCCCAAGCGTTGGTGATTCGTGAAAAATTTATATATTCTGGGAATTTTGCGAGCGCCATTACAAGAACGAGAAGAGAGCAGGATAATATTCTGGCTCGAGTCAGCTTCAGTCATATACGGCATTTGGGATAGGAGCCCCCCGTTATTGAGTTTTATTGAAGTCTACGTGCAAAGCTACGACATGTGACCCGGCAGTTCAGATATCGACCCCGAGAAGATTCGCTGATTAAAAAATTGGCGAATATTTTTTCATGCACCATTCATTTCAGAGGTACATTCTCTGTCGCATATCATTATATGTTGAATTCAATGTGTAGTTGAAATAATCTTAAAATAGCTAGCATTGCTATTTACTTCAGTTTTGTTATAGTAAACGTTAATTTTGTGTTTATGGATCTCATTCTCTGTGTGAGGTCACTCGCCTCCCTATCATTTAACGCTAGCGTCACTCACACACGCATACACCACACACCTCTCCCTCACTCACACACGCAGGACAAAGACAATGACCTTTTTCATTAATAAGGCTGGTTGCCTGTCTAGTGCCGGGTAAAGATTTATCTCTGTAGCCCCGCAATTTGTCTTGTCGCTGTCTTGTACAAGTGACATCTATTTTCTTACTGTGTGACGGACTTGGTTCAAATAGATCTTCGCGGATCGCCGATGTCGTTCCCATTATCTAGTTTCTCTATAGCTATCAGAGATGGTTGGTAGTTCAAATAGGTCTATGCGGACCGCTACTGCCATCTCCCTCTTATTTTCTTCTTTAACCTTTGTGAAAATAAAAACACAAATGAAAAAAAAAGACGAAAATAAGTTAAAAAACCAACAATTAAATAAACCGTAAAAATGTTCATGAATAACCTGGCTAGTGGTAATTACCACCCCATCTCTCTGTTGCCTTTCTTTTTCTCTTACTCGGCCCTTAAGTGTATGATCTGGCCTCCCCGACTTATATTGCAGTCGGACCGACACGGCACCGAAGGCGGACCCTTCAGGATGCTGTGAGAAGGACGTCATCGAAGATCGCCATAAGGGCCACGGACCAAGATTTTCGTAAGAAAAAGGTACAGTCGCCCAGAATGCCTCCCCTCCCCCCAGTGCATAGGCGACGCCTGGGGACGCCTGCAGATTCGGTCAACTCCAGGAGCTCGTAAGCGCAGGTATAATCCGCCCCGAGATGCCGCCCCTGCCCCGCGCCCGTAGATCCGGACGAAGATTACGAGGACGTGTGGACGCGAGAAGGACCTGGACGAGATCTGGAGGACGTCGTGGACGAGGACGCCGCCCGAGTTCGGCCTGGGCCAGGACTAACGAGAGGTCAGGACGAAAATCCATGAAGTCAAGGAGGACTTGTGACCGCAGAACTTTCGTAGAGACGTCTAGGCGAAATCGTATAACCGGACAGAATTACACTACAGCGACCAAGAAGGATGAGGACGACAGGGGACGAAGCAGTGCCACGACAAGACTGCACCTAGCGACGACGCACCAGAGATACGAGACGACAGCCAAGTTAGGTCACCCTTGAAGGCGCCTTCGAGGGCGAGGAGCGAGAGCTAGGTGGCCGAGCAATATAAGATTGGATAATTCTATTTCTGTTACAGGATGTGGTATTATCTCTATTCTGTTACCAGTGGACACCGTGCTGTTTTCACGTGGATCCAAATGTCCCAAATAAGAACCACCGCTCAGCGAGGGCGGGAGGTTCACATTTTATATCCTGGACCTGTTTGACGAGATGTTCGTAGCTAAGCATACACTACAGCACTAAGGTAGCTCCAGCCTCTCTCCGCGGAGATGACGCCCCCCCCTGAACTCCGCGCGCGCGGCCGCGCCGATTATAACTACGACCATGCCCTTGGTCGTTTTATATCTGCGTGAGTACACAACTCGCAGAAACTAAAGAGCAGCCGAACTTGACCAGTATCCAATACACACTGCAAGCCATGTATTGGGTTCTAACACCGTTATACATCACTCGTACTCACACTATCACACACACACACCCACCACAACACAACATCACACACACACTACACACCACACACACCAAAACGCCACAGTCACACACACACACACACACACACACTCGTACTCACACTCACACTCATTCACTCTCTCACACACACACATACACACACACGGCCACACCACACATTACACACCACACACACACCATACAATGTCACATATATAACAATAATACACCATATCTACATATGCATATACATAATATATACATTAAACTATCTCACCAATATAATATATTATATTATACTATATATACTACACATTCGATACTGTGCGTATACTATTACATACTACAATACTATCATACACCACGTATGCACACGTACTACAGTGCATATACTACGTACAATTGAACTAGAATTTTTATGGATATATATGTGTGTTAAATGAAATGTTTGTTGACGCCAGCATAATTAAAAATCAGTAAAATGGTTGTGTGACTGATGTGTGATACACGAGG
>NC_051390.1:30421984-30425567 GCF_015228065.2 Penaeus monodon
TTTTAAAATATATATATTATTTATATATAATATGTATATATATGTAATATATTAATATGTATATATGTATATATATGTGCTTTTGTATGTGTGTGTGTGTGTGTATGTGTGGGGCGTTGTGTGTATGTTTGGTGTGAGGAGTAAATGATGGGGTGTGAGTACGAGGGTGTGTGTGGGGTTGTGTGGTGACTGTGCGTTTGTTGTGTGTGTGTGTTGTGTGTGTGTGTGTGTTGTGTGTGTGTGGTGTTGATGTGAGTACGAGTATGTATAACGGTATAAAACCCCAAATTACTTTTGGCTTGCGGGGGGTATTGATACGGGTATTCGCTTGACTTTTTATTTCTAGAGTTGATACCACGCAGATAAAACACAAAAGGCATGTCTATTATAATGGGCCGCGGGGAGGTCACGGTCACTCCCCGGAGAGAGGGCGGAGCTGACCTTAGGCGGGGGTAGCTTAGCACGAACTCTGGGCCCCAAACGGGGTCAGTAAAAAAATGGACCTCCGCCTCGCGACGGGTGGTTCTTTTTTGGGGACATTTGATCCACGTGGAAAACACCACGGGGTCCCCCCCCCGGGGGGTAACAGAAATAGAATTATCCACACCCTGTAACAAAAATAAATTTCCACATTTTATATTGCTCGGCCACCACTCGGCCTCGCCCTCGGGGCCCTTTCGGGGTGACCTAACTTGGCTGGTCGTCTCGTTCTCGTGCGTCGTCCTGGTGCTTTTCGTGGCTCTCGTCCCTGTCGTCCTCACCCTTTCTGGCCCTTTGGGTTAAATCTGCCTTATCGTTTCACACGCCTCGAAAGTCCGCAAAAGCCTCCTTGACTCGGATTCGCCCTGACCTCCTCGTGCCCCGGGGCCCAGGCCTCTGGGCGGGCCCCTCGCCCACACGTCCTCCAGATCTCGCCCGGTCCTTCTCGCCCCACACGCCCCTGTAATTTCCCCGGGATCTAGGGGCGTCGGGGCGGGGCGGCTCTCGGGGCGGCTTACCCCTGCGCTACGAGCTCCGGGATTTTGACCGGATCTGCGGGCGTCCGCCAGGCGTCCCCTATGCACAGCTTCTGGGGCGACTGGTCCCTTTTCTGACAAAATCTTGGCCCGTGGGCCTAGGGCGATCTTCGATACGTCCTTCTCCAGCTCCTAGGGTCCTCCTTTGGGGCCGTGTCGGTCCGCTGCAATATAAGTCGGGGGGGCCAGATCATACACGTAAGGCCAGAGTAAGGAAAAAGAAAAGGGACAGAGAAAATGGGTGGGAATTTCCACTAGCCGGTTATTCATAACAATTTACGGTTTTTAATGTTGGTTTTTTTAAATTTTTTCGTCTTTTTTTTCATTTTGTGTTTTATTTTCCCCAAAGGAAAGAAGAAAATAGAAGGGGAATGTCAGTAGCGGTCCCATAGACCCATTTGAACTACCCAAACCTCTTGTAGATATGAGAATAGATAAGGAACGACTCGGGGATCCGCGAAGATCTATTTGAACCCCCTAGTCGTCACACGATAAAATAGAGTTTAAATTGTACACAGCCGCGCAGACAAAAAGCGGGGTAAAAATAAATCTTAAAAGCCGGCACTAAGACAGCAACCGCCTTATTATGAAAAAAGGGCAGGTCTTTTGTCCGCGTGGTGAGTGAGGTGAAGGGGTGTGTGTATGCGTGTGTAGTGACAGCTCGTTAATGAGAGGGAAGGCGATGCCTCACACAGAGAAAGAAACATAACACGAAAAATTTAAAGTTTTTCTATAAAAAAACGAATAAATTGCAAGCTAGCTATTTAAAATTTTTCAACTACCACATTGAATTCAACATATAAATATGCGACAGAATGTACGCATGAAAAATGGGGAATGAAAAAATTTCGCCAAATTTTTTTATCAAGCAATCTTCTCGGTCAATTCAAAATGCCGAGGTCATTCTAGCTTTGCACTAGACTTCAATAAAAATCAATAACGGGGGTCCCATACCCCAAAAGCCGTATATGACTGAAGCGCTCGGCCGGAATATAAAAATTCCTGCTCTCTTTTGCGTATCTGTAATGGGCCTCGCAAAATTCCCAAGGATATATAAATTTTCACGAATCACCACCCCTTGGGGGGGACCCAAAACATGCAAACCCTTTTAAAGGGTGAGAAAAGGTGTGATTAAAAAGCGAATAAAGATTTTACTTAAACCCCTCCTACATAATTAACGGGCGTAACCGCGGGGCCCCGACTCAAAAGGGACCGACAACGAATAATTCGGTTTTTTGCACCCACCTCGAACGACGGAGCGCCGTCTATTAGCGTTTACCAACCCCGGGCAATTCGGGATCCTGTGCACTATGATATGGGGAAAACTACGCATATGCAAATAATACAATTTTGTTTTTCCCGCTTCGCCTACGCCGATAAACGTGTCACCAAAAAGGGGAATGTAAAAAATGATATGTTTGCTTCCAAATTAGAGGAACCAAAAGGGCATCTGACCCCACCCACTCGCCCCGACCGGGAAAAAAGAAGTGAGGTCGTCAAGACAGGAAATTAACCTTTTTCTAATCCAAAGTGACCCTAAAGGGAAAAAAGGGAAAGGGCATCGGGCGCAGGGTTAGGAAAAGATAAAAAGAAAAATTTTCGGATAAGATAAAATACGAAAGCTTAAATTTTTGCAGTGAAACAATAAAACTCTAAAAAAAGAGAAAAATAAATTTAAATTTCTTAACTAAAGAACGATATTTATGTTTATTGATCACATCCGTCGCCGGAAATACGATCTGAGGTGGAAAAATAGTGAGAACGTGCCATTTGCTGTCATTACACCTTTTAAAACCCCTCAAAAACAACGCTTTAAAACATTATGGGAGAAGGGAAAGGGAAAAAAATAAAAAAGGGGCCCAACGTGTACTTACGTGTTTTTTTTCTTACCAGTCTTGAACGGGCGAGCGGTTTTTTTTCGGAGATTTGCGTTCATCTGCGGCCGGGAAAGGGCGCAGCGCCACCCTCCACAGTTTGTAAAAGGGTATGCGTACCTAGTACAGGGCTACGGGACGCAAAACACACGTAAAAGGGGTACAACCTGACGACGCTACACTTGTCTAAAGGGTCAAAGCGCCGCGTGGAGGCCACGGTCAGCTGCCCGGGGAAGGCGGGGCTGACCTTAGCGCGTGGTAGCTGGCTACGTACCTCGGTCAAACGAGGTGATATAAATGGCCTCCGCCCTCCTGAGCGGGGGGTTCTTATTTGGGGAAATTTGGGTCCACGTGGAAACGCCCCGTGGTCCACTGTAAAAGAAAAAGAATTATCCCCATCCTGTAAAAGAAAAAGAATTATCCACATCTTATAGTATGTGTGTGTGTGTGTGTGTCCGTGCGTGCGCGCGTGCGTGTCGTGATGGTCCAGTGGCTAGAGCATTAGACTCCGAAGCTAATGGTCCCGAGTTCAGTTCCCCGCGCCGGCAGTCGTGAGAATGCCTGCGCTCTGACTGCGGCTCATCTCGATCTCACGCGAGAAAAGACATATTTTCTTGAAAGTTAAAAGCAGGTGGCGTAGGGGAAATCGCTGCCCGGACGTGTTTCGGCGAACCGCGGGTTTACTAAAAGGAA
>NC_051390.1:30425667-30430667 GCF_015228065.2 Penaeus monodon
TAAAAAGGGCCCTCTTACTGGCTACAAGGGTGAGTGAATGCCCTCCTTCCTCGTGTATCACACATCAGTCACACAACCATTTTACTGATTTTTAATTATGCTGGCGTCAACAAACATTTCATTTAACACACATATATATCCATAAAAATTCATAGTTCAATATGTACGTGTATATGCATGTATGTACGTGCATACGTATGTATGTATATGTATATGTATATATACACATATAAATGGTTTTATATTATTAATATTATATATATATATTATATTTATATTATATGTATATATATGAAATTTGCATATTAAAATTGTAATATGTATTATTTGCATTTGTTTTTGGTGTGTGTGTGTTTGTGTGGTGCGTGGTGTGTAGGGTGTTGTGGAAAGTAATGAGTGTGAGTTGAGTACGAGTGTGTGTGGTGTGTTTGTGTGACTGTGGTTTTGTGGTGGTGTGTGTTGTGTGTGTGTGTTGGTGGGTGTGTGTGTGTTGTGAGTGTGAGTACATATGTATAACGGGTATAAAACCCCAATTACATTGGCTTGCGGGGTTTGATCGGGTATTGGTTTGACTCTTTATTTCTGAGATTTGATCCCCGCTAAAAAACCACAAGGCATGTCTAGTTATAATGGGGCCGCGCGAGGTCACGGTAGCTCCCCGGAGAAGGGGGGAGCTGACCTTGTGGGTGGTAGCTTAGCCAACTCTGGGTCAACGGGGTCAGATTAAATGTGACCCCCCCCTCGCTGAGCGGGTGGTTCTTTTTTGGGACATTTGGATCCACGTGGAAAACACCACGTGGTCCCTGGTAAAAAAAAAATAAATTATCCCACCTGTAAGAAAAAATTTTTCCCCAACTTATATTGCTCGGCCACCTACTCGCGCCTCGCCCTCGGGGCGCCTTAAAGGGTGCCCTAATTTGGCGGGTCTCTCGTTCTCGTGCCCCGTCGGGTGCTTTTTTCGGGCTGCTCGTCCCTGTGCCTCACCTTCTGGTCCTTGGTGAAAATCTGTCCGTTATCGTGTTCACACGTCCTCAAAAATCTCGCCAAGTCCTCCTTGATTCGGATTCGTCCTGACCTCCTCGTGTCCGGGCCCGGGGCCAACCGGCGGCCCCCTCGTCCACACGTCTCACAACTCGTCCGGGCCCTTCTCGCGCCCACCGTCCTCGTAACTTCGTCCGGATCTCGGGCGTGGGGGCAGGGCGGCATCCGGGGCGGTTATCCTGCGCTACGACCCGGGATTCCGGTTTGCAGGCGTCCGCCAGGCTCGCCTATGCACAGCATTCGGGGGCGCTGGTATTTTTTCTACAAAAATTTTGGCCGGGGGCCCTTTGGGCATCTTCGTGACGTCCTTTCTCACAGCATCCAAAGGGTCCTCCTTTCGGTCCCGGTGGGTCCGCTGCAATTAAAGCGGGGAGCCGATCATACACGAAAGGGGCCGAGTAAAGAAAAAAAAGGCAACGAGAAGAGGGGGTGGAAATTACCACTACCGTTTTCATAACAATTTACTGTTTTTAATTTTGGTTTTTAACTTCTTTTCGTTTTTTTTTTTCTTTTTGTGTTTTATTTTCACAAAGGTAAAAAAAAAAATAAAAAAAGGGGAGATGTCATACGGTCCGCAAGCCTATTTGAACTCCAACCATCTCTGATAGATATGAAAAAAATAGGGAAACGACATGGGCGACCCGCGAAGATCTTTTTGAACATATCGTCAACAGAAAAGAAATAATGTAACTTTTACACAGACAGCGACAAAACAAAATTGGGGGCTAAAGAGAAAAATCTTTACCCCGCACAAAAGACAGCAACCACCTTATTAATAAAAAAAGGGTCGTGTTTTTTTTGTCCTGCGTGTGTGATGGGGTAAAGGTGTGTGGTATGCGTGTGTGAGTGACAGCTACTTTAAATGAAGGGAACGATGACCTCACACGAAATGAATCAAAAACCAAATTAACGTTTACTAAAAAAAACTAAAGTAAATTAGAAATGCTAGCTTTTTTAAGATTTTTCAACTCCCAAATTAAATTAAAACATATAATGATATCGACAAAATTTACCATGAATAATGGTGAAAAAAATATTCCCCAAATTTTTATAAAGAAAATCTTCTCGGGGTCAATATCTGAACGCCGGGGTCATGCCCTACTTTGCACTCGACTTCAAAAAAACTCAATACGGGGGATCCTTCCCCAAAAGCCGTTATGCAAAGCGACTCGACCAGGAATAATATCCTGCTCTCTTCTGCGTATCTGAAAAGGGGGCGCTCGCAAATTCCCAAAGGATATTAAATTTTCACGAATCAACAACGCTTGGGGGTACCCAAACATGAAAGCGCTTCAAGAGGGTGAAAAAGGTGTGATTAAAAACGAATAAGATTCTAGTTTAAAAACCCTAGTCCTACATTAAATTAACGGACGTAACCGCGGGTCACACCCCGCCAAAGGAGCCGAAGAAAGAAAAATTCGGGGTTTCACCCACTCCGAACGACGACGCCGATCTATTAGGGTTTACGCAACCCCCGGGGGAATACGGGCAATCTGTGCCTATGAATGGGGGGAAAATCCCTCCTATATGCAAATAATACATTTTGTTACCTGCTTCGCTCTAGCCCCGATAGAGTTGTCCCCCCCCCCCCCCCCCCCCAAAAAAAATGTAACAATGATATGTTTGCTTCCAAATTAGAGGGAACCAAGTGGTCATCTGACCACCCACGCCGCCACCGACCGGGAAAAGAGAAGTAGGTCAGGGCAAAACGGAAAATTTAAACCCTTTTTTTTAATCCAAAATGACCCTAAGCGAAGAAAAGGAAGTCCGTCGGGCGCGAGGGTTAGGAACGGATAAAGAATATATTCGGATAAGATAAAAACACGAAAGCGTTAAATTTGTTTTTAGATAACATTAAAAACTCTAAAAAAGAAGAAAATAATTAATTTTTAACTAACGAACGATATTTTATGTTTATTGATCACTACCATCGCACGGAAATACGATCTGAGGTGGAAGAATATGGGAAACTGCCATTTGCTGTCTTAGCACCTTTAACCATCAAAAACAACGGCTTTAAAACATTAGGGAGAAGGAAGGGAAAAGAAATAAAAAAGGGGCCCAAACTGTACTTACTGTTTTTTTTTTTTTACCCTGTCTTGAAGCGGTCGACGGATTTTCTTCGGGAAATTTTCGTTCTGCTGCGGGCCCGGAAGGACCAGCGCCACCCTGCCACCATTTTTAAAAGGCTATGCGTACTCTAGTACAGTGGCTGACGGGACGCAAAACACCGTAAAGGGGGGGAACACGCTACGACGCGCTACGACTTGTCTAAAGGGTCAAAAACGCCGCGTGGGGGCCACGGCGCTGCCCGGAGAGAGGGCGGAGCTGACCTTAGCGCGGTGGTACCCGGGTACGTACCTCGGTCAAACGAGGTCAGATATAAAAAAGTGACCTCCGCCCTCGCGAGCGGGGGGTTCTTTTTTGGGACTTTTGGATCCCGTGGAAAACGCCCGTGGTCCACTGGTAACAGAAATAGATTATCCCATCCTGTAACAGAAATAGAATTATCCCATTTATAGTATGTGTTGTGTGGTGTGTCCGTGCGTGCGCGCGTGGTGTCGTGGGTGGTCCCCTGGGTAAACTTAGACTCCGAACTAATGGTCCCGAGTTCAGTTTCCCCCCCGCCGGGAGTCGGAAATGCCTGCGCCTGCTGCTGGGTCGATCTCGATCTCACGGCGAGAAAAAGACATATTTTCTTGAGAGTTAAAAGCAGGTGTCGTAGGGGGAATCGCTGCCACGGTCAATGTTTTTCGGCTAACCGCGTTGACTAGGAAAGGCATTCAATCAGGCAAGGGTGGGACTGCCAATAAACTCTCACAGTGAATTGAGTAGGGTTAATTCTGCGTGTTTTCTAGCTGTTTTAACAAAAAAAGAAACTTTTTGTAATTTCAATGCTTACATATATATCCCCCTATATACAATATTAAAAATTTGTTATATATAAAATTATATAAAATATATATATATATTATATATAAATATATATATAATATATATTTATATTATAATAATATACATATATATATACACCTTTATATTATATAATATTATATATATATATATTATATTATAAAAATAGATATATATATATTGTTATACATTTACATTTTATGTATAAAAACGTGTTGTGTTGGTGTGTTGAGTGGTGGTGTGTGTGTGTGTGTGTGTGTGTTGTGTGTGTGTGTGTGATGTGTGTGCGTGTGTGTTTGTGGGGGATTTTTTTGTTTGTTATGTATACATAAATACATATATATACTATACATATACATTGAAAAAAATAATATTGTATATATATATATTTTTATACACATATATTATCTCTCTCTCCTCCCCTTCTCTCTCTCTCTCTCTTATATATATAATATTATATATAATTTATTATTATATTAATATATATATATATATATATATATATGTATATGTTTATTTTTTTGTGTGTTAAAATAATATATATTAATATATTTAAAAATATATATATATATTATATGTGTGTGTGTGGTGTGTGCCTGCTATATATGCAAATTTATATATATTTTATATTATAATTATATAATATATATATAATATATATATACAATTATATTAATATTAAAATGATTTGTTTTATATATGTTTTGTTTATACATAAAAATGTGATGTATATTATTTATATATATTTTAAAATTTATATATAATTTTATATTTGGCACCCCCCCACACGCCACACGCACACCGCACCCGCCCCGCACACACCCACCCCCCCAAAAACCCCAAACCCCACACACACACAACACACACACAACACCACACACACACACACACACACCCACCCCACATACCACACACACACAACACCACCCACACGCAAAAATATTATAATTTTATATATAATATATATATATATATATTGGTTTGTGTTGTGTGTGGTTTTTTGTGTGTGTGTGTGTGTGTGGGGTGTATTATATATATATATATAT
>NC_051390.1:30446129-30493629 GCF_015228065.2 Penaeus monodon
TAAAAATTATATATAAAATTTTATTAATAATTATAAATTAAATTATTATTATTATTTAATTTAATTTTAAAATATATCATGTCCCCTCCCCATTCCATATTTTGTCCTGTAGGGGGGGTTTTTTTTTGGGGGGTCCCCCAAAATTCATATAACACAAACACAAAACAACACACACACAACCCACACCTCACACCAACAAACCCACCACACACACCACCCCCCACACACACACCCCCAACACACACAACACACACACCACACACACACACACACAACACCCCCAACCACGCAAAAACACACCCCATATATATATATATTTTATTATGTATATAATATTTTTTATATATATTTTAAAAATTAAAATTTTTATTATATATTTTTTCCCCCCTATATAAAGTATAAAAATATGAAAAACATATAATATATATTATTTTTATAATATTAATAAATTTTTGTATACACCCCCAAATGTGCCCTCACGCCACCACACACAAACCCACACACACAGAAACCCCCACACAAAACACACAAACAACACACAACATAAAAACAACACACAAACACAAAACCGCACAACACACACACACACACCAACACACCACACCACCACCACACAAAAAACAACCCACACACACACACACAACAACACCAAAACACAAAAGCCCCCACACACACAACACCCACACACAACAACACCCACAATATAAAATATATATTATATATTATATATTTTAAAATATATTATATAAAATTTTTATGTTATTTAAAATATATCCATTATAAAATTAATAAAAAATAATATTATATATTTAAAAAATATAATATATATATTATAATAAAATATATATTATATATTTATATAAATATATAATATTTTCACACCACACCAACACAACCACACACACACACAACATAATTTTAAAATACATATATTTTAATATATATAAATTTATAAAATATATATATATATGTAATTTATATACATATAATTTATTTTAAAAATATAAAAATTATAAAAATTTCTATACATAATTGTTATAGTGTGTGGTGGGTGGGGGGTTGTGTGTGTGTTTGGGGATAAATAATATAATAATATTTTTAATATAAATATATTTTAAAAAAAAAATATATATATAAAAACATTAAAAATATATATATATTATAAAATATTATATATTATAAAATATTATTAAATTTTTAAAATATATATTATATAATATATAATATATAGTTTTTTAATTATATAATTTTTTTGTGGGGTGTTGTGGTTGTGTTGGGGTGTGTGTGTTTTTTTTTTTTTTTAATAAATATTAATATATATATAATATATATTTTTAAAATAAAACCACACATACACCACCAAAAAAACCCCCAAAAAAATTTTACACACACAACAAAACCCCCATGTGCTGTATAAACATATATAATATACAATATATGTAACATATATATATAGTGAATATATATATATCATATATATATATATATTATATATATATAATTGGTTATGTTTGTGTATGTGTGTGTGTGTGTGTGTGTTGTGTGTGGTGTGTGTGTGTGTGTGTTCTGTGTGTGGGTGTGTCATGTGTGTGTGTGTGTGTATGTGTTGTGGTGTTTATGTGGTGTTTTGTGATTGTGTTGTGTGTGTTTGTGTATAACCTTCTGTGTGTAATATATATGTATATTATATCAAAATATAATACTAGATATAATATATATATATATATATATCTATATCTATATACGTATATAAGATATATGTTGGTTGTTATATATCTCGGTGTTAATAAATATATATATAATAATCTGATTATAATATCTATATATCTATAATCTATGTCTATCTGTACTTATATATATTATATATATATATATATATCTATATATAGATACATCTATATACATATATATTATATAATAATCTACCTATGTATATATTCTCAGTAATATAATATATAGTAAAAAAATTTTTTAATGAAGGAGTATATATAGACATAATTTATTATATATTTCATATTTACGATTTACATGTATTACAATATGTACAAATAATATTTGTATGTGGTTATGGGGAATATAATTGTATATCATAAGCATAATATCTATTATATAATATCTAATAATATATAGTGGATATATATATTATATAATATCGTATATATAATATACTATATATAATATATAGTATAAATATATATATATATCTGTTTATACACTTAGTGTGTGTATATTATCTGTATGATAGAGTCTATTTATCGTGATAATTAGTATGTGAGTGGGTCTATATATATAACGATATATATAATATATATACTATAATATATATATCGGCGTATATAATTATGTATCTATATCATCTATATATATATAAATAGTATATAATTAATATCTATCTAATCTATTATATACTAATATAATTATATCACATATATATATATTAATATAATATACATATTATATGATAATATTATATATAATCATATCTCTATCTTATCTCCTATCTCTATCTCTCTCTATATTATATATCACGGGATCTCTAATATACATATTTATTATATAGCGTTCATATTTACTATATATAGCATGTATTACCTATTGTGTACACGATATATATGTTGGTCTGTCTGAGATCTAATTGTATTCACTAGCCTCTATATTATATATATATCTCTCTATATCATATCTATATCAGACTATCTAGGATACTCGGTATATATTGTATATGTCTCTTATACGGATATCTTTGATCTACTTCTCTATATAGAGTATATATCGCTCTCCTATTGTTGGTGTGTGTATGTGGTGTGTGTGTGTGTTGTGTGTTGTGTGTGGTGTGTGTGTGGTGGTGTGTGTGGTGTGTGTGTGGTGTGTCTGGTGTGATTGTGTGTGTGATTGTGTGTGTGTGCACTTGTGTATGTGTGTTTATGTGTTTGTATATATATATATAGATATATATGTGTATATATGTAATCTATATTCTGTGATTAGATATAGTATATATAGGGATAGTGTATAGTATTTATGTAAGAGTGGTGCACACACAGCATGCACTACACCACCCACACACACACACATATATATAGTATATAGTAGTCTAGATTCATAGTATCAGAGGAGGGAGATAGATCATATCTATCCATAGAGTATATAAGTAAGTAAGTGATATATAATGATCGTAAATTATGTATAATCTATCTCTCTCTCTCGTCGATATATATAATCTCAATCTATATGTCTATATAATCGTCAATACTATTATAATATAGTCGTATCTACTCATATCTATAATATATATCTATATTTTATACACACCCACCCACACCCCCACACACACCTCTCTACTTATCATCTGTAATGTTATACACGCGATATATCTCGAAATCTATAATATAATATATCTATGTCTATATTCATAGCCCTATCTATCTTATCGATATATCTTCTATATCGATACAGTCGTGATTAGTATCGTCTGTCTCTCTACTATCTGTTGTGTGTGTGTGTTGTGTGTGTGTTGGTGTGGTAGTGGTATACATCGTGTCTATATCCTATCTGCATAGTCATCTAATATAATTACTAGCGATAGTATCGGTAAGTATATATAATAGTTATATTCTATATCTCAGGTAATAATATCTGGGGGTATCTAATAAGATATAAGTATTAACATATGTATTTTCATACCTATACATTATATATATAGAGATATATGATCTATTCTATATAGTCATCTCTATTATATATGTTATATGTGTGTTTGTGTGTGTGTGTGTGTGTGTGTGTGTGTGTGGTCTGTTTTGTGTGTTGTGCGTGTGTGTGGGTGTGTGCGTGCTGTGTGTGGTCTGTGTGTGTGTGTTTGTGTGTGTTTGTGTGTGTGTGTGCGTCCGTGGGTTTGTGTGTGTGTATGTGTGTGTTATGTGTTTGTGTGGCTGTGTTGTATGTGTGTGTGTCTGTGTGTGTGGTGTCTGTGTGTGTGTGCGTGAGTGATGCACATTGGTGTGTATCCTTATGTGCTATCTATATATATATATATCTATATATTCTCTATTATTGCATATCTATGACATACTATAGTGGAATACTCTATATATCTATATCGCAGTATATAGTAATATATAAATATATATAATATTACATATATATATATATAATATACTATATATGATGTGTGTGTGCGTGTGTGTGTGTGTGTGTGTGTGGTGTGTGTGTGGGTGTTGTGTGTGTGGTGGTGTGTGTGTGTGTGTTGTGTGTGTGTGTGTGGTGTGTGTATAGTGTGTGAATGTGTGCTTGTGTGTGTGTGTGCTATTTTGGTGTTTTTGTATATATGATATGTACAACACAAACACACATACAGACACATATGAATAGAGACAGTGTATATATTAATAAGGAAGAAAGGAGGGAGAAGAGAAGGGGAGAGTGAGAGAAAAGGAGAAAGGATATATAGTATATAGTATATATAATATATTATTATATATATATTAATATATATATATATATATATATATATAGTACGTGGTATTATATGAGTATTACATATATTAACACACAAACACACACACACGCACAACACACACATGCCCACCACACACACACACACCACACACACACCACACACACACACACAATATATATATATATTATATAGTATTATATATATATATCGAGATATATATATATACATTTCTATAATTCTGAATATACAATTAAAATCCATATACACACTAACACCGCTCACACACATACATGTATATATATATTATACTATATATATATATATATAATTATATATATATATATATCTATATCTATCTATGTATATAGAATATATATTATAGTATATTATGTATTTATATATCTATGTATATATATATACATATATATATAGTATACGTGTGTGATATATATATATATATATAATCTATATATAAATATATATATCTAAATGCACCACCACACACACACCCACACACACACACACACACATACACACACACACACACACCCTCCACACCCACACACACACACACACCTAACACACACACCACACACACACAAACACACACACACACAAACACACACACACACAACACACACACACACACACACACACACACACACACACACACACACACACACACATTTTATATATAATAGAATAGATATATATATATAATCAGCTAAATCTAGATAAATATATATATATATATGTATATTATATATATGTATAATATATATCTATATAATATAATTATATATATATATTTTCTTGATCGCGTATAAGAATCACCAACGTATTTTAAGACTGCTGCGATAGTCCAGTTAGAGCACTGAGTCTTGCCCGTTGTGGTCCCGGTTTCCAATTCCCGGCCGCGGCGTCGTAAAACATGCCTTCGCTCCGACTGCTAGTGGCATCAACCCAGGTCTTACGGTATAGACGACCAAACGACAATAATCGCCTTGAGGTAGAGTCAGAAAGACAGCGGGTTGTCGTAGGGAACATATCCCCGCCGTGGCACTGAATTTTTACAGGCGCTGAAATCGCGGGTTGATTAAAGTGTTTCCAATCAAGCAAGGGGACACTGCCCGATAACGTCGCAAGTGAAATTGAGAGAGTCCTATGCCTTGCAATTAATAAATGCTGTTAAAAAAAAAAAAAAAAAAAAAGAAATATATATAGGTACGATAGTTACGTCATATATATTAAATATATAGTATATAGTGGGTATACATATATTAATATCAATTACACCACATCACACACGCCCATATGTATATATATAAGTATTTATATATTATATATAATGTTATAATATATCTAGTCTACATATATATAGTGATATTATATATATAGTATCGGCACATGATATATGTACGTATATATATCATATATATATATATATATATATTAGTATATTAGTAGTTTATAGAGTAATTAATAGTTGTAGTATATCTCTATATATATGTATATATATATTTCCATACATATATATATATCTCTTGACTAGACCATGCGAGTGATAAGAGGTAATAAGTGTGTATATCTATTGTGTTGGTATACACTATCTATATCATGTTATAGATATATATTTATAATATATTATCGGTAATCTATAGTGTGTATATAGTAATATGTAGTCTATATGTATGATTATATATATAGTATATAGTATATATAAGTGCAGGTGTATTACATACATACAATATAATTTGTGATGTTCGTGCACACACACACACATACAGCCCGCCTCGTCTTGGTCCTGACTTCTGTTATCCTTGTGGTCGTTATATCCCCGCTGATTATTTTGTCCACCGTGTTCGCATTGTGTCGCGACATTTGGCCAGTTTTTCGTGTTGTGTGAAAGTAAGCCACTTAATTTTCCGTCACTTTGTACTTTCCTGTTTCCATGCTGCCCTCATCTCTTGGGCTATTCCCAACAGTCAATATTTTGCGTATTCTTTTTGGGATTTAGGCAGTTTCCTATTTATGTTGGTCGTTCCATGTGTCTGACCATCAATGTGTAAAGAATGTTGCTTTTTAAAAATAAGGTAATGCGCTCTTAATAACTGTGCTTCTACGAAGAGCGCTTCAACTGCCTGACTCTCGCTGATATTTCCTATCATCAGCAAGTCTTGATTGTTTAGATGCCGTGTCTCTACGCGTTGGCTGCCCTTTTCCGTTCCATGCTCCCAAAAGGAATAGCTTCTTAATATTTCCTCGGGTAGCTATATTAAGGGTGGTGGGTGAGATGGATGTCGTTTACACCTTTTTTGATTGGTAGTTTCATCAGTTTCTGTAGTGGGGAGCTCGATAGTTGCTGTCGCTACGCTTACGTATATATACTTGCCCATATTTTCCATAATATTAGTACAGCGGCCCAAATGCCTTTCTTATGTCGGAATGTCATTCCAGGATCGGTTTCCTATTTCATTTTTCTCTCTTTTTTTGAAGTTAGTGTGTGCGGCGGTCTATAGTGGCTGCTGTTCTCTACAGGCTGGCTAGAGTCTAGAGATGCCATGTTGTGTGGGCTTTGTGCTATAGTTTATCGACAATTCTTTATGTCCATTCTGTCCTCTTTTTTATGTGTATCAAGATTATTGTTGAATTTTCAAAGCTTTCGGTTGTGTACCGACCTGTATGACATCTGTGAAAATAACATCCTGGACAAATATATTGTTGAGGTCCTAGACCTAATACCATTTTCTTTTCTCATGATCTGGGAGCTGTGATGCATTTATACCGTGAATAGGGCATTTCATATCCGAAACGTTATATAGGTATAATATACTCTACTATATCTCTCTCTAAGATCTATTCGTATGATATATCAGGTATATATCGTATATAGTATATATATATAAGTCATTATATTCTATATATATATATTGTGTGTGTGTGTGTGTGTGTCTGTGTGTGTGTGTGTATGTTTGTGTGTGTGTTTGTGTGTGTGTGTTTGTGTGTGTGTGTGTGTGTGTGTGTGTGTGTAAGAGCCTGACTTCAAACTACAGCTTCCGTATTATGTCATATACTGTTTTGCCTATTGTAAATATTAAGATCATTCATCATTGAAAAGGTTATAATCGCTTCGGATGTTATGAATAAATTTGTATAGCCCTGAGGCGTCAAGCTATCTAGGATTAGGTAGCGGCTTGCACATGACGTTTATTTATTTGCCTTCTAGAAGGTGTGACTTTCAAAATTTCGTTTTTGACGCCTTCATGGTCATATCGTGCGCCCATTGAAATTATGAGTCATTTAGACTGTTTTGATGCAGATGGCAATCACATGTTAACATAAAAAAAATCATCTTTATCGAAATATGTAAAGTCATAGTTGGGGCTTCTTTTACCACCATACATAAACCAACCATCCTCGTAATCCTGATCTGGCACTCCCAGTATTATTCTCGCGACCGATGAAGGACATGAGATATATATATATATAGTAATAGTCGTTAATAGATATATATAATATGTATAAGAGTAGTAAGTTATCGATGAGTAGTACAGTAGTAGTAGATAAGATAGTAATATGTGGAGTATCGTACTATATATCTAGGATTAGAATAGTATTTATAGTCATAGTATATCAAGTATAATCAGATAATCTATATATAGTAATCTGTAAAATAGTGTTAATATATTATCATCGTATCTAGGTTCTATATCTCATATGCTCGATCTATTCTATTTAATGTGTATATATCTATCTTCTAATCTCTAATCTATCCTGTATATCATCAGTCGTCTACATGATCTATTCCGACCTATCTATTACATATCTGATATAGTATATAATATATAATATTGTAAGATAATAAGACTATAGTATGTATCTAGTTTATATTCATGTATATAGGTATTTATATATATCTATAAGATATGTTGTATGCACACACACACACGCACACACCACACCCACACCGTGTGCACCTGCGTCGAAAGGACACACTGCACAACACCCCACACACACACACATTACACACACACACACACAGCGACACACACACACACACCAACACCACACAGCTATTATATAGATATATAGTATATATTATATATATATATATATATATATATGCTATACACATGCTATATAAGTCGCCTATATGTCATATCATATATACATATGTCGTATATAGTATTATTATGATAGATATCGTGCTCTCTATCTATATAGTACAGGTGTGTTATTGTATATATAACTCTATATATGAATATATCTATATATATATATATATATATATACTAGTATAGGGTATATATAATATATATATATATATGTATGTATATATATATATATACATTAGTAGGTGTGTGTATATAGTTATGTACTTACATATATTATATATATATTAGTATCATATATCTATATAGTATAATTAAGTGATAATATATATATAAGATATATATACATATATTATCACCTCTCTCACTCTCTCAGTATATTATAGTTCTATCTAGTATATCTATAGGTAGTAGTATATATATTTATATACATATAGTACTCTCTTCTTTAACGGTAGGGCTCATGTCTGAGCGCCGTGGTCACAACAGCATGATACTTAATTGTATGTTTTCATGTTGTGATGCTCTTGGTGCAGTGAGTACGTGTTCTGGTCCCCTTTCCTTTTCCCGGAGAGTGCCGGTGGTACTTTTAAGTTAATACATATTTTATGCATATATCTAGATATAGTGTAGTATATAGTTATATAGTAAGTATCGGGGGTTATATATATATATAAAGATGCATGTAGTATATGATTGTAGTGTATTCCGATATTATGGGTATATATATACAGTTACAATGTATACAATGATATATAATATAATAGTGTATCTACATATATATAGCACTATACATCTATATATTGTCTATAGATATACTATATATATCTCTATCATCTATCTCTTTCTTTTTTTTTTGTTTTTTTGTTTTTTAATGTATGTTATGTCTATCGGTCTTATAGAATCTCGATATTTGTGGTGTATCTAGTAGTCTATAATATAAATACATATATACAGTATCTGGATACTTATAAATCTATGGTGGTGTATATGATATATCTATTCTATCTCGGTCTGTCTATATCTACTCTACTACTCGGTCGTAGTATATAATCTATGTTGTCTGTATGTCTGGTATGCTTATATTGTATCTATATGATAGGGAACTACATTATGACCCACACACGCACGGCACACACCCACCGACACATACCCACACAGATCACACACACACACACACACGGGGGACACACACACACACAACACCCACACATAGTATATATATATATATATATATTATAGATACTATATATATATATATATCTATAATATCTGCATATATTTTATATTCATGTACTAAATGTATTTACTCTATCTATCTATCTATGTATATATATAGATATCTATATATCTATGATATATCTATCTAAAATTTATATCCATATCTATATATATATCATCTATCAATCTATATATATATATATAATATATATATATTTGTGTGTGTGGTATGCACACACACACACACACACACACACACACCACCACCAGAAACACACACACACAACACACACACACCCACACACACACACACACACCCACTACACCCATCACACCACACCCACACACATCACCCACACACCATATCTTTATCCCTATCGCTTTCCCCTGCAGGACGAGGCCTCTTCCAATCTCTTCCTACTTTGCTGATATTTGGTGTTCACTTTTTTCCTATTTTGGCCCTGAAATTTGTAATTTCCTGACGCCATCTTTTATGGTCTGACCTAACTCCTTGTTGTGTAGCTTTCTCCACGTCCCGTGTCTCCTTATTTTGCTCATTTGTCGTCTCTGCATTCTCCGACATTATTGGCACAGCATTGCCATGTGTTTTATACTACTCTACTTTGGTCGGTTCTCTGACCCTTTTACCCCTGCATCCTGTCACTTAGTCAATGCTCCAGCATCAATCATTCCATGATCTCTTAGCACTTAACTAGTTTTTGTCTCTCTAGTATCTTGTACTGACTCCGTGTTGAACCTATAGGTAGGCATGACTGGGGGACGGAAAAAAAACGATGAAAAAGAAAACGTGTGGTTGACGACATGTCCCTTTTAACATAAATTATGGCAGGTGTCGTGTTCTTAGTATTTCTGCGACTGGCGTAGGCGCTCCTATCCAGCCTAATCCTGCGCTTATTTCCTTTCCATTTGATGGTTTTTTCTGCTAAGTTCTCTAAGAGTGTACATATCTCGTGTACTACTTCTAAAGCTTCAGCTGTAAACGCTTTATTTTGTGGCTGTCCTATTTCCGTACCCGCTTCCAAAATGTGTGATGTGGTCTGTGGTTGAGAGCCACTGCATAAGCCTGCCTATTCTCTGGCGGTTATATTTTGAGTATACGGAGATGTATGCCGAATCGTGAACTGTGTGTAAACAGTTTGTAGATAATGATAGGAGGCTTATTGATAGGTGATGGTCTTTAAGCCTTTTTACCCTCTCTTTTAAGTATTAAATAACTTTTTCAATTTTTTCCAGCTCTCGGCATTTTGCAATTTATAAGTTATGAGCATTGGTATTCCCATTTCTGGCATTTTTTTCCTGCTCTCTAGCTATACTGCTTCTTTTTGTGTTTTCTCTCATTCTGCCGTTGAACCGCTATTTTCAAATTTATTTTCAAATTTATTTCATTATTATTTCTCTGCTTTGAAGTTAGATTACCTCTCTACCTTACGTCTGTGCGTTTATCTCTTTCCGTGTGGCTGCTCACTATACTGGTATAATCTCTGTAATGTATCCACAGCTTTATTAATTTTCCGCTGTCATCGCGTCTTCTTATGTGTCACTTCTCCATCTAGTTCTTTATTAAATACATTGATTTTTCACTGCACGTTTGTCCTTATGTCTTTGTAACATGTCGCTTAAATCACCCTTCATATCGTCATTTTTGTACGTAATTATTTTTGATTAAGTCTTCGTTAATCTTGCTCATTCTGTTTGTCCCATATTGTGCACTTGTCATTCCTAATTTAGCATGAGTTTTTTCTATCGTTTTTACCGCCAACTCATGTGTAGATTCTTGTATTGTGTCCACTGAATTGTTTTGCTAATGAGTCAATGTTAATCTATTCATTGAGAAGTGAATTTAGATTCTGTTGTCCTGGTCTTTAGGTTTGCTAGATAGTCAACGGCTTTGCGTTTGATTTTTTTCTCCTTCTGATTGTAATTTAATTTCACTTGCTCATCAGTCTGTGTTGCTACCAATAATTATTATTACCTTCACTGTTCGCTCTCTCTCTCATCTCATCCCCTCTACATCTCTCTCTCTCTTCTATATCTCTCTCTCTCTCTCTCTTTTACTAATGCTTTTTTTATGATAATCCCATTTAAAAAAGGATTTTGTATATATCTATACTTACTACTTATCTGTCTATCTGCTATCTATAATATATTATCTGTCCTGTCCATCGATGTCATCACTAATTGCAGGGCATAAGTGAAACGGCTTTGGATAAATGTATTTTTAGATTAGGGGCGGGCTGTCCGACAGCCTAATAATAACCCACAAGGTGAAAATGACGTCAGAGCGGGGAAAGAACAGGCAGACAGCGATAAACAACTAACTGGTCCACGGGAATCGCCACTTAATCATCTGCTATGCAAGTTGTCCGCTGACTATAAGAGCCCGAGAGGCTTATTCAACTGACACACGTCCACGGAATTAAATTTGCCCTTAGCGCACATGAATTATCATGACAATGTCTTCTTTTTCTGTTTTGAGACACGTAACTATGTCGTGTATACTCCACATAATTATACTATTCGTTTTCCACGCCCCCCCCCAAAAAACAAAATAAAAAAAAGAAAAAAATATATATATATATACGTAGTAGTATATATAAAATATATATAGTTATATAATATATAGTATATATATCTATAGTTTATATATATATATATATATATATAAAATATATATTTTATCAGGGCAAACAAAGCCGATTACTGAACTTTTCATACTGAGTCCATTCCAGCCTTCTAGAACTGAATGAACGCACTGTTGATTATTTCTGCAAGTGAAGTTACAAGGTCGAAGAGGCGATTCTGCCATCTCCCCGCTTTGAATCATCTTTTCAACTGTAGCCGCCATCTATCCGTGCCGTGAAACTATGTACTGTATCAACACTAGTAATATTACCATATTTGATTTTTCATCTTGAAATTAATTTTAGCACTTTACTAAACGACCTCATCCTCCATTCTTTCGCTTTTTTTTTTACATCTGGCACTAGGTCTAGTGAGGAGAAGGTGGCCGACCAAAGGATAGGTGTTATTTTTTATCCCATCACCCACCCAACCCACCCACACAGCACACACACACACACACCACACCATACAGCCACACACACACTGAAAGCCGCACCACACACAACACACACGACACACACACAGACACACACACACACCAAACACACACACTACAAACACCACACCACACAACACACACACACATTATCATTATATAGGTTCGAGTCCTTTTAGGGACGTTTGTTAAATCTGTATAGTAATGTGATAACGAATATTCATCTTAAAATATTACTCAGTGACACTTGAATTCGTTTTCGAATTTCTAGTTCCGCTCGCACCAAATGCGCTCCCGGGGTGTGTGTAAGACCTCGCCCATCGTGTTGCTCATGTATGATTAGAATAATGTCTATGGAGTTATTATATCCTAGTTGATACTTTTTTTTTAATGGGTCTGTGCATGGATGGTTTACTGTTAGTTCTCCGGTTCATACCTGATTGACCTAGGTTCGGAGTCTGGTCCGGGGAGGGTTTGTTTATATACCTATATATAATATTACTATATACGTATATGTTATTTTGTATACAATATGTGTGCGTGGTGTGGGTGTGATGTTCTATAATCATAACCTACACATATACTGTATATCATGTAAATATATAAGTACTGCATATATAATGTAGCAGGCATATTCATACATATATATCATACACATATAATATGCAGCAGTATATGAATATAAACATTTATATATATATATCTATATAATATATATTATCTATATATTTATACCTTGATTGTACATACATACATACATTCATACCTATGTATACACAGACAATGGTGTATATGCATATATATAAAGATATTATATATATATAGTAATTATTATATATTATACAATATATATACTATATATATATACTATATATACATATAGTATGTATAATCCTATATAAATTTTATATTTATTATATCTATATATAAGAGTAATATACTACTAGCGTATATATATATATTAGAAATATATATATATGTGTGGTGTGTGTGTCGTGTGTGTTTGTGTGTGTTGTGTGTGGTGTTTGCATTATAGATATATAATATATATATATTATATATATCTATATATATAGATAGTAATATCAGAGATATATATACTAAATACATCATATTATATATATATAATAACATATATAACATAGATATATATATATATATATATATATATTATATATAATTATAATATATATATATATATCATATACTATAAGCGTGTGTGTGTGGGTGTGTGTGTGGTGTGTGTGTGTGTTGTGTGTGTGTGTGTGTGTTGTAGATAGTATACATTCTGTAATCGATATATGTATATAAATATATATAACTCTATATATATAATAGTATCATTGAGATATATATATATATATCTATTATATATATACATATATACAGTATATATATATATAACGATCGACAGATAGATTAGCTCTGATAAACTGAGATAGATTCGCACACAACACACACACACACACCACACACACACACAACACATGCAGTATATGTAGAATATGTACATATGTATAGATGTACATATACATACATATACTATACAGTATGTACTATATACCTTGCACATCCCACCACACACACACACACACACCACACACATATGTATATATATATATATAATATATACTATATATATATATATATATATCTATATATATATATAGATATAATATATATTTATATAACTATATAGATATATAATATTCTATATCTACAATATATCTAAATATCTATATAAATACCTATATGTATCGTATATATCTCTTACTATATATATTATCTATATATCTAATCTATATGTCTATATTCATATATATAATACCTTCTTATGCATATATATACACATAAGTATATATAGTTATTATATATATATATGTATAATATATAAAGTATATAATATATATATAATAAATATAATATTATATATATATATAAATATGTGTTGTGTGTGTGTGTTGTGTGTGTGTGGATGCAGGTGTATATATGATATCTATCTTATATTATATATATTGTATATATATATATATATATAAGATAAGATATATATATATATCTATTACATATGTATAGATCTATATATAATATAGTATATATAGATATGATATATATATATATATCTACGTATATTATTATATATATATATATTATATATATATATATACAATATATATATTATATATAGATTATATTTAGTATATCTATATATATATATTAATATATATATTATATGTATAAAAGGCAAGTTTCCTACAGTAATCTAATGTTGAGATTTTAGTGTTCAATTTTTCCATAGATTGGATAAAGCTATGTATTAATGTCTTTAATGTCAATATCTCCATGTTCTACTTTAAACCCCATTTTCAGACGAATTTCAAGTCTTCCAATTTTTCATTTTTTTCTGTTTTTCTTCCAACCACTCCAAAAAGACCCCGCTGCACTGACATTAATCACGGTAATTCCATGTTTCTCGAAAGTCTTTATGACCGTCTTTTGCAAGCATGCAATAGACTAATGTCAGGACAATAACAGACGTTTATTTCTTCAGATTCTTTATGTATCAATTATAAGAACTAATCAAATACTCCTCGTCAATAACTTTCATTTTCCAATTTAAAATCACCGCGCATGGCTTTTAAATATTGCTTTTTTATACTCTTAATTCATTCCTAGGATTTCTGTACTGCCGCTTTATTTTCTTGAATTTTGTTAACAGAAGGCTCCACATGTGCTCAGCCGTAAGGAGACTATCAGTAGCTTAGTAACCTTCCTTGATTTCCCTTCCTTAAAATTCCAGGAAAATGTGTTTATCTATACTAATGCTATCGATCCTTTTATATCTTACTTAAATTATGAAATTAAGCTTGTTATTTAACCTTAAAACCGTTTAAGACCATGAACAAATACAAAGGAAACTTTCCAAAATAAGGAAAGGGGTATACAAAGTAAGCACAAATAACTGGCTCTTTGGTGACTGAGCACTCTAGAGCCATCTATAATGTAAATACAAAAAAATTAACTAATTTCACTTTGCGCATAACTCATGGTACTATATCTATCCCTGAAGACTGGATTAAAGTGATACGTGTTTTATCTACACAAATCTACAAAATACACTCACTCCATACACACATTATCGCACATCTGCAGACAAAACACGGTTGCGCACAGAAACACACACACATCACGCGTGCACATATATACGAGTATACGCCAATATATATACATATACCACACATAACACACACCTGCACATTTTGTGTGCTAAATAGAATATATATATATATATATATATATATTATATATTATATATATATATATATATATATATATATATATGATACATATAAATATATATATATATACTATATATATATATCTATATATATATATATATATATATACATATATATAATCACGACATACATGTGTACATGTAAGTATTAGGTAAATATGTGTGTTATATATATAATATATATATAATAAGATATATATATATCTACAATTTAAACACACTATATATTTTTTTATTTATGTGTATGTATGTACATCATTATCTATTGTAAGTAACTATCTATCCTATATATATACACATACACACACACACACACACACACACACACACACACACACACCACACATATATATATATATATATATATATATATATATACTTTAGAAATCTATATACTATATATATATATATATTATATAATCTTATATTATATATACATACAAATACACACAACATGCAAGCGCACAGGCTAACACCACACACACACACACACGACACACACACACACACACACACACACACACACACCCACACACACACACACAACACCCGACACACACACACACCTACACACACCACACACCACACATACACACACCACACACATACATACACCCATACACATACACAAATTTATATTATATTACATATACATATAATCTACAATACATAGACACCATCATACACCCCCCTACACACAGCACGCAACAACACACACACAGTATATGTGTGTATGGCTATTATATATATATTTATAATCTATATTATATATATATATATATATATATATATATAGATACTCATCTGTCTCTATATATATATATATACATATATATAATTAAATATCTCATACTCATTATATTATATATATATATATTATTTATATAATAAGTACGAATACCAACAAGCACGCAAACACACACCACACTAACACACACACACCACACACACACACACCACACACACACACACACACAACACACCTACATACACACACACGGGGACAAACACACACCCTACACACACACGCACATACACACACACTCGCACACAACATCACACACAACACACAGACACAGACACACACATATAAGATATATATATATATAGATAGATAATATATATATATAAGTTGTATATATACAATATAAGTTTGTATATATATAAACTCCTATGTATATAGACATATCTATAACATATATTGGCATGGTATATGGTATAGACCATATATATGAACTGACTACTCATATAGTATATATATATATATATATATATATATATATATATATATATATATAATATACTCTATATGTGTGTGTGTGGTGTGTTGTGTGTGTGTGTGTGTGTGTGTGTGTGTGTGTTGTGTGTGTGTGTCAATATTAATGACTAGATAGATATATAGATATTATATAGAATGATATAGACATATGCATTTGTGTGTGTGTATATTTGTGTGTGTGTTAATAAGTAGCAACAAGATTTCCATGATCCTTTCATAACCTATATTTTTATTATGATGTGTCTTTGGGATGTACGAACGGCTAGTACATAACACGTTAAAATATGAGAGGAGGTCGGCAGGCGTATCAGTCGTTCTGCGACATTAAGTAATTTTCTTTGAATTATCCTATTAGGGTCTGCACCGTTGTTATATTATGCATTTTAAAAAAATCCAGATACTGATATATCTTTTCGATTAGTTCATCATTACCTTGAGCAAAAGATGTGGTTTTTTAGTGGTTCATGCTTAAATACGAGGGGAAACCCGTCTTTGACCTGTGTAATACCTTAAAACCCTATAATGCTCCTAAATAGATAAACCGCGTCTTTCAATCTATTTAGTATTAATCTTTAAGTTTTAATAAAGTAGAACGTGCAAAAAGTTATGATATTTGATTATCGCATTTATATTTACACGGAAAATTTACGCCTGTTGTTTGTGTTATCTTAGGGCGTATGTTGTGTAGCTTGAGTCATAATAAAGTAACAAACAAAGATTTCATGATCCTTTTCAATAAACTATATTCTTTTATTATGAAGATGTCTTGGGATGTAATAAAGAAAGCTAGTATAACAGCGTTAAAATATGAAGAGGAGGATCGTCAGGCTATCAGTCATTCTGCGAATTAAGTCATTTCTTTTGATTATTCTTATTATGTCTCACCTTTGTTATATTATGCATTTGTAAAAAATAAGATACTGATTATAATTTTGCGATTATTTCATCATTACCTCTGAGCAAGAAGAGTGGTTGTTTAGAGTGTTCGGCATAAATACGAGGGGGAAACCTCTTTGACCTGTGTATATAACTCTTGAAACCTATTAATGCTCTGTAAATAGAATCAAACCAGCGTGACTTTTCAATCTATTAGGTCACTTAACCTTTTAGTTTTATAAGCAATAGACAAGGTGCAAACAGTATGAAATATTGGTAATCGGCATTTTACATTTACACGGAAAATTTAAGCCTGTTATTTGTGTTTTAGTTTCATTCATTTAGGAGGGGTGGTCACTTCCGTGTCTGTAGCCAGGGTCAGATTCTCGTCCGGGTAGCAAGTTCAAACACACGAAGAATATTTGCGTGGGCGGGTGTGGTGTCAGGGGAGGAGGGTGATGAGTGGAGGGGTCATGCAGTGACACCTGGCATTGGGTTGGATTATTGATTGCATCATTCATTAGGAGGGGTGATCACTCGCACATTCAGTGGGGCGGGCTGTACTATCTCCTAAGTTAGCCTTGTGATTTGTTTGGTTTGCTTCTTTTTCTTACGATTATTGCTTTGGTATTGAGGACATTTGGGGCAGGGGCGTTAGAAGGAAGGGAGGAGGGTTGGTTGAGTGGGATTGAGTAGGACCCTTTAGGTGTGTGTATTAGACTCATTAGAGGGACATTATGGATTATGATTAATTATGCAGGTATATCCTTCGTCTTAAACAGGGTTCAATTCTCGATCCAGGGTAAAGTTTAAACATGATGATATATTGCGGTGGGGGGGTGGGCGGTATGTGGAATAGAGGGGTGGTGGTGTGGTGGTGGTGGTGTGTGTGTGTGTATGTGTGTGTGTGTGTGAGTGTGTGTGTGTGTTTGTTTGGAATAGAAAAAAGATAAAGTATATATTAGTACGACCGCTTTTTATAATCCTTTTCAGTTAATTGTATTCGTACCCGTTCACGACGAGGAACAGGGGAACGGTAATTATTGTCCATTAGCAAGACCTGTTGGTGTACGACCTGATGGAGGGAAACGGGGGAGTGCTTAGGGTTTTGATTACTTAGGACAGTTTCATTCATTCGTCACTCGTCCCTGTAACAGGCACAATTCTCGATCCAGGTACAATCCAAACCGATGAATCATTAGGAGGTGTGTGTCACTCGTCTGTAATAAACAGGTCAATTCTCGCTCCAGGTACAAATTTCAACACTATGAATATGGCGGGGGGTGGAGGGGAGGAGGTCATCTGTGTGACACCTGGCATCGGGTTAGATTATGATTGCCTCATTCATTATGAGAGTGATATTCACTTCGTGGTGTGTAACTGGTTGAATTATCGAAGTACCAGGTCCACAGTTTTAAACATGATGAAGTATTGCATTGCGGGGGTGGAGTGGTATGGAAGAGGGTGGTTGGTGGTGGTGTTGGGGTAAGAGGGTGTGGGGGATGGGATCTCGTGGTACGCTGTCATATGTTTCAAGAGAGAAGGGGAGGGGAGTCCTCCCGGTGTGTGCTAATGATTTTGGTTACGGGTCATTGATAATGATTCGGGTTTACGGTCATTGATTGCGTTATCACTTCCGCGGTCATTAACCTGTTTTGTGATGGCGTACGTGAGGCGTTTCTGTCCAGTCTGACTGTATTGGGAGAGGGAGGGACAGATATCATTAGAGTCGTTAATGATTTCCAGTTTCCCATGCATTGCTTATGATAATCACTTTAATTATGCCTACTTTCTGCTATATATGGCGCCATGACGCCGTAGGTAGTGCTGGTGTGCATGCTAACCATCATTAAGCTATGATTAGATGTCCGTTACGTATGTGATTATGTTAATCACTTGCGGTTACGGTCATTGGTTATGTAAACGCTGGGGCCCCGGTTTATTACACCTCAATGTACGTACGTGAGTGAGTGTTCTGTCCTTATGCGATACATACTTGTATAGTAGTATATATATATATAATGATATATATATATATATAGGTATATATATATATCGTATATAGCATATAGCACCATATTTACATGCATATAATGTCCATATGTAGTAGTTGTATATATATAGTATATTAGTTATATATATATAACATACTATGATATATTAGTATATATATATAGTATATATTATATATAAAAGTAATAGTAATACATACATATAGGTAATATATATATATATATATAGATCTATATATAATTTATATAGTGATTATAATATTGTTTATATTTTTTTATGTGTGAAGTACATATATCGATCTATTTATTTATCTCTCTATCTATCTCTCTCTCCTATATGTAGCACATACACACAATATAAATCATACACACACACACACACACACACACCACACCCACACACACACTGTGGACCGCGACACGTGTATATATTAGTGTGGTTAAAGTATATATATATAACCTATATCTATATGGTATAAGTGACATATATATTACACACAACACCACACACCACACATGCACACAGCACACACACACACACACACACACACACACACACCACATATATCTATATATTATGAGTATATAGATATAATATTTCTACATAAATATCTATCTTATAATCAATATACGTTATATATTATAGCATATATTATATATATATGTATATCTAATATATATATAGATAGTATAGTATATAGATATATGTATATATACGTATATATATATAGTAGTAATATATATATATATATATATATATAGTATATCTATAGTATCATATATATACACACACACACACACAACATATATATGTGTATATAATTACATATATATGATATATATAGTATATATAGTATATATCGGTATATATATTAGCTATATATATATTCTAATATGTACCACACATCTTGTATATATACTCTATATATATATCGTATCTATTATTAAGGTATTATTAGATAATATATATATATCACATATACACATAATATGATATATATATACTCTATGTGCACGTAATATATAATATCTAGTATATAGTCTATCGATATATTATATATATGATATATATATCTATACATACCATACATAATATTATAAAACACAAAATGCAACCACAAATGTAATATGTATATATATATAGTATATAGTAATAATATATATAGATATATATTATATACTATATAGTATATACATAC
Organism: Penaeus monodon; assembly: GCF_015228065.2. Classification (NCBI taxonomy): domain Eukaryota; kingdom Metazoa; phylum Arthropoda; class Malacostraca; order Decapoda; family Penaeidae; genus Penaeus; species Penaeus monodon. The sequence continues at coordinate 30,467,662 of NC_051390.1, forward strand.
AGTACAATATCTATATATCTTATATAGTATATATATATCTATATATCTATATAGAGAGAGAGAGAGAGAGAGCATGAGAGAGAGATAGCCAGATAATAGGATTAGATATAGGTATTGTGTGTATGTGTGTGTAAAAGTATGTCACACATATATAACATACTTTATTTGCAAACGTATAGTACCGTTGTAAATAGAGTATCATTTGTGTAAATGAGCTGTCCCATGCGCACCTGGGGAATACCAATCCGCCTTTGCGCGTGACTCTCACTAATAATATAATCTGCAGGTATCAGTTAGCATTCATCTCCTTTTACAGATAGGTCCGTACAGATCGTCCACTGATAGTGATACTCTCCAAGTATCGGTTAATATCGTCCCCAGACAGAGCGTAGTGTCTCTCTGTCGTAAGTGTGTGTTACGCTTAGCAAGGTAGAAATCGCATCTTAGGTCCGGCTACGTTGGCATATATACATACTCATAACATAGGATAAAGACCCCGTTGCCGGGGGTGGAAAGGCGGGGAGTGGGAAGGTATTGCGCGGGTACGAAAAATGCTTTAAGTAAAGAAAAGTGTCGGGGCTTTACGGTAAAAAAAAGGCATAAAATGACAGGGAGGCAGAAGGATGATAAAGGCTGGCAAAGGTCGGCATCGCGCCATCTGCGTTTGCCCCGGCCTTTGCACGATAGTGCGCTGCGTTGGCGTGGAGCGAGCTGGCGAGCCAGCGCCTCAGCCAGCGCTCCGTCAATGTGTGGTCCGAGGGAGCCGGGGGTCGCGTGCGCACCTGCTAACGAGAGGTTGGGAAGATTAAGGCAGCCTCCAGCGCCATCGTTGGTACAGCCAGACCGCGCGCACAGTACTTCTCGTTCCTGGCAGCGGTGGTATCTTCGGCTAAACTTTGTGGTAAGCTACTCAGGTGTATAAATACGGGTGAGATCGCAGTCAGAGGCTATCTCTTGTCCTGTTGATCAGGGGTATTTCTCTCCTGTCGCGTGTCAGGACTTCAGGTAATATGCTCTGGCGATCTCACCACGTTTGGATGTTCACTCTTGACCGGGACATCTCCTCTCCCCCACCCACCAGGCGCGCGCAGACATAGCATAGCAAGCATTGAGATTTCGAAGTTCTATCTTTGCCCGTGCCTTCCATATCTGGCCGACCGGCCTGTTTGCAGCTTTTTATATGGCTGTCTCATCTGTTTTCTGACACTCGGTGCTTACCGTGGCGGTGGATTGCCAGCAGGAACGCTCCTGTAGCCGGTGTTGTAAGCATACCAGCACGAGAATCTCTTACCAGCAGACGGCTGTGTTTCGGCGGACCCTTCTCAGGATTCGTGTGCTCTCGTGCAATTCTCTGAGTAATGTAATGCGAGTGTGGGCGTGCGGTCTCGCCGCAATGCTGCACCACCTCTCTTCACGTTTTTCTCTAGTATCTGCCATGCACAGTGTAACTAGGCCATTATGTGAAGATGACTTCATTACCGTCTGCTAAGTATTTCAGAGAGTGCCAGTGTTCATAGCCTGTGGCGTCTGAGTACCAGTTGCCGAGGGGGAGGATCGCGTTAGTCTTTCTGTGAAACTGCAGGAGGAAGGAGGTTGCTATCCTGTACATCCTTCTCCTAAATAATTTTCTAATTTTTGGCTTTGAATGTATCGTCATGGGATTATGGGGGAAACATACCCCGCCAACTTCGGCTAGTCTGGCAGCATGAGCTCATTCCTCTGCTCCCAATGTGAGTGGGAACCCAGTTTTAATTCTTCTACCTGTGCAAGACATCCCTTCATGCCAATGTGGATGATAGTAGTCCATGGGTAGATATGTATTGCGTGAGCTGCTGAAGACAGTTCAATGGCTCCTCTTCCTTCACGGACGTGTGGTGCTTTAGGGTCTTCCCTGATAGCAACGGCCTCTGCCTTTTAGCGAGAAGTCTTTGTCTGTTACCGCTCATTGGTCTTTTTTTGGCATCCTTGCGGCATAGCCGGACTCCTGTGGTGTGGGGTCAAGGGATCGTGCCGAGGTCGATTCCATGTAGTATGTGTTCTACTTCGCGCGTTAGGAGTGATGGTTGCAATGACCCCTGGGTTTCTGCTTTAGGCTAGGCGTGGGTTATGCATTCTTTTTGTGCAGGCCATACAAGAACTCTATGAGGTTTGTGCCGCACAGACGGAGCTTCTGACAATGGTCAGGTAGAGGGAGTCCATGCCTTGGCAAGAGGCGGTTCTTTGAACTGTGATGGCTATTAACAACCTGGTTGTTGTGAGACAGCCAGGAGTTGTTTGTAAACGAGCGTGTTTATCTTTTCATAGATGATTGACTATTTTTATGTCTTAGGCGTTGGTATCCTGCAGCCTGACTGACCTTTGACAAGAATTGTGCTGCCATTAGATCGATCTTGAGGCCAGGGGGAAGAGGTTGGCCTCTGTGTGGCGAGTTGAGGACTTTCGCCCACCTTGGGCGCCCGCAGAATGTACCTGGCAGCTTCGGTTTGGGCGGGCTCTAGTTGGGTCTTTATGTTTTTCTTAATGTGCCAATCAGAGCGAGGGGAGGGCCTAAGTCTGTGTGGGGGCTGACACATTAACCTAGAATGATTTTTACTCTGGGTGGTCCTGGCTCCCTATGCGTCCTCCCACTCATTGCTCCATGACAGACTTCTTGATTTGGTTCGTCCAACCAGGTACTGGACCTCTTCTGGAAGGAAGAGGGTCCAGTCTATCCTTACCCCAGGTAGGCAGGTGGTCCTGATCCCCCAAGTCCATGTCCTGGATTTTCAGACTATGTGCCTTGAATTTGTGATTGTCTTCAGTTGAGAGCATGGCTTTGGATTTGCTTGCAAAATCTTTATTCCAGCTGTCCTACCGCGTCCTCAACACGAGTCCGACACGGCTGGGCTTTTTTGTTTCGGCTTACATAGTCCCAGTGTAGATGTAGCGAAGATCGTCTAATAGGAGATGATCTTGCACCCCACTGGGAGGTTTATGATGATGATGCGACATTAATGTGGTTTAAAAAGGCTGGACTGAGAACCCCACCCTGTGGCATTCAAATTCTCTAGTGGCAGTGTGCTGTGTGGTGACCTTGGAATTTTACTCTAGCTGTTCTATTCTTAAGTAGTCCCTATCCAATCGACGAGTTACCTCTGATTCCCGTTCTGGATCAGGCTCTCGCTGAATAGCAGAGGACTTGCAATTCAAAAACGTTCTCCAGTCAGGAATACTACCACAGAACGGGTGCACTTGCTTATTATGCTCAAAGAGCATTAGCTATAGCTGTGCGGCTGTGCTCATTTCCCTGTGTGAACCGTTGTGAGCAGGTGTTCTGTGGGGTCTCCATTTTCCATTGGAGCCGGTGCAATAGCATCCTCTCGCGTCTTGGCCAGGCCCTAAGGAGACGATGGGGCAGTACTGTCCCTGGCTCCTTGGTGTTAGGGATGGGAACTATTGTTGACCCTTTTTCCCCAAACTCTGGGTAGAGCGCATTTTCCCAGGACTTGTTGATGAAGTTGCAGAATGCAAGCCACCTACTAGTCCAAAGGTGGAAACATGTATGGGGTAACGATATCCAGTGCATAGCCTGGGGCTGTGTTACATTGGTTCATAGCATTTCTTAAGTTCCCTAGGAGAAAAGATAACGTCTGAGATATCGGCTTCTGCTGCCCTTTCTCTAAGGCAAGTCTGTCTGGTTTGTAGGCATTCTTTCTTGCCCTCCGTTGGCTGGCGCAGCTGTTGGTACTTGTTCTCGTGCAGAGAAACTCGGGCGCCAGTCTGTTCACCTCTGACTGGGGTCATGGTCATGCATCTCGGCGGGCCAGAGCGGGTTGGTAAACTCGCTTTACCCTTGGCGCCATAGCTCTGAGGGAGTGTACTGGTGGTTGAAAGGCTCCACACCTTGGCAGCCACTTTTCCTGCTGACTCTGTTGGCAGTTATCCTTGGCATCCCTACGGCCTCCTTAAAGGGCTAGGTTGTTGGGGGTCTTTGCCTTCAGAATGTTTTGTGCATCGAATGTTCCCTGTGGTGTGGACGCCTCCTAATGTCTCGTCGTTAAGTACCAGGCGTCTTGTGACTCTGGACCGAGGCCCGAAGTTTTCGGTATGGTGTCATTGGAGTGAGTGCTGCCTCATCAATGGCATTTACAAGTTCTGCTTGTAGCACTTCCACATTTTCACTTTGTGTGGATTCTTGCTTCTTGATAACGGTAGTTAAGTGCCGTATGGTCACTTGTTATGGTCCTCATCAACACACCAGCCAATCTCTCCACCAGAGTCGCAGTGACCAGGGTGAGGTCTAGGGCCCCTCCTCTGATATGTTTTACTCTTGGGTATTGAAAGACCGTATCTCAGGAATGTCTCAAGCACAATTGGCTATGTGTAGCCAGCCGCATCCAGTGCTAACGCTAAAACCAGGATGGGTGTTTGTCGTAATTAAGTTCCCCCTATGATCACTCGTCTGTGTCTGCAGAAGCACAGACCTGGCTGCATTCTAAGTTACATACAGTGTGCGTCGGCTGTACACATTGTACAATTTGTGGGGACCCCCCGGCAGGTGAATCTCGATGGCAAGAGATTCAACGTACTGTCTCCACACTGTCGTGCATCGGCGTATTGCAGGCAGTTAGTTGTTCGCCTCTTACCAAGGATGATCAAGCCTCTCTTGCCTCAATGCGTGGCAAAAATGAAAATTGATTACCTGGAGAAGTGTAAGAGGTCCCACTGTTAATATCTCCTAGGCATGACAATGCAGATGCTCCTATGATCGCACTATTGCGTGATGGATGGCACTCCTTGTGATAGCTAGCCCATTAAGTTTCCACTGTGCAGAACATGCTTAGATTTTGTGCCATGATGTTACTAGATGATAGTTACAGTCCGAGACATCGTCGTAGTTCCGATTGTGCCTGGGTTCGGAGTCTGACCACTTCATTTGTTGATCCTCTTGCTTGAGGGTCGTCTTCGCTTGTCAGGGTAGTCTCCGGAGTCCATTGGGTTGGGAGAAGCCTTTGTTAGCTCTAACTTTGTGTACACTGGCTTTTCTCTGTTGCGCTGTTTTGTGCATGTTTCTTTGCTGCCTTGCTGGGCAAGGTCAGCATGTTCTGGCTCTGGCAGCAGATTCACCTGGTTGGCTTGCTGCCTGTCCTGTGGGTCGGAGTGGGGAGAGAGTCTCGTCCTGTTGAGGGTCAGGATAGGGCTGTTTGGGCTCTTTCAGCTTCCTTCCCTTTTAGGACTGCCAACAGTCTTGGTATTGCCGTTATGGCGATGCGACTTCCTTCTCGGCCTCTTAACTCATCCTTCTCAAAGCTGTTGCTACTGCTGTGACTCAGCAGTCACCGGAGAGTCATGTCCTCCTCATCGAGGAGATTGATTGATTATTCAAAATTATCTGCCGCGTCAACAGCTAAGTCATTAGCGCCGATGCCTTGTAAAATGAAATATTAAAATATTAAAACAGTAACCTATGAATAAATATTTAACAAATAACAATACAAATAAAAATCAAAGCATACAATATTATGCTTTAAGTATATAAAATTGATTGCATAAACATTATTCATAATTCAATTTTATGAAACTTTAGTCTCCCTAAGAATTAATAAAAACTCTATGTCAGCATCTTCCCCCAATCATTTTTCAGTGTATATGTGGGAGACAAGTACATACGTCTTTGGTCTGAGAATGTGTACACATCTTTCCATAGAAAAAACATGGGCGATCGTTAATGCTCTTGGCACCTCACAAGTGGTTGACTTTTAGCCTCATCGGCCCATGAGTCGTCTTGGGTGCCCGTTCTTAGTCTTGTAATGCAACTTCACTTTCGGTTGGGTGGATGCTAGTCACCCAAACTGCCAGGTCATCTCTAATATCTCGCAGTTTGTTTTCTGTGGTATGCCTCCATTGTTCCTCCCATTTATTGCGAAGACAAATTCTTATGCTGGTTTCAGATCGGTGTGTGGGAGAGAACACGAGCATCACAAGGCTGAGCAGCAGCTGCCTTGGCCTTCCGATCCATCGCTCATTCCCACTGATCCCACCATGCTCTGGCAGACCCAACACAGAGTTATCTTTTGCGTGTTGACCTCATGGCAAGCCACTCTTGAACCTCCCTCACTATTGGATGTGATGATTTAAGCTCTTGATTGCTTGCAAGGCACGACGAGAGTCAAAATATATCGCAATAGATGGTTCGTAAGAGCTCTAGTCATCTTAACTGCTGCAGGATGCATGTACTCTGCAGTGAAGTCGAGTCTGCTAGAGAAAAGACTGCCAGATGCAGTCTTCCTTCTGCTGCAAAGCCCACACCATTTTCAGATTTTGAACCATCTGTATATATTGCGTCCGATCCTTGGTACTAAAATAGAAATGTGCCAAAGAAATCTCTCTCTGACGTTCTCCTCAGTCTTCCCTTTCCAATTCCGACCAAATCCAGCTCGACTTGATTAGTTCATTCAAGGGGGGGAAGTGGGGAATTCCATCACCGAGCCCTAGTGAGACTTAAATTAGTTCTACAAGATCCTCATTCTCTACCATAGATCGGCTATCCTCAAGGGTTGAAAACATCTGGATGTGGGAGTCCCTGGAATCCTTTGTAGCCTTGTGTAGTAATCCGGTTAATGTAAAAGTCCGGTGTAATGAAAGAGGTGTTCTCACACTCTCAGCATACATGGACTCCATCGGTGAAGACCTGAAGCCCAGGACAGATTCTGGATAGCTTCATTATGAACCAAGTCCTACATCCGACGGGGAGTTTTGCAGAGGCATACGCTCACATCCATAGTCAAGCTTACTACGAATATTCTCGGTAAAGCCGTAGAAGCAAGTGTGCGGTCTTCACCAAGATAAATGTGAAAGAACCCGCAAAATACTAACACATACTACACTTAAAAACACTCCATTGTGGACCCCTTCCAGCTTGATCTTCCGGTTAGAGAAACTGTTTCCTAACCGAACTCTAAACTTTCTGTCAACAAGGAAGCTTTGTAGAAGTAGGTAATACTCCTCTTAAACCATGTCAGACAGCTCAATGTATGCCATGCTTCCAAGTTGTATCGAAATCCTTTCAGGGTCAAAAGAAGACTGCTATCACTTGATGTTGCTGTGCGAAGAGAAATTCTTTATATCATTTCCATCCTCCCAAGTGCATTGTGGTTAATCTTAATTTTCTAAAGCCATATTGATATGGGGTCAACACGTTTTCTTTTTTCCCGCAGCCATGTAACCTGGAACTTGCCATTTTTCTCCCACCCACCAACAAAGGCCTAACAGGAACCGTGAGTTTTAAGCCATGTCTAACAGCTACAGTGTGATGATTGATATAATGCTTCAATTAGCCTTGCAACGGCACTCAGACTAGTGTGGTACCCAACGGCAGCATGATACTTGATCCTAGCTTCCGAAGAGACCAGCTATTGAACTGACCGGGCCTGGATCGGCCGCCTGTCTTCTGATAGAGGACCAAAGAGGCGTGTTGCTAGCCGCAGGGCGTCTCATTCACTGCATCGCTCAAACTCCAGGACTCCCATCTCAAGCAACAAGGCTGCTACGCATGGGCAAACACATGGTTTTGTAGTGTGAACCTCCCTGGGGAGAGACCAGAGGGATGCCCTTCCACCTACAGGCATCATAGTTTGGCAACCTTTGCACGCACCATGACCCCAGTCAAGAGGCGAACAACTGGCGCATGAGTTCTCTGTAGAACAAGTACCAACAAGCCTGCCAGTCGAACTGTGGGCAAGACATAACGCCTACAACCAGACAGACTTGCCATATCAGAGCAAAGGGCAGCCGAACCCGGATTAACGCAAACGTTATTTTTTCTCTGAGGGAATTTTTATTTCTAATAATGCCTATAAAACCAGTTTAACACATCTCCAGGCTCTGATGCTCATCGTACCCCCATCATTTCCACACCTGGGACTGAAGATGATCTGCATTCCTAGAACTCATCAACAAGTCCTGGGAACCATCACTCTGCCCAGAGTTGGAAAAGGGCTACCATAGTTCCCTTCCCTAAACCAAAAGAGCCATTGAAGCACCGATCACGGGTTCACCAGGGGCATGAGCAAAGCACACGCATAGCCACATAGAAGGTTTGAATTGGCAATTCCGCTTGCCATTCAGGAGAGCCTGATCCAAAACGGAATCAGAAGTAAGCTCTGGCTTGGACAGGTGACTTATTTAGGAATTGAACAGCCAGAGTCAAATTCCAAGGTCATCCATTAACAGCACACATGCCACGAGATAATGGTATGCCACAGGGTGGGGTTCTCAGTCGAGCCCTTTTTAACACTTAGTATCCTGTATCCTTAACATAAACTTTCCCAGTGGGGTGTAAGAATCATACTCTATGCAGACGATCTTACCATCATCTCCACTGGACAATACTGCCTAAACAAAGCCCAGTGCTGAGGAGTGTTGGAGGACAGGACTAAAGATCTCTGAAGCCAATCCAAGCCATGGCTCTGAGATAAAGTCAGTGCACAAATCTGAAAATCCAGGGTTCAGGACACCTCTACCTTGGGGTAAGGATAGACGGGACCTCTCCTTCCAGAAGGAGGTCATTACCTGGTTGACCGAACCAAATCAAGATGTCTGCGTGAGAGCAATGAGTGGGAGATTCATAGAACCAGACACAGAGTACTAAGACCATTCTAGTACAAATGCTGTCGCCCATTGTGGACTATGCCTCCCTTGCTCTGATTGCATTAAGAAAAAACATAAAGACAACTGGAGATAGTTCAAAGCGAAGCTGCGGTTGGGGAGTTCTAATCTATCTCCCAAACAGTATATCACTTCCATATCTCACCTGTAATCATAAGATATGCGCTTGTTATCTCCCATTCTCGTTTGCCAACGAAATGATCACAAGTCTTATGTTAAACCCATTATTTGTAGGTTCTTTAGATACAGTCTCCTTCTACCCTGATTTTTATTGTTGCTCACCAGAGGGGTTTACATACATCGCCGCTAGGGCATACATGTAACGGGTCATAGAAAACGGATCACAAGGTCGTAACAGGGGAAAAAATCCCATACATAATCAAACAATGCCAAACAATTTCTGCATGAGATCTTTAGTGTTAATACATTATATAATTTAGTGTATGTAAATACATAACAATTTCCTCCCCCCTTATGGAAGATATTACTACTAATAAAATCATAAAATCACATGCATTAAGTACATAGATCACAAATATCACATATCACTAGCCGATACCTTCATCAATTACTCATTTTCCCCAGTAAATATACGGTCCTACCTAGCTGGATTTTATTTCTGGTAGAGACCTTTGTGGAAGCTCTTTCTTCATAGGCTCTAGAAAGTCTACTTTTATTACTACTTTATTTTCCTGATCTTTTTGACAGATTCCTGTACTGGTATGCATAGGGGATTATGATTACACCTCTTGTTAAATGTGATGGCTTCAGTGATCAATATGCCTTTCATTTCCTTACCATCTTGTCTATCACTTATAATGGCAATTTTCTTAGCTTCTCTATAACCTCCTTCAAGCCCACTTTTCTTCTGAAGAGATATATATCTTATCAAACCTTATCTCCAACATAAATTCTCTATAATCCTTTACCTCTCAGAACTAGACTTTTTGATTAACTGCTGTCTATGGTTTTATGAATCCAATCTTACATCTCACTCTCCTCCCCATCATAGAAAAGAAGGCGAACAACCGTGGTCCATGAGAAGTGGTTTCTAATATGAGAGTAAGAACTACTTATATAGGTGGTAATACTGATCATGCTATTGCCCCTACACTGCAAGTTAGTCTTGAATGTCTGAACATCTCTCCCTCTCCGCTCTCATTTTGTTGTCTGGGTATTAAGGAGCACTACGGGTGTGTTTGATGTTGTTACCCTTGCAAAAGTTTCTCAAAGTCACTTGAAACAATTGAGGACCATTGTCAGACCCGATATCTCAGGTATCCATGGGTTGCAAACGAGAGACACATAACACTCTAACTGGCTATAATGCCGTTGTGGTGGTCATTGGACACCTCATAGCCACTTACTAAATGAATCTATCAATAATCAGAAAAGTGTGACTCTATAAGGATCTGCAAAATAATATCATCCTCTGCCAAGGAGTACTAGGTGTTCTCCACGGATGTGTTTTAAAAAGGAGCTGTATTTGTTTTGCTTAAATTGGGGGGAAAACCCCCCCCGGGGAAACCCTCACAATTTCTCACATACATTGCGATGTCGTTGTCAATCCTGGCCACCACACAAAGTCGATGCAATGCCTTTTTGTGCGTACAATGACCTTGATGTTCGGCATGTACGGTCCGCAAGGCCTTACCTTTATCGGTCTGGAGATTACTACCCATATTACGTCCTCAATATGCAACCTTGTACACTGCTAATTCATAAACCACAACCAATCGAAAGTGGCTTGTACTCTTGCAAATACAACTATCCTTATATTTGTGTCTACGCATCTAAAACCTTTGATATCTAAGGGATCACTTTTGTTGGTTCTGCCTTATGCTTGGTGATGTTATAGGTAACTCACGTGCTCTACTAACATAAAGCTTTGATGCTCCCTCACTCATGCCTGATCACAGGTAATCTAGACAAAGTATCTCCTCCTCCCAATCTTCTGTGTTGACCTCGCACTCTATCTCGTATTATAGCGGCTAAATTATAGACCATCTATGTACATAGTGAAGCTGCTACCTACTCTGCAGGACTCTTCTGGCCCCAAAATAGCTAATAGTGGTTTATTGATCTGTACTACGTGAACTTTTTCTGCCGATAAAGGACATGTGGAACTTCTTAACTCCATATACTAATGCCAATCCTCCGTTTCTATTGAGAATATCTTCGATGCTGCTTTGTTTAGCAATCGTGAAGCAAAAGCAACTTTGTGGTATGCGATGTCGGTTCCACATCTTCCTTAACGTGTGTCGCACAATACTGGGCACTTAACCCTACTTGTGAATGCTCACACACTAATTTACGGCATGTCTTTGTTGTAATGTAGCCAAACTATTTTCATCTGTGAGTTCAGCTTTTATTTTTGTCAGAGCATCCGACATATTTCGACTGACCAGTCAATTTAACAACTTTGCAGTCAAATTATATCAGTGGACTAGCACTGGTGGCTAATTCTTTACAAATTTACGCGTGTAAAGGTTACTAACCCTAGGATCGCCTGTGAGTTCCTTAACATCTCTGGCACTTTTGCTATAATTTAACTGCCCTAACTTTATTATCAGTCTTATTAAATGCCTTTCCCATCATCCTGAAACCAAATACAGCCAGGAGTTTACAAGAAAGACACTTACTTCTTGTGTTTTTCATTCCTATAATTCTTTAACGTCCTATCTAAAACGCTACTCACCCTGTTCTAGTGTTCCTTTTCGTCCTTTGCCTGCAATCAAAATGTCCATCTATAACACAAAATACTCCTGTACATAAAAGTCTGGAATATCTTACCAAGTTTGCGGCCAAATAACTAGCTCGTGATGCTATTCCAAAGGCAGTCTCTTTGGAGTAAACAGTCCCTAAATAGTGCTCAGAGTAGATATCTTTGGAAATTTTCATCCATCATTAACTGTAGAATGCTGCTTTTAAATCAATCTTTGAAATAAATTTACAATCTCCTATGGCAGCTAAATTTCTTGAATACTTCGGCAGAGGATGGTTTGCAATCTGCAATTGTGTATTTACAGTTACTTTCTAGTCCGCACACAGTCTGAACACTAGCTACATCTCTCTTTGCTATCTTGGCACTAAAGTGTAGTCCCATTCCGAATAGTTAACCCTTTCCCAGGTTCCTTTCCCTTCCAATCTGGTCGAAGTTCTTGTTCCCAGTGGCTCACTGCAACGGAACATGAAACTTGGTGCTGCCTCTGGTTTTCAGTACATATGCTCAATTGCTATTTGCAACTGTACCTATACCTTCTGAAAATACTTTCTGGTATAATGGTATACTTTCATCTATGGAGATATAGGCTCTTCCATGTTTACTTTCCCCCCTTTGGTGCCCAGGATTTCTGGTTTGGGAAAACCAAAAGAAAATGCCCCCGGGGAACCGCTAGGGGCGTACCGGATTGTAGGAGCTTTGTGCGCCCCGCCGCCTTAAAATTATATTTAAAAATTTTTTTAATATATATTTTTAAATTATAAGGAAGTATTTTAATAAATTTTAAAAATTTAAATAATATATGTAATATTATAATAATTAAATTATTTTTTTAATTTTATAATTTATATTATATTATATAAAAATATATATATATAATAATTAATATAATATATATATATAATAAATATATATATAAATATATATATTATATATATATATTTGTGTGTGTGTGTGGGTGTGGTTGTGTGTGTTTGTGTGTGTGTATGATCATATATATATATATATTTTAATATAATATAATATATATATATATATATATATAAATAAATAATATACAATATATTTTGTAATATACAAAACATTATATACATTTTATTTATTTTTTTATCTTTTTATCAAAAATTAAAGTGTTTTGCATTTTTTCACTCTCATCGTGATTTAGATGTCAAATTAGAACAAATTTTTTTTTTATATCCGTTTTAAAAACAAATATTAACTGCTTTTAGTACACGGCATATGTAAAGAGTTTTAGAAAAAAATATTAGATAGCTTTCTACAAAACGTTTTTTTGAACTTTAACAATATCCATCTCTTTTAAATAACGCGGGGAATATAAACTTCAACGAAAATGAACCCCTGTCAGACCATCTCATGGTTTTAATTGTGCTGTTTTAAATTTTTGTCTTAAAAAAAATTGGAGCGCATGTTTCATTTTTCTATGACATTTTTTTTTCACATACAGATAATCAAATTACGTTTTATTTTTTAGAATTCAGCACTTGCGTTAGAGCCCCCACAGTTTAGTGTGAAGGTTTAGGTAAAAAATACGGTTAGACAAATTTGGGTCTTTATTTGGGGGGGTTAAAACGGGTTTTGGGTGAGAGCCCAGCCGAGAGTGAGTGTTTATTTAGCATGCATGAGATTTTCGAAGTTTTGGTTCGCCCGGGCCTTCAATATGGCACGGCCTGTGTCAGGTTTTTAGGCGTCTCATTTTGGGTTTTCCCGACACCGGTGCTTACCGTGGCGGTGGGATTGCCAGCAGGCGCTCCGTAGCGTGGGTAAAATATGCAAATCTCTGTACCCGCACGACGGCTGTGTTTGCGGACCTTGTTCAGGAATTTCGTGTGCTCCAATTCTCAAAATAATGTACGAGTGGGCGTCGGCCGCCCCAATGCAGCAACACCCCTCTTACGGTTTTTCTCATTTTCTGCCTGCACAGTGGGAACCTAGGCGCATTTTGTTGAAGAATGACTTCAGTACCTCTGTTAGGTTTATTTCAGGAGTGCCAGTGGTTCATAGCCGTGGCGTCTGAGTACCGTTGGCCGAGGGGGAGGATCTCGTTTCTTTCTGTTAACCCTGCAGGAGGAGGGGTGCTATCACTGTACACTTCTTCCTAATAATTTTCTAATTTTTGGCTTGATGTATAATCATGGGATTAGGGGCATACCCCTGCAACTTCGGCTAGTCTGTCAGCAAGCTCCTTCCTCTGATCCCATGTGGGTGGAACCCAGTTTATAATCTTCTACCCTGTTCAAGAATCCTTCATGCCATAATGTGATGATAGTATCAGAGTTAGATTTGCATTGCGTGAGCTATGCTAAGACATCATGGCTCCTCTTCCTTCACGACGTGTTGGCTTAGGGCTCCCATGATGGCAACTGCTCTGCCTGTAGCAGAAGTCGTTGTCTGTTACCCTCGTGGATTTTGTGGCATCCCTTGCTGCATAGCCGCGCCTGTGGTGTGGGTCAAGGATCGACGATCGTCCATGTAGTATGTCTACTGCCCGGAGGAGTGATGGTTGCAATGACCCCGGGTTTCTGCCTTAGCTATGGCGTGGGGTATTCATTCTTTTTGGGAGTAATTGCCAGGCTCAGAACAGAGAACTCTATCGAGGTTTGTGCCCACAACGGAAGCTTCGACAAGTCAGGTAAGAGTCCATGCCCTTGGCAGAGCGTTTCTTTGAACTGATGGCGTTTACCCCCTGGTTGTGTGAGACAGCCAGGATTGTTTTAAACAGCGTGTTATCTTGTTCTAGATGATTGACTATTTTATGTCTTAGGCTTGTATTCTGGCAGCCTGGAATGACCTTTGACAAGAATTGTGCTGCCATTGATCGATTCTTGAGCAGGGGAAAGAAGGTTTGCCTCTTGGCAAGAGGTTGAGGATATTCGCCCCCTTGGGGGCACCCAAGAATGACCCTGGCAGCTTCGGTTTGGGCTGTCCTCTAGTTGTCTTTGATGTTTTTTCTTAATGCCAATCAGAGCAAGGGAGGCATATTCCACAATGGTCCTGACAGCATGAGACATAGAATGATTTTATTACTCCTGTGTTCTGGCTCCTATGCGTCCTTTCCCACTCATGCTCTCATGACAGACATTCTTGATTTGGTTCTGTCAACCAGGTACTGGAACCTCTTTCTGGAAGGAGAGGGTCCAGTCTATCCTTACCCCAAGGTAAGGTGGGGTTCCTGATCCCACTCCAAGTCCATCCCCTGGATTTTTCTACTTGTCCTTGAATTTTTTGTCTCAGAGCCATGGCTTTGATTTGGCTGCAAAGATCTTTACTCCCTGTCCTACAACACTCCTCATACACGAGTCCAGACACGCTGGGCTTTTGTTTCGGCATTATAGTCCAGTGGAGATGGTAGTCAAGAATCGTCTGAATAGGAGATAAATCTTGGCACCCCACTGGAGGTTTATGATAGGATACAGGACATTAATGTTTTAACAAGGCTGACTGAGACCCCACCCTGTGGCATTCCATTCTCTAGTGGCATGTTGCTGTGATGGGTGACCTTGTAATTTTACTCTAGCTGTTCTATTCTTAAAGTAATTCACCTATACAAGCGAAGAGGTTTACCTCGGATTCCTTCTGGATCAGGCTCTCCTGAAAGCAAGAGATTGCCATTCAAAAAACCTTCTCCATGTCAAGGAATACTACCACAGATGTGCCTTGCCTTATTATGCTCAGAGCATGGCTATGCTTGCGCTGTGCTCATGTATCCCTGGTTTAACCTTGGCAGGTGTTCATGTGGGGGTCCCATTTTCCATTGGAGCGGTTCATGCATCCTCTCGGCCGTCTGGCCAGGCATCAAGGAGAGAGATGGGGCAGTACTTCCCTGCTCCTTTGGTTTTAGGATGGGAACTAGGTCAGCCCGTTCCAACTCTGGGGTAGAGCGGATGTTTTCCCAGGACTTTTTGATAAGTTGCAGGAATGCAAAGCTCACCTAACTATCCCAGGTGGAATGATGTGTACGAGATCCATCAGAGACCTGTGGCTGTGTTACAATTGTTTCATAGGCCAATTTTATTAGTTTCCCTAGAGAAAAGATAACGTCTTAGATTCGGCTTCGGCTGCCGCTTTCCTAAGCAAGTCTGTCTGGTTGTAGCATTCTTGACTTGCCCTCAGTTTGGCTGGCAGGCTGTTGGTACTTGTTTCTCGCAGATAATCTGCGCCAGTCTGTTCACCTCTGATGGAGTCATGGTGGCATGCCCTCCGGCCGTTCGGTTTGGGTAGCTCGCTTACCCTGAATTGCCCATACTCTGAGAGAGTGGTATGTGGTTAAGGACTCACACCATTGCAGCCACTTTGTCCTGCCTGACTCTGTTTGGCAGTTTCCCTTGCATCCCTGACAGCCTCCCTGAAGGGCTAGTTTGTTGGGGTCCTTTGCCTTCAGAATGTTTTTGGCACATGTTTACCCTGTGGTTGACCTCCCCTAATCTCGGCGTAAGTCCAGGCGTCCTTTGTGACCCTGGACCGAGGCCGAGTTTTTCGGTATGGTCAGTGAGGCTCCTCATCAATGTGGCATTTACAGTCTGGCTGTACACTTCCACATTTTCACTTTGTGTGGATTCATTGCTTCTTGGATGACGTTATTTATAGTGCCGTAATGTCACTTGTGGGTCTCATCAACACACCAGCACTCCTCTCCACCAGAGTCGCATGACCAGGGTGAGGTCTAGGCCCGCTCCTCTGATATGTGTTAGCTCTTGGTAATTGAGAAGACCGATCGCGGGAATGTCTCAACACTTGGCTAGTGATCGCCGCCGCATCAGTGCTAACCTGAACCCAGGATGGGGTGTTGTGCGTTGAAGTCTCCCCCTATGATCACTCGGTCATGTGGCTGCAGAACCAGACCTGGCTGATATCTAAGGTACTACAGTGTGGCCGGCTGTACACATTGTACAATTTCATGGGGACCCCGGGCAGGTGATCTCGTTGGCAAGAGATTCAACACTGTCCTCCACAGTGCGGTGCGTCGCTATTGCGAGGCAGGTGATTGTTGCTCTGACAAAGGATGATCAAGCCTCTCTTGCAATCAGTGCGTGGCAAATGGAAGCATGATACCTGAGAATTGAATGAGGTCCCCTGTTTAATATCTCCTGAGCATGACAATGTCCGATGCTCTTGATCGCACTATTGTGACGTGGAGGATGGCACTCCTTGTGGAAGAATCCATTAATGTTCCACTGCAGAATGCTTTAGATTGTGTGCCATTATGTTACTAGATGATAGTTACATCAGAGAACATCGTCGTATTCGGTGCCTGCGTTTCGGAGTCTGACATACTTCATGTGAAGTACTCATTGCTTAGGGGTCTTTCTTCGGCTGTCAGGTATCCCTGAGTCATTGGGTTGGAGAGCCTTGTGTAAGCTCTCTTTGGTGTACCTTGTCTTGTCTCTTGTTCAGGCTTTTTCTGTGCATTTGTCTTTGCTGGCCTTGCTGGGCAAGGTCAGCATGTTCTGGCTCTGTGCACAGATTCAGCCTGGTTTGGCTCTGCATAGGCCTGGGTTGAGTGGTGAGGAGAGTCTCGTCCTGGGAATGAGGGTCAGGATAGGGCTGGTTTTGGCTCTTTCTCCAGCTTCCTTCCCTTAGCTGCGACAGTCTTGGTCATTCCGTTATGGCGACTGCGACTGCCTTCCTCGCCCTCTTCACTCACCTTCCCAAAGCTGTTTTGCTACTGCTGTTACTGCAAGCATTCAACCGGAGAGTCATGTCCTCCTCATCGAGGAGATTGTTGATTAGTCCAATTATCTGCCGCGTCAACAGCTTAAGGTCCATTAGCTGCGAATGCCTTGTAAATGAATAAGATAAATATTTAAAAATTTAGAAACCTATGAATAATATTACACAATACCAAGACACATAAACAAAATCAAAGCATAAATATTATGCTTTATATATAAAATGGCATAAACATTAGCATAATTATAATTTTATTGAAAATATTATCTCCCTAGGAAATTAATATGAGACCCCTCTATTTCACATCGTCCCCCAATACATTTTTCAGTGTATATGGTGGAGACAAGTACATACGTCTTTGGTCTGAGATGTTGCCACATCTTTCCAACTACATGTGCGATCGTTAATGGCTCTTGATCCTTCACAAAGTGCTTGACTTTTAGCCAGCATCGGCCCATAGTCAGTCTTGTGTGCCCGATGTCTTTAGTCTTGTTAATGCAACTTCACTTTTCGTTAGGGTGTATGCTAGTCACCCAACTGCGCAAGGTCATCTCGATCTCTCGCAGTTTGTTTCGGAGGATGCCTCCATTTCCTCCCATTTATTGCGAGACAATTCATTTGCCTGGGTTTCAGGTCGGTGTGTGGGAAGGAAAACGAGCATCACAGTCTGATCAGCAGCTGCCTTGGCCTTCCGATCAGCTCGCTCATTCACCTGATACCACATGCCGCTTGCACCCAACACCAGATTTTCTTTTTGCGTGTTGACATCATTGCAAGCCATCTTTGAACCTCCCTCACTATTGGATGTGATGAGTTTAAGCCTTGATTGCTTGCAAGGCATACGAGAGTCAATATATCGGACGAAAAATAGAAATGGTTCGTAGATCTCTCGTCATCTTAAACTGCTGCAAGTAGGCATGTCAACTCTGGACAGTGAAGATCGAGGCTGCTAGAGAAAGCTGTCCAGATGGTCTTCCTTTGCTGCAAAGCCCACAACCATTTTCAGATTTTTGAACCATCTGTATATATTGCGTCGATCCTTGGTACTTAGAAATGTGCCAAGACATCTCTCTCTGACTTCTGCCTCAGATCTCTCCCCTTTCCATTCCGACCATCCAGCTCGACTTGATTAGTTCAAGGGGGAATGGGGAATTCCAGCAGCAGAGCCATAGTGAGACTTAAATTAAGTTCTACAAGATTCTCATTCTCCTACCATAGGATCGCTTCCTCAGGGGGTTGAAAACCAATCTGGATGTGGGAGATCCCGATCCTTGTAGTCTTGTGTAGTAAATCCCGGTTAATGTAGTCCCGGTGTAATGAAAGAGGTGGTCCTCGCACTCTAGCATACCGGGACTCCACAGGTGAGACCTGAAAGCCCCAGGACAGATTTCGGATAGCTTCATTTGAACCAGTCCTACATCCGGCGTGGGAGTTGTCAGATGAATAAGCTTCACATCCATAGTCAGCTTTTACTACTAATATTGCTCGTTAAAGCCGTAGAATCATTGTGCGGTCTTCACCCCAAGATAATGTGAAAGAACCGCAAAATACTAACAATACTTACACTAGACAACTCCCGTGTGGACCCCTCCCCTGATCTTCCAGGTTTAGAGAAACTGGTCCTAACCGAACTCTAAACTTTCTGTCAACACGGAAGCTTTGTATGAAGGTAGTGTAATACTCCTCTTTAAACCATGTCAATACAGCTTCACTGAGTATGCCATGCTTCCAAGTTGATATCGAAAGCTTTTCAAGGTCAAAGAAGACTGCTATCATTGATGTTGCTGTGGCGAAAGAATTCTTTATAGCAGTTTCCATCCTCACAATTGCGCTGTGGTTGATCTTAATTTTTAAAGGAGCATATTGATATGGGGTCAACACGTTTTCTTTTTCACAAAAGCCTGTCACCTGAACTTGACCATTTTCCTCCCACCCCCCAATCCAACAAGGGAACCTGATTGTTAGAGGCAGTGTTCTAACAGCTACATGGGTGATGAATTGATATATCAGTCAATTAGCCATTGCCAACGGCACTCATGACTAGTGTGAGTACCACGGCAGCATGATTACTTGTCCGAGCTTCCTGATGGACCAGCTGATTGAACTGCTCGGGCCTGGATCAACCGCCTGTCTTGCTGGAATAGAGGGACCAAAAGAGGCGTGTTGCTAGCCGCAGGCTACTATCACGCATCGCTCAAACTCATGACTCCCCAGTCTCCACAGTCACACAGGCTGGCTACGCATGGCAAACACATGGGTAGGTGTGACCCTGGGGAGAGACCAGGGGATTCCCTTCCACCTACAGACCTCATAGTTTGACCCTTTTGCACGCCACCATGACGCCCTTCAGAGGCAACGACTGGCGCATGATTTTTCTCTGTGAAACAAGTACCAACAGCCCTGCCAGTCGAACTGTGGGCAAGACAGACGCCTACAACCAGACGACGTGCTCATATGCAGAGAGGGCGCGAACCCGATAACTCAAACGTTATTTTTTCTCTGAGGAACTAAATATGCCTATAAACCAGTTTACCACAGCTCCAGCTCTTATGGGATCTCGTACCCATCATTTCCACCTGGGACTAGAAGATGAGCTTGCATCCTGCACTCATCACAAGTCCTGGGAACATCCCTCCTGCCCCAGAGTGGAAAAGGAGCTACCATAGTTCCAGTCCTACACCAAGGAGCCATTGAAGCACCTCCACGGTTCATCAGGCATGAGCACAGCAAACAGCATAGCCACATAGAAGGCTTATGAATTGCAGTCCTCTTGCCATTCAGGAGAGCCTGATCCAAAAGGATACCGAAGTCAGCTTCTTGGCTTGGACATTGACTTATTTAGGCATTTGAACAGCCAGAGTCAAATTCCAAGGTCTCCATTACAGCCATCCACTAGAGAATGGTATGCCACAGGTGGGGTTCTCAGTCCAGCCCTTTTTACACATTAATAGTCCTGTAATCCTTAACATAAACTTCCCAGTGGGTGTAAGATCATCTCCTATGGCAGACGATGTACCTCATCTCCACTGGACAATACTGCCTAAACAAAGCCAGTGCGAGGAGTGTTTGTAGGACAGACTAAAAGATCTCTGCAGCCAAATCCAAAGCCATGGCTCGAGATAAAAAGTTCCAGTGCACAAATCTGAAATCCAGGGTTCAGGACCACCTCTACCTTGGGGTAAGGATAGACTGGACCCCTCTCCTTCCAGAAGGAGGTCCAGTACCTGTTTGACCGAACCAAATCCAAATGTCTTCGTGAGAGCAAATGAGTGGGAGATGCAATAGGACCCAGACACGATACTAAGATCATTCTAATGTACATGCTGTCAGGCCATCTGTGGCTATGCCTCCTTGCTCTGATTGGCATTAAGAAAAACATAACAAACTGGAGATGTTCAAGCGAAGCTGCTGTTGGGGATGTTCCTAATCTATCTCCCAAACAGTATAACATCACTCCATACTCACCTGTAATCATAAATATGCGCTTGTATCTCCATCCTCGTTTTCCAACGAAGGAATCACGAGTCTTAGTTAAACCCATTTATTGTATGGTCCTTTTAGAGACAGTCTCTTCTACGCCTGATTTTTATTGTTGCCAGCCAAGAGGGGTTTACATACATCGCGTAGGGCTAAATATAACGGGTATAGAAACGGATCACAGGTCGTACAAGGGGAATCGACATACCTATATCAACAATGCCAAACATTTCTGCATGAGATCTTAGTGTTAAACATAATATAATTTGTGTATGTAATACATACACTTCCTTCCCCTTATGGAAGAATTACTACTAATAAAAAATCATACAGCACATTAATAATACATAGTATCACAAATATCAAATATCACATAGCCGATTACGCTTCATCCAATTACCATTTTCCAGTTAAAATATACTGGTCAGCATACCTAGCTGGAATTTTATTTTCTGGTGGACCTTTGTGGAGCTCTTTCTCATAGGCTTCTGAGAAGGTCTACTTTTACTACTTTATTTTCCTGATGTTTTGACAGATCCTGTACTGGTGATTGCATAGGAGGAATTATGATTACACCCTTCTTGTTTAAATGTGATGGCTTCAGTTGATCAATTATGCTTTTTCATTTTCCTTACCATCTTGGTCTATCCCTTAAATAATGCAATTTCCTAGCTTCTCTATAACCTATCCTTCAACCCTTTTCTTGCTGACGAGATATAATGATCCTTATCAAACCTTATCTCCAACATTAAATTCTCTATAATCCTTTACACTCCTCAAACTAACGTTTGATTAACTGCCTGTCTATGGTTTAATGAATCCATCTACCATCTCACTCTCCCCCCATCAATAGAAAAGCAGCGAACAACCTGTGGTCGCATGAGGAGTGGTTCTATAATGATAGTAAGAACCTACTTATATAAGTGTAATATGGATCTGCTATTGCCCCTACACTGCAAGTTATCTTGATGTCTGAACAAATTCTCTCGCCTCTCCATTTGTTGCTGGGTAGTAGGAGCCACTACGGTGGTTTGATGTTGTTACCCTTGCAAAAGTTCTCAAAGTCACTTGAAACAATTGCGGACCATTTGTCCAGACCCGATATGCTCAGGTATCCCATGTGTTTTCAAACAGAGACAATAACACTCTAACGGGCTATATGCCGTGTTGTTTGAAGGTCATTGAATCACCTCAAGGCCACTTACTAAATGAATCTACAATAATCAAAAGTGTGACTCTAAAGGATCTGCAAAATCAATATGCCAATCTCTGCCAAGGAGTACTAGGTGTCTCCCACGGATGTGTTTTACAAGGAGTTGATTGTTTTGCCTGAAAATCGCAACCCTCACAATGTCTCGCATACATTGCGATGTCGTTTCAATTCCTGGGCACCACACAAAGTACGACAATCCCTTTTTGTGCGTACATACCTTGAGTTCGGCTGTAAACTCCGCAAGAAGCCTACCCTTTAATCGGTCTGGAATTACTACAGCTATTACTCCGCATATACAACCTGTACCACTTATAATTCAGACCACCCCTCGGAAGTGTCTTGTACTCTTGCAAAGACAACATTCCTTATCCATTTGATGTCCAGACCATCTAAAACTTTGATAATAAGGGATCACTTTTAGTTTGTTCTGCAATTGCTTTGATGTTATAGTACCTCACATCTTCTACTAACAAAATGCTTGCTGCTCCTAACTCGAGGCCTGATCAAGCAGGTAATCTAGACAAGTATCTCCATTCCCATCTTCGATGTTGACCCTACACTCTATCTCGTCATTATAGGCGGTAGACTTAATAGACCATCTATGTTGATAGCTGCTACCACTCTGGTCGCTCTTTCTTGGCTCCCAAAATCGCTATCATGGTTTATTATCTGTTTACTAACGTGAAGCTTTTTCTGCCATAAGGGACATGTGGAAACTTTCTAACTCCATATACTAATGCCAATTCCTTCCTTTTCTATTTGAGAAGATCTTCGATCTGCTGTTGTTTAGCATCGTGAAGCAAAGCATTGGTCTCTCGTTCCATCTTCCATACGTGTGCCAATACTGCACCTAACCCTACTTGTGATGCGTCACACCTATTTACAGGCATGTCCTTTGTTGTAATGTACCAAAATGTTTCCATCTGTGATTTCGCTTTTTATGTTTGTCAAAGCATCTGCCATTCGACTGACCAGTCCCTTTAAACATCTTTTTGCAGTCAATGCGAGCCGTGGTGCATAGGCGGATGAGGACTAGCTAGTATGGTGGCTAAATTCTTGCAAATTTACCCGTCAAGTTACTACCCTAGATCGCTGTATTTCCGTAACATTCTCGGGCACTTTTTGGCTAATTTAACTGCCCTAACTTTATTATCATCTTATGAATACCTTTACCACAATCCTGAAACCTAAATACTCCAGAGAGTTTACCAAATAAATGACACTTACTCTTTGTGTTTTCATTCCATTTTATTTAAATCCTATCTAAAAACAGCTAGCAACCTTCTAGGTGTTCCTTTTTCAAAGAAGTCCTTGCCTGCATCAAACGTCATCTATAACAAATACCCTGGTATAGCATGAATATCTTTATCCATAGTTTGCTGGCCAAATAACTGGCTGATGCTATTCCAAAAGGCAGTCTCTTTGAGTAAACAGTCCTAAATGAGTGCTCAGAGTAGATATCTTTTGAGACTTTTATCCATCATTAACAGTAAAATGCTGCTTTTACACTCTTTGCAAATACTTTACCATCTCCTATGGCAGCTAACATTTCTTGAATATTCGGCAGAAGGATGTTGTGCAATTGCAATTGTGGATTTACAGTTACTTATAGTCTCCCAAGTCTGACCACTACCTCTCTCTTTGCTATGGGCACTAAAAGTGTACCCCAATGCCGATAGTTAACCCTTTCCAGGTTCTTCGCGCGTCCAATCTGCGAATTTTCTTGTTCCGACAGCTGCTTCAATGCAAAAGGACATAAACTTTGGTGCTGCCTCTGGTTTCAGTACCAATGAGGCTTTGCTATTTGCAACTGTACCTAACCTTCTGACAAGATTTCTGGGATAATGGTTACTTTCTCTAGGGATGTATAGCTCTCATGGTTTACTTTAAGATATCTTTCAAACACTTTTTGCTCATTCAGTTTACCTCGGCGAGACCACTGCATCCTAAAAGATATCCTATCTATTCTCCTTCAACATATAAGGGTAATTATCATGCACTTGATCTTCGTACTTACCTTTTTCCTAGGCCATACCCATTACGTCAGCCCATGAGAACCATATGTTTTCAGTCTTTATCAGCTTGTCTGCACTTAATACCCGGAATTTTCTTAGCTATTACTCTGGCAATATGTAACATCTGCCGGATCTAGCTGCATTACCACTGGCTTCCCCTTTAGTCTGCATCTAATATATTCTTTTTCTACTACCATTTAGAATACTTAATTGATATACCCAATCTTTGTCAGAATCATATCAAACTCCTGTGTCCCATCAGTCTATGGTGCCCTCAGTCTTGTGTGCCCTCAGTCTTACTATCAATTCCCTGATTTCTGATTCGTTTTGTTGTACAACAAAATGGTTCCACTTCTTGACAGTTTTACACTGCTTACCGATAGCTCGACATTTGTCAGTATCCTTAAGACCTATGGTTTTTCCCCTACTCACCTGCGGTAACTTGTGAACTAGAATACGTAGATCTGTTGTCTTGGCTTTGTCTAGATTGTTTGGAACCTCACTTTGTTTGCTCCTTTGGACATAAGCAGGCACCTTTTATCCTTACCTACTTTCACCTACTCACAAACGCTTTTCTTTCATAAGCATCATCCTTGTGATTTTTGAAGCTTCCTTTTCTCGCCAGTTTCATCAATCTAGCTAGAGTTTAAATTATCTTTCTCCTAATAATATTTTCTCTAAACTTGCCGGTCCGGCGTAAGATTCAATTATGGCTTCAATTACTTCTGTTTTCTAGATAGGAAATTCCACAAGTAGCTGCTTTCTTTAACCTTGTCACCAAGAATCTATCAGCATGTAAGCCCTGGCCTTACTATTTGTAATTCAATCTCTCATAAACATGTTTACTGGGGTGTGAAATGCTTTGGTCTGCACTACCATCGCTTCATAGTTTTCTAAACTACTATAGTTAGAAATGTTTTACATATTTCTTGTTTTATTTCCCAGGTGATGCTCATATGCCTTAATTCTTTACTGCTCTGTATGTCAAGTATTGCTAAATAATCGCGAAGCTTTCTATCCAAACTTTCCACATGACATCGACCTGAACTGGTCCACCTTCGGGAGAAAAAGTTCTCCACGTTGGTATACACCGGTGTTCCGAGGTCATCTCGTCGGAATCGTACGGTTGGCGAGTCCACTTGATCCCTAGCGTGGATCCAGGCCCACCAGATCGCGGGGAGATCTGCGTCCTGAATCGCCGCTGCGTGGATTTTTCGCTCTCGTCGCCAATGTTGGGGATGTTCTAATCAGTCTCCCAACAGTATAAACATCACTCCATAAAATTCCCTTAAAATCATAAGATTATGGCTCGTTTCTCCGCCATCCTCGTTTGCCAATGTTGGGATGTTCTAATCTATCTCCCAAACAGTTAACATCACTCCAAATCTCAACTGTAATCATAAGATATGCGATTCGTTATCTCCATCCCTCGTTTGCCAACGAAGATTCGAAGTCTTAGTTAAACCCCTTTATTGATAGGGTTTTGTAGAGATATTCTCTTCTACCTCTAATTTTTATTGTTTGCTCACCAGAGGGTTTACATACTCGCCGCTAGGGCGATACATATAAGGGTCATAGAAAACGGATCACAGGTCGTTAACAAGGGGTATCACATACATATATCAACAACGCCACAATTTCTGCATAAGACTTTAGTGTTATAACATTATAATTTTAGTGGTATGGTAATACATACAGCTGCAGTTATTCTGGTGCCCAAGGTGGTGAAGGTCCTAAAACCTCCTACTTGGAGGCAACCTTCTCCACTGGCCTCACAATTGATCTATGCAGCACAATCTTGTTAAAGGTCACCAGGCTCCCAGGAATCAAGCCTAGACACATAAATATCAGACGCTGGAACAAGAAAACGCTGTTTGCAAACAACTCCTCTGTCTCACAACAGCAGGGTGTATAATATCCATCGCTCCAAAGGAACCGCTTCTTGCCAAGGGCATGCTCCCCCTACCCTGACTTTATCGAGCTCCGTTGTGGGCACAAACCCGATAGATTTCCTCTGTCATGAGCCTGGCAACCAAAAAAATGAATACCCTACGCCTAGCCTAAAGCAGAAACCCAGAGGGTCATTGCAACCATCACCCTCTGGTTCAGAACATACTACACGGATGGATCGGTCCGAACCCTTGAACCCACACTGCAGGTGAACAATAAGTCATCAACACTGGTATGAATCACTCCTGACGATCCAT
>NC_051390.1:30505420-30542729 GCF_015228065.2 Penaeus monodon
CCCAATAAATATCGCATTTTAAAGGTCAAATACAAAAAAACCTCTAACTTTATTTTTACAATGCTACGCCAACCAACTTTGCAGTGATGAAAAAATGAATTTTTTTTTTATAACATTCTCCAAAAATTTTAGATACCCCCAAACAGAGATGTAAAGTAATTTTGGGAACCTCAACCCAAACAAAAAAAATTTTAAAAAATAACACCGGGGAAAAATTGGGCCTTGGAGAAAAAAGAAAGGTAAAGATTTTTTTGAAATTGTAATACAAATAGTTAGATAGAAAACCCCTTGTTCCAACCCCACTCAAACCTTGTCCGGGGTTTTCACCAGCCCCAAAAGAACACGAAACCAAATTGACTACTTGTTTGACCAGAAATGGAAAAGTTTTATAAAAAACCCAAAGCAAGACCTGGGCAGAACCACTTAGGATTAACAGAATGGTTAAAAAGTCACCAAGGAGCGACAAGGTTGCTTTTATCTCTGCCCTTTTAAATATATTCTGAAGAAATTATGAAAGTGTCTAGAGATTTTTAAAGGGAACTGTAATGTTGGGGATAAAAAAATTCAAATTAAATACCCGTGTATTTTTTTTAATTGCCAGCAGTATCTTTAAAAACTAAAACTTTTAGAAAAAGTTAGAAAACCCAAGAAAAAAGGCGGGTTTTTTTTAAATGCCAAAAAACTAAGACCCTGAAATTCGAAAAAACCGGGCATAAACGATGATGAGGTTACAATCAATAAGGGTTTGTGGAAATTGAAAGAGTTCACTTTTTTGGCTGTTTTAACAATACAATTGTTTCACCGGAGATAAAAAGAAAAATTTGCCTTTGCAAAAACCCACAGTTGCCTAATAACATCTAAAAAAACCGAAGCTTTCCCTTTACAAAAAACTGGGTTTTTGAATTCATTTTTTTCCCATTGCTCTTGGTTCTGATTTTGGGGTGTGAAGAAGATAGACAAGAAAAGGCAAAAGTTTTGAAATGTGGTTTACGACGATTCTACGTATATAAAGGACGGAAAAGAAACGAATGATGAAATGCTAAGAAAAGTAATTTGTAAAGGCCGGCTTTTGGACATCTTGAAAAAAAGGAAACTAAAGTTTATTGGTCATGTGGTGAGAAGTAAAAGTATGAAAAAGACTTACTGGCAGGGATGGTGATAGGAAACAGAGGAAGAGGCAAACCCAAGACAAGACTGAGCGACAGCACAAGGGGGTTTGCAGGTTGTCGATGGTACATGTGAAAGAAAAGCGCAAAATCGAGTTGAGTGGCAAAGGATGGTTTGGAGAGGTCCACGGCTGCTCAAACATGAGCATACCGTTATTGATTGATATATATATATATAAAATATATATATATATATATATATATATATATATATATATATGATAAAATATATATATATAATAAATATATATATTTATATATATATATATATATAACGCACACACACACACACACACACACACACACACACACACACACACACACACACACACACACACACACACAACAAAACACACACACATACCGTTTTTGATATATATATAAATATATAATAATAGATAGATAGATAGATAATAGATAGATAATATAGAAGATAGATAATATATACAACACACAACAAACACACATTAGTTATATATATATATTTTATATATTATAATATATAATATTATTATATATATATATAAATACACCACGCACATACCCACACTCACACACACACACACACACACACACACACACACAACACACCACACAACACACACACACACACACACACACCCACACACACACATACGGTTATTTATATATTTATATATATAATTATATATATATATATTTATATAGATAGATAATATAATAAAATAATAGATAGATAGATAGATAGATAGATATACACACACACACACAAACACACACAACATTATATATATATATTTTATATATATATATATATATATATATATATAGATATATATATAAAATATATATATATATATACGCACACACGCACATACACACACACCCACACAAACACACAAACACACACACACACACAAACACTCAAACACACACACTTTAATTTTATATATATATATATACATATTATAAATATACATATTATATATAATACATATATAAAATATATATATATGCAAAAAGAAAAAAAAAAAAAGAAAAAAAAAAATTATATATATATATGTGGTGTGTGTGTATGTGTGTGGTTTGTGTTGTGTGTGTGTGTGTGTGTGTGTGGTGTGTGTCTATGTTGATGAAATATAATATATATTTTATATAATATATTATATATATATATATATATATATGTTTATTTATGTATGTGTGTATATATATATATATATATTATATATAATATATTTATATATATATCAAAAATTATATTATATATATAATATTTATTTTACATAAAATTATATATATGTATATATATACATATATAATTTTATATGTCTATATCTATATCTATATATTTATATATATAATACATATACACACATACACACACACATACATACATACCTACTGTATGTATCTATATATATGCATTTATGAAATTATATATATATATATATATATTATATATAGATATATATATATATATATATATATATAAAATATATATTACACAACACGTGTGTTGTGGATATATATATATTATATATATATATATATATATATATATATAGATATATAATATATATATCTATATATATATATATGTATGTATGTATTATATATATTATATATATATATTATATATATAAAATATATATAGAGGAGAGAGAGAGAAAAGAGAGAGAGAGAGAGAGAGAAAAGATGGGTGTGTGTGTGTGGGGTGTGTGTGGTGTGTGTGTTTATATATTATATATATAATCCCACCCAGCAAGTAGGCGGGCTGTGGGTCCCGCTGGGAGGGCAAATGTCGGGGTGCAGGTTTGGGAACGAGAGTTACTCATCCCACCTGCGCCCCGGCAGGCGCCAACCCACCATGAAGCCTGCTGAACCCTTTTTTGGCTGTGTCGTCGGGGGTGGCAGGGGTTGCATGCAGCCGGAGTGACCACCCGAGGCTTAATCTCAGGCGTGATTTCCGGGTAGGCGCTTGGAACACCCGGTCCTTGCGGCGGGTTACCTTGCTATCGCGGGAACTGTGGGGGACTGGGAGTTTGACGTGGCTGCCCTCTCAGATGTGAGAAGACCTGGTAGCGGAAATGATCAGTGTGACCAAGCTGGCTATGATATGTCTCTCGGCCCCCATGGGCTCGGTAGCTGATCCCAGCAGCAAGAATGCCTCCTTCTGCGGGATTTTGAAAGGTCCCAGAAAATAAGGAACTCTGGCTCCGGGTACCAGCGCTCCAACCCGCATCGCTGGACATGGTACAGCGATCCCACCATAGGCAACCGACCATAGGCTGGTTGGGGCTACCCTGCGGTCCACTTCAAAACTCCCAGCCCCTCCAGTGGACCCTAAGGTGTTTCACCTGGACAGGAACAAAGGGGAGGATGAGTGTGCCCGTGGGTTCACCATGGCAGTCTCTGACCGATTCACAGAATTTCAACAACCTGACGGACCAGTTGCTCTGTGGGAGCTCTTGAAGCATGTAACACTCAAAGCAGCTCAGGATTTGATTGGCGTACGCCTGAGGGCAAGGAAAAATTCCATCTCCCTGGAGCACATTAAGGTCACTGAATCGTGTCGCAAGGCTCGCTGAATGGGAATCAAGTCTTGCGTCTTCCATTGTGCGTAGGTCTCAGACACTGCTGAGGAATAGTTTATCAGGAATCTTGCTGAGGAGGTTGAAGGCCATTTCTTGGTAAATGACCTTCGCCCTGCCTACCAAACCCTGAGAAAACTGAACTCTAAGCCCTCCTCACAGATGACTGCAGTCTGATCAGCAGATGGACGGATCATCTCAGATCATGTTGGGGTTGTGAACTTTGGGGCTGAGTTTTTTGAACAGTTTTTTTTTCTACCAGGTAGACCCTCACAGTTAACTTTTAATTGTTTATTGTTATTTATAAGATATCTATTGATAGATTTTAAAGTTTTAAACATTTTGATATTTCTATTTAACAAGGTATTCGTCGCTAATGACAGCTGTTGACGCGGCAGATAATTTTAAATAATCAATCAATCACAGTTAACTTGGATGCAAGCGATGTCTCAGTGCCTGTGCTGGACCCACCCATCAGTGAGGAACCTCCTACCTAACAGAGGTTAGGATGGCGATCTCCGAGCTGAGAGTGAGAAAGCGGGCGGGCATATGTGATATCCCTGCTGAACTGCTAAATAACGGGGGGTGAACCTATGGCTTGGGGCCTGCATACAGCCCTGACTGCCATCTGGCAGTCTGGTACCATTCCCCCTGACCTGTTTGAGGGCGTGGTCATCCCTCTCTGGAAGGGGAAAGGGGATCTTTGGGATTGTAGCAACTACCGTGGCATTACGCTGCTCAGTATACCAGGCAAGGTTCTCACCTACATTCTTCTGTAACGGATTCGCAACCACCTACTGAGGCATCAGAGACCGGAGCAGTCTGTTTTCCTCCTGGCAAGTCCACAATAGACCGTATACTAGCACTTGAGTAATTGTGGAACGCCGTCGTGAGTTTGTCGTGGGTTGCTTGAAACCTACATTGACCTCAAGAAGCGTTTGACTCGGTGCATCGGGAATCGCTAGGGGGAAAATCCTGAGACTCAGGGGAATTCTGACACAGATTTTTGGCCAAATAGCAAGCCTTTATACTGGTACGAAAGTACTGTAAAGTGTGGTGGGGGTATGTGAACTTCTTCCCGTTAATTCAGGGTGAGGCAAGGCTGTGTCCTTGCACCAACACTTTCAACACCTGTATGGACTGGATTAATGGGCAAAGCTACTAGCCAAAGTCAGTGTGGAGAACACTAGGCTATATCAAGGTCTCAGACCTTGACTTTGCCGAAGGTTGCCATCCTATCTGAGTCCTTGGAGTCACTAGTGGCGGCTTTTGATGCTTTTAGCAATGGGCGAAGGCCTTGGGTCTAGAGGTCCCCTGGACCAAGACCAAGATCAGGACTTTGGGGGCCTGTTAGGGTAACCCTTTTCAGGCGATCCATGTTTGCGGCGAGGACGTTGAAGTTACAGAAAATTTTACATACTTTGGTAGCGTAGTCCATATCTCTGGTTTGTCAGACCAAGTAGTCAATAGACGGATTGATCTGGCAACAGGAGCCATAAAACTCGATCAACAAGAGCATTTGGAGATGTCGGTACCTATGCAGAAGGACCAAGCTGCGTTTTCTTCAAGGCTTGATATTGCCAGTTTTGCTCTATGGAAGCGAACCTAGACGCTATCCAATTCTTGGAGTCTCGCCTTGATGCCTTTTGTAACAAGTCCCTTCGCCAGATCATGGGGTACAGTTGGCAGGACCACGTGTCCAACCGGCGGTTTACACCATGAGACTAGCATGGGACCTGTTACTTGCATAATCCGGGATCGCCAAAACTCAGGCTATATGGCCACCTAGCTCGTCTCCCTGGACGACCCTCCCCATCGGGTTGTCTCTCTCCGAGATAACCCTGGTTGGAGGAGACCTGTGGGACGACCCAGGAGATCATGGCTTGGGCAGCTCGACGAGGCTTGTCGCCAGGAATTAGAGATGGGCCGTGGGGCCCGCCTGGAGATCGCCTCCAGAGATCCTCGTGGCTGGAAGCGAAGGGTGGATGCGGCCATGCATGCGCCCCATCGGCGTTACCCCTTGATGATGATGATGATGATATTTATATATATCACATGTATAAAAGGTATGAATGAAAATGAATTTGTTCACAATACATCACTTGTATTGTGAAGATATTCATTCTCATTCATACCTTTTATTCATCTGTCAATATGAATACGGTTCATACATTCACATTTACACACACACCACACACACACACACACCAAAACACCCCACATAATATATATATATATATGTGTTGGTGTGTTTGTGTGTGTGTGTTGTGTACCTCCCAATATATATATATATATATATATTAGTTATTATATTATAATATAATATATATATATAATATATTTATATATTTATACACACACACACACACATACACATAAACACACATACACAACACAACACACACACACACACACACAAAACACACACACACACACACACACACACACACACACACCACACACATATATATATATATATATTTTATATATATATATATATATATAAAATATATTATATACACACAACCCCATATATATTATATATATAATATAATATATATATATTTTATATATATATATATATAATCATATTAGTATGGTGGGGGATATATATTTGTATATATATATATATATATATTATATATAATATAGTTATATATATACATATATATGTTTTAAAACAAACACACAACAAAGACACAAACACACAAACACCACAACCCCACACACACACAAAACACACACAGACACACACCACACACACACACACCCACACACACACACACACACCATACACACACACATACATACACACACACATACACACACGCACTCACACACACACACACACACCACACACACACACACACACCACACACACAAAAACAACAACACACAACACAACAACACACACACAAACACAACACATATATATGTTTTGTGTGTGTATATACATGTGTGGTATAATATATAAAATATATATAATATATATATATATAAAATATATATCATATATATATATATATATTTTATATCTATATATATATAATTATTATATATATATATAAATATCTCTCTATCATCTATCTATCTATCTATCTATAAATAATATATAATATATAATATATATATATATTATATATATATATATATTTAAATATATATATATATATATATGATAAATAGCAGGTGTCGTAGGGGAAGTCACCGCCGTGGGACAAAACCCCGGTTGATTAAAAAGGGCCAAATTTAATCAGGCAAGGGTGGCCCCTGCCATATAACCTCTCAGTAATGAACTGAGAGAGGCGTATGTCCTGTAGCGGAATGAATGGCTTTGAAAAAAAGTCTATATATTATTTATATGTATATATATATATATATATATATATATATATATATATATTTTTATATATATATATGTATATATATATATTGAATATATACAAGGATATGTAAACTTTTTATATACATATATAAAAATATACTCACACAAACCACAAAAAACACACCACACACACATATATATATTACATAAATACAAATATATATTTCTTAGTATATATATTATAAATTTAAATATGTATATGCATATATATGTAATATATATATATATGTATATATATATATAATAATATATATATATATATATATATATTATATATTATAAATATAAGCACACACATACAACACACAATGTATGAGTATGTATTAAAGTGTGTGTGTTTGTGTGTATGTGTGTGGGTGTTGGGGTGTGGGTGTGGGTGTGTGTGTGTGTTTGTGTTTTTAGGTTTTGTTAGTACACCCAAGTATAAATATTTATATGATAACACACACACTACATACAAACACCACACACACACCCCAAATATAATATATTTATATATATTATATTAAAATATAATACCTAATACATATGTATATACATATGTATATATCAATTATTATCATATGGTCGGTGCTTCATGCGCCAGGTGATTGAAACGATTTTGCGGTAGCCTAGATAGTTTTAAGTGTTTGTATGTTTTCTCGTTTGCAGCTGCCCCATGTCTAGCTTTGTGAAAAAGGGAGCAGCTCTGCATAAGCCTCCCTTGCCAGTACACAGCCCTCCTCCGTCATCAAACTTCAGCTTTTCCTCCTCGTGGTACCCAGGATATGGGTACCTTGCGGTCCCAGGCTAAATTATGTGGGATCTGGGAGCACAGGGGCCCCAGAGGTACGGAGCCATGGCCCCCCATGTGTAACAGTCCTGGCTCTGTACAAAACCCCTCCCCCTTAGTCCCCGGGGAATTTGGGGCCCCCGGGAGTAAAACCTTGCAGCCCTCCTTCCCCCAAAACTCATGGCAATGCTAAAAGTAAATGGAAAGGGGGGGGGAGGGTGCAAGCAAGGCGGGATGTGGGCCCTATTGAGAGGGCAATTTTTGGGGTGCAGGGGGGAAAAAAGTTTCTTGTCCCGCTTGCACCCCAGCAGGTCCCAACCCACATTAAGCTTTTTGGGGGGAAAGCCTAGGGAAACCCCCAGGCTGAGGGGGGCCCCCAGCTTGCGGACCCCCTTTATTTGGGGGGAAAGTCGGCGGGGGGTGGCAGAGGGCATGCACCTGGATGACCCCCCAAAGGTTAACCCCCAGGCGAGCTATTGGGGAGGCCTGGAACATCCGATCCTTGCGGGAGGATGAGGGTTTTCCCCTGATAAGGGAATTGGGGTAATTGGGGGTTTAGGTGGCAGCCCTCTGGGGGGGAGAAGACCTATCACGGCAAAATCAATGGTTGGGGGACCCTCTACTGGGTGGGCCCCAGCGATGGTTTCACCCCAGGGGTAGCCATAGCCATCTCCAGCCAACTTCAGCCCTCGTAGTTGAGGTAACACTGGTAGATGAGCTTATTATGGCAGTGACACTGAAGCATGCTTTGGTTTCATGTCTCTTATTGCTGTATACTCCTATTGATGTTTGCAAACTCGATGTGAAAGAGGCGTTCATGCAGACAGTTGCCCCTGGCGAGATATTCGCATTGTTCTGGGCGACTTAAATGAGGTATCCACTGTGATAAAGCTAGCTATGAGAGTCTGTCGGCCCCCATGGGTCAGGAGCTGATCTCAGCAGCGAGAACAGCACCCTTCTCCAGGACTTTGCTAGGTCCCAGAAAATTAGGATCTCTGTCTCCTGGTACCAGCGCTCCAACCCGCATCACGGGACATAGTATAGTAATATGGGTACAAGTGGCCAAGGAGATCGACCACATTTTTATTAGCACGCGTGGGGGATCCTCCAGAACTGTAGAGTTTACGGGAGTGCCGAGTTCTGTGGCACTGACCATAGGCAGGTTGGGGGTACCCTACGGGTCCACTTCAAAACCCGTCTCTCCAGTGGCCCCTCTAAGATTTTTTCACTTGGACAGACTGAGGAAGAAAGAGTGTGCCTGTAGGTTCACCACGGCTGACAGGCCCAGTTGCTCTGTGGGAGTTCTTCAACATGAAACACTCAAAGCAGTGTGGATCCATTGGCGTCCGACGAGGCCCAAGGCAGAATTCCACTCCCCTGGAGACACGGGAAACCCCACTGAAGCGTGTCGCAAGGCTAGGTGTGAATGGAAATTTCAGGTCTTCCGTCGTTCTTTGGTGTGCAGGGCTCGGACACTGCTGAGAAGGGACAAAGAACAGTTCATCAGGAATCTTGCTGGGGAGGTTGAAGGCTATTTCTTGGGAAAATGATCTTCGCCCTGCCTACCAAGCTCTAAGCCCTCCTCGCAGATTACTGCAGTCTGCTCAGTGGATGGACAGATCATCTCAGATCATGTTGGGGTTCGTGAACGGTGGGCTGAGTATTTTAAGCTACTGTACCAGGTAGACCCTCCAACAGTTAGCTTGGATGCAGGTGATGTCACAATACCTGTACCGGACCCACCCATCAGCGGGGAAACCCTCCTACCCTAATGGAGGTTAGGATAGCGATTCCAAGCGGGAAGTGTGAGAAAGCCACAGGCACTAGTGATATCCCTGCTGAACTGCTAAAGGCGGGGGTTGAATCTATGGGTCGGGCTTGCATGCAGTCTGGACTGCCATTTGGCAGTCTGGTACCTTCCCCTGACCTGATGACGGACGTGGTCATCCCCCTCTGGAAGGGGAAAGGATTGTTGGTACGTAGCAACTACCGTGGCATTACACTGCTCAACATACAGGCATTTTCGCCCATATTCTTCTGACACGGATCTGTGACCACTATACTATGGGACCGAGAGCGGAGCATCTGGATTCACTCCCTGGCAATCCACAGTATATTCTATATAATATGTATATATACGTATATATATTTTATATATATATATATATAAAATATATATATATATTCACACACACACACACACACACACACACCCCACACAAAACCACACACACCACACACACACACACACAAAACACACGCACCAAACGCACATACACACACACACACACACACCACACACACACACACACACAACCCCAACACAACACACACACACACATATATATATATATTATAATATATATTATATATATATATATATAATATCATCAGGAATCTTTCCTGATAGGTCGAGGGGTATTTCTGGGAAAAGACCTTCACCCTGTCTATCAAACCCTGAAAAGTTGAACTCTAAAAACCCTTTCCCGCAAAAGACTGCAGTCCGATCAGCGGGTGGACAATCATCTCAATCGTTGGGGTTCGTTAACATTGGGGGGAGTATTGTGAGCATTGTCCAAGTAGACCTCCAAAATATATATTATATATTATAATTAATATAGTAGATGATAGATAGATAGATGTAGATAGATAATAGATAGATAATAGATAGATGATATGTTGTTAAAATATTGTATATTAATATATATATATATAATATATTACTATTGATATAATATATATTATATATAATTATATTATATAATAATTTTATTATAATATATTTATTAGAAGAGAGAGAGAGAGAGAAGAGAGAGAGAATAGGTTTTTTTTGTATATATATATATAATTTTAAAAATATATTATATATAAATATAATATATATATTATATATATATATATATATTTTATATATATATATATATATATGTATAATATTTTATTTTCATTTTTTTTGTGTGCACCGCCCACCATACACACACACACACACACCTTTTATATGTATATACATATATATATATATATAAATATATATATAATATATATATTATATATATATAAATTTTTAACAAAATATTTTATATAAAATTATTATACTATATATATATTATATATATATATATATTTTTTCTATTTTTTTTATCTATTTATATTTATTTTATCTATTTTTTATTTGTCTCTATTTGTACATATATATTATATATATTAAATTTATTATATATATATATATTTTATATATTATATATATATGTATATATATATATTATTATATATACGTAATATATATATAATTATATATATATAATATTTTAATATTAAAAGAAAAATGTATATAAATAAATAATAAAACCCAAAATATTAATTATATATAATATATATAATTTTTATTATAATATAACTATATTTATTTATTTTTTTAAAATATATATTATATATATATATTATTTATATCTAATATGTATATATACTATTATTATAAATACATATATATCATAATTTTATATATATGTATATATATATTTATTATATATTTAAAAAATATATTAATAAATGAAAAATGTTATAAAAAAAAAATAAACCCTATATTTATATAAATTATTTAATTATATATTATATAATATAATATTTTGTGTTTTGTTGTGTGTTTGGGGTGTGTTGTGTGTGTGTTGTGTTGTGTGTGGTGTTTGGTGTTGTTTGTGTGTTGTGTGGTGGTGGTGTGTTGTGTGTTTTTGTGTGTGTTGTGTGGTGTGTGTTTGTGTGTGTGTTGTGTGTGTGTGTATATATATATTATATATAATATTTTAATTTTATTATATATATATATATTATATATAATATATATACACTTTTTATATACATATAAAAATGTTTATCTATTTACTTTAAAAATCTTTAAAAAATACATAAATCTTCATTTTTCCCATATTATACATGCATACATAGATGTTTTTTTTTGGTGTGTGTGGTGGGGTATGGTGTGTGTGTGTGTGTGTGGTGTGTGTGTGTATGTGTGTGGGGCGGGTGTGTTTGGGGTGGGGTTCTTAGAAAAAAAACCATAGTCAAGAACCTTCAACGAACACCAGAACACAACTAAAAATTATAAGAAAACAGATGAAAAATTTTAAAAACTCTCTAATTAATGCATACTTCGAAACTGGCTCTCGTTTTGTAATGACAAAATTATGATTAAAAAAATTTAAAGAGGATAAATACATGCATGAAGGGAAAATAAAAACTAACCGCTTTTTTGCTTTGCTTGGAAAATTTCGCGATAACAAAGGGATAACCAGCATTCGAAACGTTTTTTGAAACTGCAGGAATACTAAGATAAAAGGAATGGATTTATTTATTTAAGACATTGCCCTTCATTTTTTGTGAAAAAGGAACATGCAATTCCCCTACAATTGAAACCTTTTATATCATTGTAAATTTTGTGATTAAAATCCTTTGTCTCTCTCTCTTTTTCTTTCTTTGGCTTTCTCTCTCCTCCCCCTCTCTCTCTCTTCCCTTTTTCTCTCCCCATCCTCTGCTATATATTATATATTATATATTATTATTAATATATATATATATTAATATATATATATATATATATATATATGTATAATGTTGTAAAATGTTTTTATACATATATATATTAGATATATATGAAATATATGTGTTATCACATGTGTGTGCTTTATCTATCTATTATTATCTATCATCTATCTAGGATGTGATAATAGTAGATAATAGTTAAAGCACCCATGTTTTATACAAATTTTAAAATATTTTCAAATATATACGTATATATAATAATTAAATTTATTATATAATATGAAATTATATCTATCATACTATACATCCCCACACACACACACACACACACAACACAACACAAAAAACACAAACACCACACACAACACAACACAAAAAAAAACCCCCCACACCCCCTATATATTTAAAATTTTTAAATATATATTATAATAATATATATTATTTATTATATATATATGTATTATCACATATATACATTTTAAAGATTAATTATCTATGTGTATAATCATCGTGGCATTTATCTATCTACCTTCTATCTATCATCTATCTACTATCTTCTTTCTATTATATTTATATTTTTATAAAATATATATATTTTTTAAATATATAATTTATATATTAATATACATACATACACATGATTGTGCACATATCTTCTATCCTCTTATTATGTGGTATACTTATGTATAAAAAAATTAAAAAATAAAATATAAAATAATAATGATAATTATATATATATATTATAAATAATATTAATATATATTTTATTTATATATAATAATGTGTGTGTGGTTGTGTGTGTGTGTGTGTGTGTGTGTGTGTTTTTTTTGTTGTGGGTTACGTATGAATGCTGTATGTATATGTCTGTGTTGACCTACTCATTCAAGTAACCAAAAGCATTATCTCCACAGACTGGGTGGGCTTTTGGGTGACGACCACCGTAGGATTCGCGGTGATCTTGTACTACCTCCTGTTCAGAGTCCAGGGCTTCTTGGGGTCCATCGGGATCACGCCTCGAGAGCCTTCATGCACATCTTCGGGTCCTTCCTCAGCCATCCTCTTCACGATGCCGTGGCTATCAGCTGGCCAGGTAAGTTTTGTTAGTGTTGACCCTTTCGACAAACAGATGGGAATATAATTATATAATATATATTATATATATATAATATAATATATATATATATAATATATTTTTATATATATAATTAATATCTTGATGTGACATTTAAAAGGTGCATTGGCTAAACTGTAAGGATAGATGGACCACGTAGAATTGCAAAATATTATTTACGTATTTTTATTTTAAAGGCAATTCAAAAAAGCAGACTTTGGCGTTATAAACGATAGAGTAAATTGTAGTAGTTATTTGTAAATAGTTAATTTGTTTAAATGTTCAAAACCCAAATGGGGGAAGTAATAAGCATTTTTATCATTACGTCCTACGTCAGACGAGTCGGGGCTTCAATCTCCCACGCTGATATATGGAGTCCCATGTTAAAAATCTTGTTTATGATGAACTTTATAAATGTTGGAATCATATGAATTGAACTGTGATAACTAAGACATCACCAAATTTCTTTCATCTCGCATAAAGAAATGAGAAAAAATTCGGAAAATTGTATAATATATATATATATATATTTTATATAATATATATATAATATATATTATATATATATATATATATATATTTTTTTTTTTTTTTTTTTTTTTTTTTTTTTTTTTTTTTTTTTTTTTTTGTGACCATTGTCTAAGGTGACAATTCCGATTGTGCCAAGCAATGCATTGTGAAAGGAACAATCTTCTTCTTTTAACGGTAGGTTCATTCTGAGCCGCCGTGGTCACACCCTGATACTATAAATTGTAGTTTTCATGTTGTGATGCTCTTGGAGTGAGTACTTTGGTAGGGTCCCCATTTCCTTTCCACGGGAGTGCCTGTGTTACCATTTTAGGTAATGAAAGGAACAATAGAGCAGAGTAAATTATAGGAGAGGGTTGGAAGTAGGGATTGATGATTTTTGTGCAAGTAATAACGGAAAGTACCTGGGTGGTGGTGACTGTCTCGATCCCGTCTCACGTTCGTTTTTATTATATTTATCGTAATGATCCTTGAGGTATAATTAATTGCAAAAGGAAGGCTAAAGTTAACTGTAAATTTGAACTGATTTAGGAAAAGAATATTCCCTGCCCATTTTCTGATATATATTATTGCTAAATTAAACCCATTGTAGTATGCCACTTGCTTATTTTTAAATTAGATTTAGAATAACAGAAATTGTATCATCGGCACATTGAGAAAAGGAATAAATACAGTCCATTCAACGAGATTAAAAACCGTTAAATCAGCTACTCAACATCAAATTTAGATACGCAAAAATGGATTTTCTTGGGGTCCCTTTCAAATCCAAACCTGGGGTGGTGGTGGCGATAGTGAGGTAATATTATCCTCATTTGTAGAGAACTGATCTTCACATTTTGGGCAGCAGTAATTTAGTAGAATCTATTTTAGGCTGTAATGAAGTAAAACGTATATATACATACATATATATATATAATATATATATATTATTATATATATATATATATATATATACATATATACAAATATATATATATATATAATTATATATATTATATATAATAATATATATATATATATATATAATATATTATATATTATAATTATATAATATATTTTAAAACATAGATATATATAAATAGATAGAAATGTAGATAGAGAGTGTGTGTGTGTGTAAAATATTATATTATATATATATTATATAATATATATATAATTTTATATATAATAATATATGTATATATATATATATATATAAAATATATATATATATAAAATATATATATAAAACATTATGTGTGTGTGTGTGTGTGTGTGTGTGTGTGTGTGGTGTGGCGTGTGTGTGTGTGGCGTGTGTGTGTCCTGTGAGTGTGTGGGGTGTGGTGTGTGTGTGTGTGTGTATGGTGTGTGTGTTGTGTATGGTGTGTTTTGGGGTGTGTGTGTTGTGTGTGTGTGTGTGTGTGTTGTGTGTGTGTGTGTGTGGTGTGTGGAGCTCTTATTATCATAGTGCCCGTAATGTGTATATTTTCATTTTTATAATCCCAGCAAAGAAAAAGTCCGCATCATAATTTTTCCCATTTTTAACTAAACAACCCCAATACTTAGTGATTCCCCAGCATGTCCCGGTTACTGGGAATATGTACAAGAATAGCCGATTATATTAACTTTCACTGCAACATCCTTTTTCGTAGACAGCCCTTTAAGGTCAGGTTTTTGATCCTGCTTGTTTGTGTGAAATTTTTTATGAGAAAAAATCCCTTTTGCCCCTGAATCACTTTTATCAGTTAACTTTTATCACTGGAATCTTGAACCAGCATCAACTAAAATTCCGTGCAATATTCTGTGTTTTTAGGAAATATGTCTCAAAAGCAGATATGATAACGGCCATGTGGTCGATGTCTTGTTGCCGCTCTCCCACCGTACAAGCAGGGGCAACTTAAACAATGCTTGTAAAGTATTTTCAACATACGGGTAGTAAATGAAAGAATCAATTACGCTTGCTCAATGTTATACATAACATATACATATACATCTTTACAAAAAATTTGTTAAACGTGAATATGTTAAATATTGTATCTATATAACTCTTGATGCAAAAGATTGATGAACCCAGAACAAATATTTTATGTATTTTTTTCTTTCCTTATTCATTATTTTATAAACAGCTAAATAAAACTAGCACAAGGCTACACTATACATAGTACATGTATATATAGTGTGCGTGTTCATTACAACAATGAAAAAATAGGCACCTCATTGAAATTAAATTGAAACCCCTAGTGTTGCTCCATTTTTGCTATCATTATCATTATTACAATTATAGCGTTCTTTTGTTATCATGAAAAGTCATGAAAAAAAAGCATTTCAAGTAGCAACTGATAAATAAATAAAAAAAGAAAATATATACATATATGAGTAACTAACTGGAGGTGTTTCCGACCATAGCATATTCATATATTTATGGAACTATGATTTGGGCTGATTATCACATTTTATGCATTTAAGACTTTTTATATTAGTCTCTTGGTATATTTATCTATCTATCTTTTTATATATGTATGTATTAGCTATCTAGTTCTCCATATAAGATTCATTATGAAGTAATTTAGATAATCTTTAGTCTGTTAAACACATATTCTATCTCATCAATTTGTTAGTTTATCTATTAGGTTTTGTATCATCAGTTACAAAAGTGGATAGATGTTTTTTATTCCCTTCCATATGTTAATTTCCATTAATGAATATATTTTTTCATGTTTCGGAAATGGTAAATTATAAAATTATTCAAGTTCAAACGCTGATGTTGTTTAGAATGCAGTAAAGTAGCTTTTATCTTTTTATTTTGAATCATTTATTAATTATTCTTCATAAGAACTCTATCCAGGTACAAATCTCGCCCTACAGACCCTTTTCCCTTTTTCTTTATTCTCTCTCTCTCTCTCTCTCTCTCTCTCTCCTCTCTCTCTCTCTCTCTCTCCCCCTTTTCTCTCAATCCCCTTCTTCCTTCTCTCTCTCTCTCTCTCTATCTCTTCTCTCCCAACACACACAAAACTGACACAACACATTCACACCACACACAACCCACACACACACAACACACACACACCACAACACACCCCTACACACACACACACACAAAACCCCACACAACACACACAACACACACACACAACCACAAAACATACACATACACACACCACGCACGCCCCGCACTTATACAAAAAAACAAACACGCACAGACCATCGCACATGCTCGTTATACACAAAAAAACGCGTTCTCACTGCAATCACGTACTAAGCCGGTCCTATACATATTTCGGGCTTCAATGGGGTTTTCTGGTTCATATTCGCGTTCCTTTTCGGTATTACAAACTTCCTTGACGGGGCACTGCGGGCCCTTCGGGTTCCCCACATAGACGCGACCCTTACTCAACTCTGATCTGCGGTATGGCTGATTGCTCAAAGGTAGGCCAGATTTAAACGAATGGATTCTGTGTGATGGATAAATGAATAGTTTAAATGAATTTCTTGCGTAGTTTTTTAGGCAAAGAACAGTACATACTTAAGAATTTCTATGCGTAGGTTATTTTACAAAGAACAGATTTAGTGTGAGTAAATCAGTATACATTTTCACCTTGTTATTAATATTTGATAGATGCGGGACGGTTATACATGGCACACAATGAAACACACACCCACACACACACCCACACACACACACAAACCCCACACACACACACACACACACACAACAACCCACCACACACACACACCCTTCTTCCTGTTGGTAGTTTTGCGAAGCATATATACGGGTATGTTATACTACACATAAAAAGGGGGGGGAAAAAAAGAGAGAAAACCATTTCGTTTCCCAACTGACCAAACACAAACACACACACAGAATCACACCCACACACAACACACAACACACACACAACCACACCATAAAAAAAAAAAAAAAAAT
This sequence comes from Penaeus monodon, assembly GCF_015228065.2. NCBI lineage: Eukaryota > Metazoa > Arthropoda > Malacostraca > Decapoda > Penaeidae > Penaeus > Penaeus monodon. The sequence goes on from NC_051390.1 coordinate 30,523,396, forward strand.
AAACAAAAAAAAAACAAGCAAAACAAAAAAATAAAAAAAAAATAAAACAAAAATTTTTTGGGGGGGGGGGGGGTTTTTTAAAATTTTTTGGGGGGGGGTTTTTTTTTGACAAATAATATCAATTATTATAACAAAAATACTTCTCATCCTACTAAAGTGGTTTTTTTTTGGTTTTGGGTTTTGGTTTTTGGTTTTTTTGGTGTGTAATTCTACGGCACTTTTCCTTGGTTCCCCACATATAGCACACATAATAATTTTAGTCTCCTTATACTATATATGTAAATAACCAATTTAAAAAGGATTATATTTTGGGATTAAATAAATATTTAATATATTTTATTTTAGTTATTTATAAAATAAATTATATATTAGGATAGGAAGGAGGAAGAGAAAGAAAGAGGATGAGGAATGAGGAAGAAAGAAAACAGAAGGGGAAAAGGAAGAGGGGAGGATAAGAAGAGAGAACTCTTTTGAACCCCCAAACGAAACAACACAACCCACACCACACACACACACACACAACAAACAAAAAACAAATTTTTTTATTTTAAATATATAGATATATTATAATATTAAATAAAAATTATATAAAAAATCTATATATAAATTTAAAATATTTTTTAAAAATAAAATAAAACAATTTTTCAATTTATACATCTTTTTTTAAAATTTTTTTTTTGGTGTGGTTTGGGGTTTTTGGTGTGGAGGGGTTTGGGTGGGTGGGGTGGGTTGTTTTTGGTGCAATTTGGGTTGTGTGGGGGGTGCGTTAGTTTTGGGGGAGGTGGTTGTTTGGTGTGTGGTTTTTGTTGTGGTGGTTTGTGGGTGGGGGCCTGGGGGGGTTAATTTTCTTCTTATTTTTTCTTTTTTTTTAAACTTAATAACAAATTTAAATATATTATAAAAATTATTATATATTTTTATAAATATATAAATTATATATATTTATATATCTATATATGCTTTTATATATATATATATAATCAAAAACAAAACCACAAAACAAAACCAAAAAAAAAAAAAAAAAACAAAAAAAAAAAAAAATAAAAAAAAAAAAAAAAAAAAAAAAAAAAAAAAAAACATTTTATATTTTTAAAAAAAAAATATTAAAATTTAAATATTATTTTATAAACTAATATAAATTAATAATATAATATTATTAAGAAAAAAATAAAAAAAAAAATTTTTAAAGAGAGAAAAAAAAAAAAGGGGAAAAAAAAATTTAAAAAAAAAATATTTATATATTGAATTTTTATATATAACACAAAACCACCACACACACAAACACACCCCAACATATTATATATATATAATATATATATAAATATATATATATATTATATATATATCATATATGTTTTTTTTTTTGTGTGTTTTTTTATTTAAATTATATTAATTTATATATATATATAATATATATATATAGATTTTTGTTGTTTGTTGTTGTGTGTTTTGTTTTTTTTTTATATATAATTGTTTTTTTTTTTTTTTTTTTTTTTTATTTTGTGTTTTGTCTTTTTTTTTTTTTTTTTTATTTTTTTTTATTCGTTTTTTTTTTTTGGTTTTTTTTTTTTTTTGTTTTTTTTTTGTTTTTTTTTTTTAAAATTATATATAAAAAAATATATTATATAATATATATAAATTAGATATATTTTATAATATAATATTTTTGTGTTGTTTTTTTTTGTTTTGTCCTTTTTTTTTTTTTTTTTTTGTTTGTTAATTCCCCCAAAAAAAAAAAAATAAAAACAAAAAATTTATATATATATATATATATATTATATATATAATAAACCAAAAAAAACCAATATAAAAAAAACAAAAACAAAAAAAAAACAAAAAATTTATATATATATATTATTATATATATATATATATATAAAAAATTTTTATTATTATATAAAATTTAATAATTTATTTTTTTGTTTTGTTCTATTTTTTTTGTTGGGGGGGGTTTTTTTTTGGGTTTTTTTTTTTTGTGTTATTTTATTTCCCCTTTTAGGTTGTATATTCGTTATTTTTTAATTTTAAAAAATTTTTGGGGTTTATTTTTAAAATTTTCCCCGGGGGGGGGGGGGGGTTTTTTGGGGGGGCCCCACCCTTTTATCTCTATATATTATTATATTATTTATATATTAATTTTACACAATTTATTATATCTTATTTAAATTATATATTTATATTTGTATATTTATTTATTATATTATATAATATTAAAACATATAATTACACACACACACATATATATTTTATAAATATTATATATTTTTATATATTATTAATTTTATATTTGTGTGTGTTGTGTGTGTGTGTGTTGTGTGTTTGTGTGTGTGTGTCTTGTTTTGGTGTGTTTTGTGCGTGTGGGGTGTGTTGTTGTGTGCTGTGTATTGGGTGTGTGTGTGTGTGTGTGTTGTGTGTGGTGTGTGTGTGGTGTTGTGTGTGTGTGTGTTTTGTGTGTGTGTGTTTGTTGTTGTCTATTATATATTATTAATTTTAAAATTTTATATATTTTTTAATATTTTAAAATATATTATACAAAAACACCCACCACCCACCCCACAAAACCACCAAACCACACAAAACACAACACAACACACACACACACACACGTATATATTTATTATTTAATATATATATATATTATATAATTTTTATTTTTATTAAAATTTATTGTGTATGTGTTGTGTGTGTGGTGTGTGTGTCTATGTGTGTGTGTGTGTGTGTGGTGTGGTGTGTTGTGTGGTGTGGGGTGTGGTGTGTGTGTGTGTGTGTTGTGTGGTATGTATATCTATATCCTACATATTTATGTTGTTATGTCTGTATATTGTATGCATATATATAAATATATATATTTTATTTTTTTAAATATATATATTATATATATATATACGGCCGTGGGGGCCGAGCGGTTTTAAGCATCGGACCAAGATTCACGGGGGAAATCTGAGTTCGGGGGTTCGAGTCCCCGGGGCCGGGCGCGTTGTTCCCTTGGGAAAGGGAAACTTCACCTCGATTGCCCTCCTAGAAACGACATTCGCCTTGAGAAGTCGAGCGCATGTGTCGTAAAGGGGAATCACCGCCGTGGCAACAAACCGCTGTTGATTTAAAGGGGATCCCAAACAGGCAAGGGTGGCACTGCCCTATATAACCTCTCGTATGAATCAAAGGCCTATGTCCCGGAGTGGAAAAATGGCTCTTGAAAAAAAAAAAAAAAAAAAAAAAAAATTATATATATATATAATATATATAATAATATATATATATATATATAATATATATATATTATATATATAAATAGATGGGCTATGGACACTGGGCCCCTCTCCGTACGTACATGGGGTTTAAAAAGGAAATAGGTTTTTGAAACCGGAAAAAGCAAACGTTTACGTACCAATGACCGTAACCGCAAATGATTAACCCAATAATGACCCTAACCGGAATCATTAAAACATAGTTAATGATGTTTAGCATGCCACCAGACACCCTTTGGGGCGTTCATGGGGCATCATAGCGAAAATAGGCATAAATTTAAAAAGATTTCAAATCATGATCGAAATGGAAATCATTAAACCCACTCTAATGAATCTAAAGGGTGTCCCCCCCCTCCTCTCCAAAAAAGGGACTGGGCCGAACCCTCACCTACCACACAAAAAAAGGTTAAAGACCGCGGAAAGTATTAAAACCAATCAGTTTCCCGATTTTTAAATATACATCTTATAATTATGTTTGTAAATTTTTATTGTTTTATAATATTTATAGATTTATTTTTATATTTATTTTATTTATAAAAAAAAAAAATTTTTATTTTATAATTTTTTATATAATTATTTTAGTTTTTTAAGTTAAATTTAATAATTAATATTTATTGAGCACCACCACTAACCACCCTCTTCCTTAAATCCATACCATCCCACCCCACCCCGCAATAGTCATCATGTTTAAACTTGTACCTAGGATCGAGAATTGACTCTGTTACAGACGAATGAATCATCCCGCCTAATTTCATAAATCCTAAATGTCCCCTCGATGCATGTCTAATACAACCAACTAAAGGGTTCCTCTCACCACCATCCCCCCCCTCCTCTCCAAACCAAACCCTACCTTCCTATTCCTACCGCCCCTGCCCACCTTCCTCCATACCCATGGTTGGTGAAAGCATAATAGTAGAAAAAAGAAGCAAACAAAACATCACAGTCCTACTTAAGGATAATACAGACCTGCAACTGAAGTGCGAGTGATCACCCCTCCGAAGAATGAATAGATGCAAATCATAATCCCACCCGATGGCCAGGTGTCACAAAGAATGGCCCCACCTCATCATCAGCCTTCCTCCCCTCCACACCCAGCCACCACACTCCCGCATATTCACGATGTTTGAACTTGTTCCCGGACGAGAATTGACCCTGTTACAGACGAGTTGCCACCCATCCTAATGGAATGAAAACTGATCCATAATCACTACCCCAACGCCCTCCCCCCGTCCGCCACACCCCATCAGGTCGGTCCACAACAGCTCTTGCTATGACCAATATCACCGTTCCAGTCCCTCGCCATGCGGGATCAGAATACAATTAACTGAAAAGGATTATAAAACTCTCGTTGTACATATATACTTTTATTTTTCTATTTCCTCCTCAACCATTTTTGCATCAATCCCGTATATGGTGTAGATCGATGTGGAATGAAGAACTCGTTGATAATCTAAACACACAACTTAAAGGGTTCCCTCTCCCCTCCCCTCCTCCCTCTCCAAACCACCCTCTTCCCTTCCTTACCGCCCCTAGCCCAACATTCAACCCATACCCAAAGCAATAATAGTAGAAAAAAGAAGCAAACAAACAATCACAAGTCTACTTAAGGAGATATAGCAGTCCCTGCACTGAAGTGCGAGAATGAATGCAACCACCTCTAATGATGATGCAGTCATAATCCAACCCAATGCAGGGTGTCCTGATGAAACCAACTCCCTCATCACCCCTCCTCCCCTCCCACACCCCGACCCCCCGCATATTCATCGTGTTTTGAACTTGATCCGGGATAGAAATACAAGCACATGAAAAGGATTATAAACTCTTTACAATATGTACTTTTATTTTTCTATTTCCTCACAACATATTTTGCTTCGAATAGAGATATATCACTGGTTTATATTCTGTTTTAACTAGCGATTATCTCATATTTGGTTGAATGATGAGAATATATTGGATATATCTCTTCTTGCACCGGTGGCAGCCATTGGATGTTTGTAAGGGCAATGTGTCAGGAACCAATCTATGTAGGCGAGAAGTTAGAGCTGACTGGAGATAAATTCTTTTGTCTCGCTCGTATCCCCCTCTTAAATCTAACGTCTGTCACCAGTGGATTACGGAACTTACCCGTTTCTTCTTGCGGTGAATACTCCAGGTGTGATGATTTATTATTTGTGTGTAGTGGGTTTCTCCCCTGAATTCTTTCTTTTCTTCCTGGCGTATGTGGCCACTCACTGTTCACACTCACCAAAACGGCTAAGCAGGGATTTAATATCTTGGCGGCAATATTTCTCATGCTGGCAACAGTGATTATTAGGTTGGGCCGGCCGGAGGGAGCGAAGTGGGAAAGGCGTTTGGGGCTCATACTTTAAAATGTGTCTAGCCGGTCTTTACAGTCCCAGGAGACAATCTTCATTTAAAAATATAGTTTAGTTGAAAATGTCATGAATTCTTGTACTTTATTAGCTTATAAACTTAAAGGGTATACCTAATGATTGAAAAGTCGCTGGTTTTTCATTCAAATTTAGAGGCATTATAGGGTTTTAGGGTCACCAGTCAAAGACGGGTTTCCCCCTCGTATTTACGCCTGACCAACCATAAACAACCCCTCTCTTGGTCAGAGGTTAATGAATGAAATAATCTCAAAGAATTATAATCAGTATCTTTAATTTTTTTTACAAATGCATAATATACAAGGTACAGCCTATAGAATATTTCAAAAAATGACTTCATTTCGCAGAACGACTGATAAGCCTGCGACCGTCCTCTCATATTTTAATAACGTGTTATACTAGCCGTTCTTACATCCAAACATCTTCATATAAAATATAGTTTATTGAAAATGATCATGAAATTCCTTGTTGTACTTTATTATGACCTCACAGCTTACACAAACATACGCCCTAAGAGGCGAAACCAAATAAAAACAGGCTAAATTTTTGTGTAAAATGTCAAATGCATAACCACTATCTCTACTGTTTGAAAATTTAGGCTTATAAACATTAATTACCTAATAGATTGAATGACGCTGGTTTTATTTCTTTTAGAGAGCATTATAGGGTTTTCACAAGGTAATCTACACACAGGTCAAGACGGTTTCTCCCCCTCGTATTTTACGCCTGACAATTAATCTAACCCACAGTGTCCACTACTTGCCCATATGTATAACTATTGGTTTGAACTTGTACTGACTTGACTGACCGGTTACAGACGTGATCACCCCTACATAACCAATAACAAATACCGCACAAGGGTAAAGAACCCACCGCAGGATGGATAGAAAGTCCGCACAAAGGTAATGACCAAATTCAGGTGTTGACCGAGAACAGGTGATCCTTCCTTCACTTCCTTTCGCCCACTGCCCACATTCCCCATACCCATTACGAACTAATATTAGTAAGAAAAGAAGCAAACAAACCAGATCACCAGTCACAAGTCCTGCTTAAGGAATAATACAGCTCTGCCTTTGAAGTGTTACCGGTGGTGCGTCACACCTACAGCTAATGAGCGATGACACGATCACAATATGATAGCTGATGTCGTGGTCGCGACGACCCCGACCTCCATCATCACTGCCCCCCTATCCACCTCCCTCAATATGCCTTTGTGCACTCATAAGCCGTGTAATTATGACTCTCAAGCTACACAAACACACGTCCAACGAGGCGATAAACACAAATACCAGCTTAAAGTTTCTGTGTAATGTAATGCGATAGACCAATATTTTTCTTTGCACGTTTCATACTTATAAAAACTAACAGGGATTTAATTACATAATACTGAAAGAAACGCTGGTCTGATTCATATTTAGAGAGCCCTGACGGTAGTGTTTTCAAGGTATCTTACACCAGGTCAAAGACGTTTCCCCCTCCATATTTATCGCCTGACACCTAATTATCTACCAACAGCATCACCACACTGTCCACGTGATTGACTCAGTATGTATTTGGCTAATTAACCATCCTCAAGGGACATGCGTTATATTTCCTAAATTTTCCTGCCGCATTTCTCGATGTTTTAACAATCTAGCAATGACTTAGGAAATATAATTTAGTATTCCCTTAAGACCCATTCGTAACATATTGTTTGACCTTGTAACTGACTCGACAATGACCGTGTTACAGGCGAGTGATCACCCTCATAACGCAATAACAATAACCCAGCGAAGGGAAGAACCCAACCGCAGGACGGGTAGAAGTCAGTCCAGGTAATACCAAATTCAAGGTGTTGACCCGAGAACCAGGTGACCCTTCCTCCCTTCCTACCGCCCCCTGCCCCGCATTCCTCCATAACTCATTACAAAGCAAACAATAAACAGTAAGAAAAAAAAAAAAGCAACAAACAGTCACAGTCCTGCTTAACGGAGATAAATATAACTCCCTTCACTGAAGTGTTACAGGTGAGTAGATCACACCTATAGCTAATGAGCGTGACGCGATCAATATGATACCCATACATATCAACAGTGGTCACCTGATACCCCACTCCATCACACTCCACGCTCCCACCCCTCCCCATCAATATTCATCGTGTGTTGAACTTGTACCATAAAGATCGCTACTTACCATGTTAAAAGACGAGTGACCGACCTCTCCTAATGAATGAAACTGTCCATAATCATAACCAATAACCCACGAAGGGAGAGACCCTAACGATCATAATTATTAGCTTGGATAATATAGCTTGCGACTGTACAAATCCCTCTACATCCTTTCAATATGTTATACTAGTGCCGTTTTTACATCCAGACATCTTCCATAATAAAATATAGTTCCATTGAAAAGATCTGAAATTCTTGTTGTTACTTTAATTATGACTACTCAAGCTTACACAAACCACGTCCTAGAGACGTTACACAAAGAAAAAGGCTTAAACTTGGTTTTCTGATATCAAATGTAAATGTGAATAACCTATTTCATATGTTTGCACGTTTCATACTTTATAAAACTAACAGGGTAATTACATAATACTATTTGAGCAAGACGCTGGTTTTTACTCCTTCAGAGCCCTATAATTGTAATTTCCAAGGTATCTGCTCCCCCGTACAAAGGTTTGTTTCCCCTTCCTATTGAATTTACGGCCTGAACACCTGGTTTATCTACCAACCATAGCGTCACCCATCATTTCCCCCGTGTTGACTCAGGTTATGGTTTTGCGCTAATTAACTCAACAATAAATAACATGCAGTAATTTTTCCTAAATGTCCTGCCTCATTTCGCGATGTTTTACAACTACAATGCAACTTCGAAATAATATTTAGTTTTTCCCTTAGCCCAATATGTATAAATTACAGACCAGCGTATCTTTCCAAGAGTTCGCATACAATACATCCTCCGTTTTATGATGATATCAGAAAAAGACGAATCAACACGAAGTGGACTAGCTATTTTTTCAGCAATTTACAAACAACAAAAAACCAAACAAACAACAAAAAAAAAAACCCAATAAAAAAAAACAAAAAAAAAAAAAAAAAAAAAAAAAAAAAAAAAACAAAAAAAAAAAAAAACAACAAAACACAAAAAAAAAAAAAAAAAAAACCAAAACAAAAAAAAAAAGAAAAAAAAAAAAAATAAAAAAGAAAAACAAAAAGAAAAAGAACAAAGCAAAAAAAACAAAAAAAAAAAAAAAAAAACAAACAAAAAAAAAAAAAAAAAAAAAAACAACACCCAAAAAAAAACAAAAAAAAAAAAAAAAAAAAAAAAAATATTAAAAAAAAAACCCGCTAAACACCCCCCCCTCCCCCAACCACCACACCCTCCCCCCCCACACCACTCCACAACTCCCCCCCCAACAAACACCCCCACCCCCCCACCCAACCCCCCCCCCCCCCACCACCCCCCAGCCCCCCCCACCCCGTACCCCCAACACCCCCCCCAATACACCCCCCCCTGCTGCCACCCTCCCCCACCCTGCCACCCCCCCCCCACCGCCCCACTCACACCCCCCGGCACCACGGACCACCCCACTTTACACGCCACACACCCCACCACCCCCCACACCCCCCCCACAAACGGCCCCCCAACCCCACCCCAAACCTAACCCTCCACGCCCCACAACCACCAACACCCCCCACCCCCCTATCCCACCCACCCCACCCACACTAACCCCCCCCCCCCCCTCAACCACACACCCGCCACACCCAACCACACCCTCACTTCCCCGCCACAAACCACCCACTTAAAACCCCCTAACCCCACACTCACGACCCCCCACCCCACACTCCCCCCCCCAAAAAAACCCCCCCTACCCCCCACCCCCACCCCACCCCCCACCCCACCCCGCCCCGCCCCCCATCCCTCCCTCCACTCGAATTGTCTATTTACCTGGCCGGAAGGGCATAAAATCAGATTCTGATAGAACTTATAAATGAAATACAGACCGCATCTGAGTCACATCTATGATTTTTATCAAATTATTCTCGAATGACACATAGCTTCCTATAGTATCAACTATTTTATATACTATTTTTGTATAAAATTACCATATTAAACCTTGCTATATAAGGGGGAAATACAATAAATACCTAAAACTGTTAACATAGTTTTGTCACTCAGAAATATGTTCATTGATTAATTAATTATCTGCCGCGCCTACGAGCCAAAGAACCATTATCTCGATAGGCCATGTGGGTGCTAAAATGTTAATTACGAATTCTAAGATCATCGGAAATAAACCTCTTCATGTAAACATCAGATAAATATAATAAATATTATATGAAAATCAACTAATATTGGCTTTAAAATTAAAGTATAAATTATATTTTGTTTAAAATATTAGGTTTCCTTTCGGAAACTTGTTTTTGCTCCTCTTTTATAAAGTTTTTATACTGTTCGTGTATTGTGACAAAGACCCAGACCATTATCATAAAGCAGGGAGTTTTGAACATGGGTATTTGCTCGCATCGATGTTTTTTGATAAAACACGATATAACCCTTTTATATATAAATGCCATAAAGTATCAACTTATTTGCCTAGAACATTATTTTTTACTAATCTTGTATTGTAATCTTTCACAGCTAACTACCTATGTCATCGCCCCCCCCCCCTACGTCGGTTTAACCTATTCAGAGCCGATATATTAATGTAAACTGACTGCAGTTAGACAGGGGGATTGTAAGCCGCCTACTTCGCACGCGTCCTTCGCCCAACGAGACTTATTATTATTTATTCATTGTACAGGTAAGAGTTTTTTTCCTGATAGAATCGTTAGATATTTCAGTAATTTAACATTTAGCCCCACATGTCAATACGCCGATACTGGTCTTTGGCGTGGCCGCGGCAGATAATTTATTTAATTAATCAATGAACTTATTTCTGAGACAAACTAGGTTAACAGTTTTAGGTATTTTTTTAATTTTCCACTTAATCAAGTAATATGGTAATTTCTATAACAAATAGTATATTACTATCATTGATACTATGGTAGCATTTTTGTCTTAGGAAATAATTTGATAAAATATTAAGCATGTATGGCTCAGATGCGTCGTTAGTAATTTATAAGCGTCTATCAGAATCTGAATGCTCCTCCGGAGTAAATGCTGAAAAGCTAGTCCACCTTCTGTGTTGATTCGTCTTTTTCTGTTATCATCATAAAACGAGAGGATGTTTGTTTATGCGCCCTCTTATGGAAGGGATACGCTCGTCCTGTATATAGTTTATACATATGGGCCTTAAGGGGAAACTAAATATATTATCCTGTTGCTTGTAGATTGTAAAACATCGCGAAATGAGGCAGGACCATTTTAGGAAAAAATAACTGCTGTGCCTTGAGTTTAATTAGCAAAACATAACTGTCAACACGTGGGGAGCAGGTGGGGTGACGCTAGTTGGGTAGATATCAGGTGTTCAGGCTTAATATGAAGAGGGAAACCCACCTTTGCCGGGGCGCAGATCCTTGAAACCCAATTGGCTCTCTAAAGTGAGTAAACCAGCGTCTTTTTCAATCTATTATGTAATTACCCTGTTAGTTTTTATAATTTAGAACGTGCAACTATGAACTATGGTTATCAATTTACATTTATACGAAATTTAAGCCTTTTATTTGTGTTGTCGTCTCTTAGGACGTGTGTTTGTGTAGCTTGAGAGTCATAATAAAGTACACAAGAATTTCATGATCTTTTTATGAACTATTTTTTATTATGAAGATTCTTTGGGATGTAGAACGACTAGTATAACATATTCAAAGATGAGAGGGGTCGCAGCTTATCAATCGTTAGGGTCCTCTCCCTTCGAGGGTAGTTGTTCTTGATTATGACAGTTTACATTCATTAGGAGAGGTGGTCACTCGTCTGTAAACATGGTTAATTATCGATCTAGGTACAAGTTCAAACACGATATATGCGGGGAGGAGTGGGGGGGGGGGGGGGTGATGATGGAGGGGGGGGTATCAGTGACCCGGGCATGGGGTATCATATTGACGTGTCAGTTTTAGCTAAGGTGTGACACTCACCTGTAACACTTCGTAAAAGGGCTTTTTATCTCCTTAAGCGGACTTGTGTTTTTTTGTTTGCTTTTCTTTTTTTACGTTATTGCTTTGTAATAGATTGGAGGAATGTGGGGCAGGGGGGGTAGGAAGGGAAGGGAAGGGCCCCAATGTTCTCGGGGTTCAAACCCTTAAATTTGGGTATTCCCTGGCCTGACTTCTATCCGCCCGCGGTTTTTGTTTTTGGTTTTAAAGGGGTGCACTCCCCTGAAACACGGTCATTTAAAAATTAGTTACAAGTCAAACAAAGTTATACATATGGTTTTTAAAGGGGAAAAAAAAAATATATTTCCTAAGTTGCATTGTAGATTTAAAAAACATCGAGAAATGCGGTGGGAACTTTTTGGGAAAATATACCGCATTGTCCTTGAGGAATTAGCAAAACAAAACGATAAACACGTGGGAAGGGGTGACGCTATTTGGTAGAAATTGGGTGTTCGGCGTAAATATGAGGGGGAAACCCCTTTTTGACCGGGTTAGATCCCTTGAAAACACCATTCAGGCTCTCAAAATAAATCGACCAGCGTCTTTCAGTCATTAGGAAATTAACCTGTTAGTTTTAAGATGAAAACGTGAAAAGTATGAAATTTGGTTATCGCATTATATTACACAGAAATTTTAACCCGGGGTTTTATTTGTGTTATCGTCTTGGGCGGTTTTTGTGTAAGCTTGAGAGTCATAAAAAAAGGATTTTGAGTGCACAAAGGCATATGGGGGGGGGGGGAGGGGGGTGATGAGGAGGGGGGGGTCGTCAGCGACAACTGATATGGGGCTATATATTGATCGTGTCACCTAAATTACATGGGTGTGATCACTCCCCTTAAACACTTCGTGCAGAGCTGATTATCTCCAAAAAGCAGGACTTGTGACTGTTGATTTGTTTGTTTGCTTTTTTTTTCTTACTATTATGGTTTGAAGGGGGGTAGGGAGGAATGGGGGACGGGGGCGGTGGGGAAGGGGGAAGGGAAGGATCACCTGTTCTCGGGTCAACCCCTTGAATTTGGTCATTACGGCTACTTCTATCCGCCGCTTTGGGTTCTTTCCCTGTGCGGTATTTGTTTTTGGGTTAGAGGGTTTTACTCGTCTGTAACACGGTCATTGTAAAGTCATTAAAAAAATAGTTATACATAGGGCAATAGTGACGCTAGTTGGTAGATAATTAGGTGTTCAGGCGAAAAATAGGGGGGGAAAACCCTTTTTTTGACCTGGTGTAGATACTTAAAAAACCCTTTTAAAGCTCTCTAAAAGAATAAAACCCAGGTCTTTTCAATCTTTTAGGTAATTAAACCTTTTTATTTTCAAAAGTTGAAACGTGCAAAGGTATGAAATTTTGGTTATCGCATTTACTTTTTACACAGAAATTTAACCCTGTATTTGTGTTATCACTTTAGGGCGTATTTTGTGTAAGTTTGAGATCAAAATAAATCAACAAAATTTTCTGATCCTTTTAAATAAACAATTTTTTTAGATGTTTTTGGGGATTTTAAGAACGGCTAGTATAACACGTTAAAATATGAGAGGAGGTCGCGGTTATCAGTCGTTCTGCGAAATTAAGTCATTTCTTTTGAATTTTTTTTTAGGCCCCCTTGTTATTTTAGCATTGAAAAAAAAAAATAAAGATATGTTATAATCTTTGCGTTATTTATCATACTCTGGCAAAAAGAGGTGGTTGTTTAGGTGTTCAGGGTAAATACGAGGGGGGAAACCCGTTTTTGACCTGGTGGAATACCTTAAAAACCCTATTAAGCCTGTAATGAATAAAACCACGATTTTTCATCTATTAGGAAAAATTCCCTTTTTATTTTTATAAGCTAAAAGGGTGCAAACAAGAAAATTGGTTTCGCATTTTAATTTACACGGAAAATTTAAACCTTTTATTTGTGTTAGTTTCATTCATTAGGAGGGGGTGGTCCTCTTTTTTTAACAGGGTAATTCCCGATCCGGGTAAAAGTTAAAAAACAAAAATATTGCGGGGGCGGGTGTGGAGGGGAGGAGGGGTGATGAGGGAGGTGGGTCACAGTAACCCGGGTTGGGTTGGATTTGATGCATCATTATTGGAGGGGTGATCATCGCATTTCAGGCGGGGCTTCTTTTCCCTTAAAGTAGGACTTGTATTTTTTTGTTTGCTTCTTTTCTTACTTTTATTGCTTTGGGTATGAGGAATGGGGGGGAAGGGGGGGGTGGGAAAGGGGAAGGAGGGTTGGTTTGGAGGGGGGGTGAAGGAACCCTTTAGGTGTGTTATTTGACTCATTAGGAAACATTTATGGTTTAGATTAAATTTAGGGGGGTATCACGTCTGAACGGGTCAATTCTCGACCCAGGTACAATTTTAATCATGAGAATTTTGCGGGGTGGGGGTGGGGGGGTAGGGAAGAGGGGGGGGTGTGGTGTGTTTTGGTGTGTTTGTGTGGGTGTGTGTGTGTGTGTGTGGTGTGTTGTGATGGAATAGAAAAAAAAAAGTATATATATAAAAACGTTTTTTATAACCCTTTTTCAGTTAATTGTATTCTTTTCCCGGTCACGACGGGGAACGGAAGGGTAAAATGGTCTTTAGCAGACCTTTTTTGTGTGCGACCTGATGGGGGGGAGGGGGGGGGGCGTTAGGGTTAGATTAGACGTTTTTTTATTAGTCATCGTCTGTAAAAAAGGCCAATTCTCATCCCGGTACAAGTTCAAACACATGAACTTAGGAGGGGTGGTCATGTCTGTAACAGGTCAAATTTTCGATCCGGGGCAAGTTCAAACACGATGAATTTGCGGGGGTGGGGGGAGGGGGGTCATCGTGACACCCGGCTCGGGTTGGGTTTTGATTGCCCTTCTTAGGAGGGGGGATACTTGTGTGTGTAAATGGGTTAAATTTGATACAGGTCAAATTTAAAAAGATGAAAATTTTGGGGGGGGGGTGGGAGGGTATGGGAAAAGGGTGGTGGGGGTGGGGTTGGGGAAGAGGGTGGGGGGGGGATCATCTGTGGTCCCCCGGGATTGGTTTCAGAGAGAAGGGGAGGGGGGTCCTCCCGGGGGTCTAATATTTTGGTACGGTCATTATAATGATTTTGGTCGGTCTTGGGTTTCGTTAAACACTTTCCGCGGTCATTAACCTGTTGTGATGCGTAAGGTGAGGCGTTTTTGTAGTCGCCGTATTGGGGAGGAGGGGGGGAAAATATCATTTGAGCGGTTAAAGATTTCCAGTTCCGATCATTGATTATGATAACCTTTAATTATGCCCCACTTTCGTATATGCGCCAGAACGACCGTAAGGGAGTCTGGTGTGCATGCTAAAAAACAAAATATGTTAATGATTCCGGTTACGGGCATTTATTACATTAATCCTTCGGTTACGGTTTGGTTATAAAACGATTGCGGTTTCCGGTTTCATTACTACTCCTGTTTAACCCCCCTGTACGACGGAGTGGAGGTTTTGCCCCTTTTGCAACTACTTATATATATATATTAATAATATATAATTTTATATAATATATAATAAAATTATGTATTATATTAGATAGATAGATAGTAAAAGATGAGAATAAATAAATAGACCGATATATGTATTTTCACACATAAAAAATATAAACATATATATAAATATATATATATAAATTATTATATTTAAAATGTTTTATTTTTTTGTGTGAAAATACATATATCGGTCTTTATTTATCTCTTATCTTTATTATCTACTATCTATTAACATACTACATATATATATAATATATATATTTAAAAATATATATATATATATATATTGTGTGGTGTGTTGTGTGTGTGTGTGTGTGTGTTTCAAAACACACAAATAAACATAATACATGAGTACAAATCTCTTCTTTCTCTCTCTTCTCTCTCTTTCTATAAATATATTATATATATATATATATATAATATATATAATATTATGTATATTTAAAATAATATTTATCATATTATATAATATAATATTAATATATAATATATATATAATATTTTAAAATATATTTATATATGTATATATTTATAATTATACATATATATATGTATAATATAATTTTATAATATATATAATATATTATACTTAAAATAAATATATATTAATATATATATATATAATATATTATATATATATATATATATATATATATATATATTATACATATATATACATATATATATATATATATATATATATATATGTGTGTGTGTGTGTGTGTGTGTGTGTGTGTGTGTGTGTGTGTGTGTCTGTGTGTGTGTGTATGAGTATATGTATGTATATATATATATATATTAGTCAGAGAGAGAGAGAGAGAGAGAGAGATTTATCTTGATATAATTAAATTTAATTTAATTCACAAATAACCAGTTATGAGAAAACGATTAGCATTTCACTACTTATATAAATTTAATAATTTCATTAATACGAAAATTATATATTTACAATAGCTCTTTCTGCTTCGGGATTTCTCCAATTATTAACATTATTTTGATTTTCCCTAATACACAAGGTACAAGTACTTAACTTTACTGTTTATTAATGTTTGCGACCTCGATGTTGAATTAAGGTATCCTTATAATGCAGCAGTTATAAAGGAAGCGTAAAATTTTAGGTTATATTCAAATCCGTAAAGGACCCAATAAGGTTGGTTATATAGGATTATTACAACCTTTTGCTGATGCTGTTAAGTTATTTACTAAAGAACAGACCTTACCTGTTATATCAAATTTTCTTCCTTATTATTTTTCTCCTGTTTTTAGTTTATTTGTTTCTCTAATTGTTTGATTAGTAATACCTTATGAATTAGGTTTAATTCATTTTACTATGGGTACTTTATTTTTTTATGCTGTACGAGATTAGGTGTATATACTACAATAGGAGCTGGTTGATCTTCTTAAATATTTCTAAATATTCTCTTTTAGGCAGTTTGCGGGCAGTAGCTCAAACTATTTCTTATGAAGTAAGACTTGCTTTAATTTTATTATCTTTTATTTTTTTTGGTAGGTTTTGATTTATGTTTATTTAGATTATATCAGCGTGATGTATGATTGTTATGGTTACTTTTCCATTATCTTTCATTTGATTTGCTTCATGTTTGGCGGAGACTAATCGTACTCCTTTTGATTTTGCTGATGGTGAGTCTGAACTAGTATCTGTTTTTATACTTAATATAGAAGAGGTGGATTTGCTTTAAATTTTCATAGCTGAATATGCTAGAATTTTATTTATAAGAATACTATTTTCTTTATGTATTATTATCAACTGCAAATCCACCTCAGATTCATTGTACTAAGTCTGTACCAATATATGGAATAGCTGAAAATAAATTTGTAATTACTGTAGCTCCTCAAAAGGATATTTGTCCTCAAGGTAAGACTGATAAATAATGAGTTCTTGCTCTGTTTAAGAGACGACCTTGGAATTTGCCTTTATGGGAATTTGGAGCTAATTAAAAGATTTTATAAATAAAGCTTGTTTATTTGGTTCTTTTCTTAAATATTGGACGTATATGAATAGGGCAAGTGAGGGGTACAGGAACCTCGCCTAGTCTCGTCAGGGTTAGGTCTGCCCTCGTATAGGTAGTGTGGAGCGTGTGGAGCTCTGCCGTCGTCTTGTTCGCCACCTCACCATCTTGCCGCGCAACTTAGGCCCCCTTGCCGTGACGTCACGCTTGTTACCCTGCGAACACGCTTGTTTCCCATGCCTACATACACTTCACCACTATAACACTCACTTTACCATTATATTGATAATGGAATCTTGTTTAAATTTATTGTTTATTACTTTTACCGTTTTTAGAAACTTAAGGATATTTTTTTATAGTTAGTGTATATTGTCAAAACGAGACAAAGACATATCCTAGGAAGGCTGTTGCTATAATTAGTAATAGGATAATAACAGCTACTGATCATGCGTGTATATATAGGAAAGATCCATAATAAATACCTCGTCCAGTATGTATATATAAAAGTCACCCATAATTTACTTGTCGACAAATATGAGCAACTCTCGAAAATGCTAAATCAACATGAGCGGTATAGTGTATAGCTAGAAAAAGACCGGTAACAATTTGAGTGACTAAACATAGTCCAAGAAAAGAACCAAAATTCCATACAGTTGAAATGTTAGTAGGGGCTGGAAGATCAATAACAGCTCCATTTAAAATGTTAAATAAAGAGGTGTGATTTACGAATTGGTATTGTCATTTATTAAGATGATGATAGTCGTAAAGGACCAAAAATGGTGTTAGTAATTTTTACTACTACGATTAACGTTAATGATAAATATAATACAATAAATAAAGTGAGGTTTATAGTAGTATAGTTATAAATTGATCTTAATAATGTTGGGGTTGAGGTAAACTGATCATTAACTAATGATGATTGCTGAACTGAAAGGGGAGTATTTATTAACATAGGGTATATAAATATTATGAGGAAACTTACTGAAGCTGTTACTATAAATACTAAAAGTAAAGGTGTAGAGAATCTGAAAGATTCATTGGAAGCGAGAGGTGCTACATAAATAAATAAAACTAATATTGCTCCTGAAAAAATAAATAGGATATAAGAAAATCAAAGAGAGTTTATTCATAGGCCCGCTGTAATACAGATTATTACAGTCTGAAGGAGTAATATGAGTCCTATAGCTAAAGGGTAAAGTAAACGTGCAAGAATAAATGAGGAAATGATAATTATTGGTGAAATTATAATAATAAGTGAAATATAGAGAATAGTTTAATTAAAATGTTAGTTTTGGGAACTGATGATAAGAGGTGAATCTTTTCTCTGATGCTTTAAAGAAGATTGAAACTTCAATTCCGATTTATAAGACCGGTGTTTTATGTAAACTATTAAAACTAATGTTAATTCTTAATTTTATGATGTTCCTATAGTAAGAGTCTTATGCCGCTTGTGAGTTTTTGTTTCTAAGGTAAACATTTTTAATACGTTATTAAGTTTGGATTATATTATATTAAATATTGTTTGAATTATAAGATTACATTTATCTAATATAGGGCATGAAAGTTACTTTGTATTATTTTTTTAAACTTTGGCAGCTTGTGAAGGTGCTTTAAGTTTAGCCCTTTTAGTCTTTTTAGTTCGTACACATGGTAATGATTTTTTTTAGAAGTTTTAGAGTACTATAATGTTAAAATTTTTGTTATCTTGTATTATATTGATACTTTTAATAAATAATTGATGAGCTGTTTGAGCTGTCTTTGCTTTTATTGTAAAGTTACCAATATTTTTGGTTCACTTATGATTACCAAAAGCTCCTGTTGAGACCCCGGTTGCTGGTTCTATAATTTTAGCTGGTGTGTTATTAGAGTTAGGAGGTTATGGATTAATTCGAGCGTCAAGTAGATATGAAAGCTTTAATTGCTTATTCTTCTGCAGCTCATATAGGTCTTGTTCTATCAGGTCTTGTAGTATTCGGTTGATGAGGTTTAAATGGAGCTGTAGTAGTTATTATTAGTAAAGGATTGATGAATTTCATAACTAGAATGGCATTATGGTGATTTCTTTTAAGTGCAGGTACTATGGCTGCTCCTCCTACGTTAAATCTTTGTTCATAAGGGAAAACATTAGATTAATATATTATGGTGTGTCAATGAGAAATAGATTTATTTTGCTTTATA
>NC_051390.1:30542829-30575329 GCF_015228065.2 Penaeus monodon
CAGATGTTCTATATTCCTCATTACTCTGGGCTATGGGATTGACCACTATAGCTTCCCCTCGTTGGATTCCATGGTGGGTGGGGGGTGAGGAAATGAAGAATTCTAATTTGTATGATTATTACAAATTTACAAAGATCTAGCTCTCACCCTGATGACCTACGCAATCCCTTGGCCATTCCCTCTGGAACATCACATGTTGTCAGTCTGGAACCTTTCCAGCTTCCAAACGGCAAGAATGGGAATCGCAATGGTTCCTGGGCTCCCAAACCAGGTAAGAAGGGGAAAAGTCCTCCTCAATCCACTAAGGAAATCTTACCTGGTAAATATGAGAGTATTTCATATGGAAAGTACCTAGTAGTGAAGACCATTGATGGTGTATCAATCATGGATCTTGATAATTTTTAACTACATCGGAAAACGGTTGAAGTATGTCAACATCACCCCACAGCAAGATAGTAGCTTGATAGTTGAGGTTTCGTCATCAGATGAGAGTGACCGTCTGTGTGCGATATACAACATCCCTGGGGCTCAAGTTTCATGTTCTCCTCACAAAACCCTCAATCAGTGTAATGGAATTGTCTTTTCCCAAGACCTGATGAGGTATTCTGAGGAAAACCTGTTAGAGGAACTAGAGAATTTTTATGTAGTGGCAGTAAAACGTATTAAGAAGAAAACTGATGGTTTGGAATAGTCAACACCAGCTCTCTTTCTAACTTTTAACACGTTAATCCTACCAGTTAAGTTGGCATGGTACCACCTCAAGGTAAAATCATATGTGCCCAACCCTATGTGGTGCTTCTACTGCCAGGGTTATGGGCATGGAGCCAACTCTTGCCGTTTTAAAGAAAATAGACAACCAAGAGTAAGTGTAAAGTGTGATACAACAGGTCATCAAGGAGATGACAACTGTCCAAGTCCAATATGATGTTACTGTCACTACAAAGAAGCTCATGAGGCTTCATCAAAGCAATGTAAAAGGTACAGATTTGAAAAAGAAGTATTGGCAATAAGGAGCAAGGAGAAAGTTAGTTTTCCTGAGGCAAATCGACGTACCTGTGTGCTGTTTGCACAGCCAGGTAAATCCTTTGCTTCTGTTCCAGTCCATCCTCCTTCCCACCAACCCTTTCCCTGAAGTGTTTCTTACACCACACACTCTGCCACTTCCTTTAAACCTCAGTCCCAAATTGCTAAAACTGCCTCTGGTGAGTTGTTCCACCAGAAACAGAGCAGGAGTAAGGGGTCTATTGAGGAAACTCCTCCTCCCAAAGGAAGGTCTTTGGAGCCATCAGTTAAGGCTCCAGAGGCCTCAACGGTGACAGCTCCAACTGTCACCACATCCACAGGGGCCTCTGTTGCTAGGCAGAATACCCCTGAAACTAAGGCTCAGGTATGCCCTTTGCCCAGGCAAAGGAATCCTGAGCCTGTTCAAAAGACTCCAATCAGAGTGGAGTGGAGCTGTCAGGAAGAGCTCCAGGGGCCTCAACACATTAGAGAAAACAGCAAACAAACCAAACAACCTCTAAAAAGAAATAATATTCTTGATAAATATAAAGAAACCATTCATACCACGATTTAAAATGAAATAAAATAAGCATTCTTCTTTTTAAAATCAAAGCATTTAAAGGTAATCAATGTAATATTAAAATCAAATATTCCTGAACCTTACCAGAACAGCATGAAAATAAAGCTCTATAGTATTTACCATGTTGTCTCAAAGAAAATATGTATAAAGTATAACTAAATCTAAAAAAAATAGATAATAAAGCAATAAATAATATTCTTACTTTTCTCTATGACACCACTCTAATAATTAATCTAATTTCCCCTAAAAGATTTAACGTAGGAGGAGCAGCCATAGTACCTGCACTTAAAAGAAATCACCATAATGCCATTCTAGTTATGAAATTCATCAATCCTTTACTAATAAGTAATCTTCGACTCCCCACTCGCTCATAAACCATATTAGCCAGACAAAATAAACCAGAACATAATCCATGACCAATTATAACTACTACAGCTCCACTTAAACCTCATCAACCGAATACTACAAGACCTGATAGAACAAGACCTATATGAGCTGCAGAAGAATAAGCAATTAAAGCTTTCATATCTACTTGACGCTCGAATTAATCCATAACCTCCTAACTCTAATAACACACCAGCTAAAATTATAGAACCAGCAACCGGGGTCTCAACAGGAGCTTTTGGTAATCATAAGTGAACCAAAAATATTGGTAACTTTACAATAAAAGCAAAGACAGTTACCACATATCATAAACAATAAACAGCTCATCAATTATTTACTAAAAGTATCAATATAATACAAGATAACAAAAATTTTAACATTGTAGTACTCTAAAACTTCTAAAAAAAATCATTACCATGTGTACGAACTACAGAGACTAAAAGGGCTAAACTTAAAGCACCTTCACAAGCTGCCAAAGTTTAAAAAAATAATACAAAGTAACTTTCATGCCCTATATTAGATAAATGTAATCTTATAATTCAAACAATATTTAATATAATATAATCCAAACTTAATAACGTATTTAACAGATGTTTACGCTTAGAAACAAAAACTCACAAGCCAAATAAGACTCTTACTATAGGAACAACATAATAAAAATTAAGAATTAACATTAGTTTTAATAGTTTACATAAAACACCGGTCTTATAAATCGGAATTGAAGTTTCAATCTTCTTTAAAGCATCAGAGAAAAGATTCACCTCTTATCATCAGTTCCCAAAACTAACATTTTAATTAAACTATTCTCTGTATTTCACTTATTATTATAATTTCACCAATAATTATCATTTCCTCATTTATTCTTGCACGTTTACTTTACCCTTTAGCTATAGGACTCATATTACTCCTTCAGACTGTAATAATCTGTATTACAGCGGGCCTATGAATAAACTCTCTTTGATTTTCTTATATCCTATTTATTTTTTCAGGAGCAATATTAGTTTTATTTATTTATGTAGCACCTCTCGCTTCCAATGAATCTTTCAGATTCTCTACACCTTTACTTTTAGTATTTATAGTAACAGCTTCAGTAAGTTTCCTCATAATATTTATATACCCTATGTTAATAAATACTCCCCTTTCAGTTCAGCAATCATCATTAGTTAATGATCAGTTTACCTCAACCCCAACATTATTAAGATCAATTTATAACTATACTACTATAAACCTCACTTTATTTATTGTATTATATCTATTATTAACGTTAATCGTAGTAGTAAAAATTACTAACACCATTTTTGGTCCTTTACGACTATCATCATCTTAATAAATGACAATACCAATTCGTAAATCACACCTCTTTATTTAACATTTTAAATGGAGCTGTTATTGATCTTCCAGCCCCTACTAACATTTCAACTGTATGGAATTTTGGTTCTTTTCTTGGACTATGTTTAGTCACTCAAATTGTTACCGGTCGTTTTCTAGCTATACGCTATACTGCTCATGTTGATTTAGCATTTTCGAGAGTTGCTCATATTTGTCGACAAGTAAATTATGGGTGACTTTTATATATACATACTGGACGAGGTATTTATTATGGATCTTTCCTATATATACACGCATGATCAGTAGCTGTTATTATCCTATTACTAATTATAGCAACAGCCTTCCTAGGATATGTCTTTGTCTCGTTTTGACAATATACACTAACTATAAAAAAATATCCTTAAGTTTCTAAAAACGGTAAAAGTAATAAACAATAAATTTAAACAAGATTCCATTATCAATATAATGGTAAAGTGAGTGTTATAGTGGTGAAGTGTATGTAGGCATGGGAAACAAGCGTGTTCGCAGGGTAACAAGCGTGACGTCACGGCAAGGGGGCCTAAGTTGCGCGGCAAGATGGTGAGGTGGCGAACAAGACGACGGCAGAGCTCCACACGCTCCACACTACCTATACGAGGGCAGACCTAACCCTGACGAGACTAGGCGAGGTTCCTGTACCCCTCACTTGCCCTATTCATATACGTCCAATATTTAAGAAAAGAACCAAATAAACAAGCTTTATTTATAAAATCTTTTAATTAGCTCCAAATTCCCATAAAGGCAAATTCCAAGGTCGTCTCTTAAACAGAGCAAGAACTCATTATTTATCAGTCTTACCTTGAGGACAAATATCCTTTTGAGGAGCTACAGTAATTACAAATTTATTTTCAGCTATTCCATATATTGGTACAGACTTAGTACAATGAATCTGAGGTGGATTTGCAGTTGATAATAATACATAAAGAAAATAGTATTCTTATAAATAAAATTCTAGCATATTCAGCTATGAAAATTTAAAGCAAATCCACCTCTTCTATATTAAGTATAAAAACAGATACTAGTTCAGACTCACCATCAGCAAAATCAAAAGGAGTACGATTAGTCTCCGCCAAACATGAAGCAAATCAAATGAAAGATAATGGAAAAGTAACCATAACAATCATACATCACGCTGATATAATCTAAATAAACATAAATCAAAACCTACCAAAAAAAATAAAAGATAATAAAATTAAAGCAAGTCTTACTTCATAAGAAATAGTTTGAGCTACTGCCCGCAAACTGCCTAAAAGAGAATATTTAGAAATATTTAAGAAGATCAACCAGCTCCTATTGTAGTATATACACCTAATCTCGTACAGCATAAAAAAATAAAGTACCCATAGTAAAATGAATTAAACCTAATTCATAAGGTATTACTAATCAAACAATTAGAGAAACAAATAAACTAAAAACAGGAGAAAAATAATAAGGAAGAAAATTTGATATAACAGGTAAGGTCTGTTCTTTAGTAAATAACTTAACAGCATCAGCAAAAGGTTGTAATAATCCTATATAACCAACCTTATTGGGTCCTTTACGGATTTGAAATAACCTAAAATTTTACGCTTCCTTTATAACTGCTGCATTATAAGGATACCTTAATTCAACATCGAGGTCGCAAACATTAATAAACGAAAAGAAAAGTATTTGCCTTGTGTATTGGGAAAATAAAAATTTAATGTTAAAATTGGAGAAACCCCGAAGCAAAAGAGCTATTTTTAAATAAAAATTTTTCGTATTAATGAAATTTTTAAATTTATATAAGTAGTGAAATGCAAATGTTTTCCATAAGGTTATTTGTGAATTAAATTAAATTTAATTATATAAATAAATCTCTTTCTTCTTCTCTCTCTGATAATATATATATAATACAAAATTTAACTCATACACACACACCACACCACAAAACACACACACACACACAACACACACACACAACCCCCACAAATATATATAATATATAATATAATAGATATAATTTATGTATATTAGAAAAAATATAAAATATATTAAAATTTATATAAAATATGTATAATAGTAAAATAATATATTATATAAAATATATATATATTTATATATGTAAAAATTATTTAATAAAATATATTTTAAAATAATAAAATATATATGATAATATATATATATATTTTATATTAAATATATTAATTAAAAAATATATATAATAATATTTTAATTTATATATAATATATTTATATATATATTTTTATATGTATAATATAAATAAAAATTACATTTTAATATATATATAATATATATATAATAATATTATATATATATAAGAGAAAAGGAGAGAGAGAGGAGAGGAGAGAGAGATTTTTTACTCTTTTATGTATGTTTATATATGTGTGTTTGTGTACACACAACACACCCACAACACACACACAATATATATATATATAATATTATATAAATATATATATATATATATATAGATAGATACAAAGATAGAGAGATAAATAAATAGACCGATATATGTATTTTCACACATAAAAAATATAAAAATATATATATATATATATATATATATATATATATATATATTTATATTTTTTATGTGTGAAAATACATATATCGGTCTATTTATTTATCTCTCTATCTTTGTATCTATCTATTATCTATTATATTACTAAATAATATTTAAATATTATATATATTAATAATATATATATATATAAGTAGTTGATAAGGGACAAAAACTACTCCATCACTCGTACTGAGGGTGTAAACAGGAAGTGGGTTTAATGAAAACCCGGAAACCGCAATCGATTTATAACCAAGCCCGTAACCGCAATGATTAATGTAATCAATGCCCCGAAACCCGGAATCATTAATCATAGTTAATGATGTTTGCATGCACACCAGAACCTTACGGTCGTTCATGGCGCATCATAGCAAAAAGTAGGCAAAATTTTAAAGTGTTTTACATAATCAAGTGGGGAAGGGAAAAATCTTTTAACCGACTCTAATGAACTGTCCCTCCCCTCCCTCCAATAAGGGATGGACAGAACGCCTCCCTTTAGATCAAAAAAGGGTTTTAAAAAGCGGAAAGTGAAAAACGCAACCAAGGGCCGTAACCAGAATCATTATCATGACCGAAACCCAAAAATCTTTAGCACACCCTGGGGACTCCCCCCCCTTTCTCTCGAAACCATTGCCAGGTACCAAGTGTCCCCCCCCCCCCCTTTCCCCCAAACCCCCAACCCCCCCTCTTCCATCCCCTCCCACCCCCGCCCCCGAAAAAATTTCATTTTTAAACTTGTACCGTACGATAATTTAAACCCCAGTTACACCCAATGATCACCCCCTTCAATGAATAGGAAAATCTAATCCAACCCGATGCCAGGTGTCCAGAGACCTCCTCCCCCCACCCCCCGCAATATTCATCGTTTTTTAAATTGTCCTGGATCGAAAATTTGCCCCTGTTACAGACGAGGACCCCCCTTTAAATGATTCATGGGTTTTTGAACTTTCCCGGACGAGAATTTGGCCTTTTACAGCCGATGATAATGAATGAAACGCATAATCAATAACCCCTAACCCCCCTCCCCCCGTCCCCCCCATCAGGTGGTAACAACAGGTTGCTAAGACCAATTATTACCGTTCGTTCCTGTCGGCCGGGGGATAAGATAAAATAATGAAAAGGATTATAAAAACGTGAGAAATACTTTTATTTTTCTATTTCCATCACACACCAAAACACACACACACACACACAACACACATACACACCCCCACCCACACACCCCCACCACCCCCCCTTCCCCCATACCTCCCACCCCCACCCCGCAATATTATCAGATTAAATTGTACCGGGATCGAGAATTGCCCCTGTTACAGACGAATGATATCCCCCCTAATTAATATAATCCATAAAGCCCTTTAATGAGTCAAATACACACCCAAAAAGGGGTTCCTTACCCTCCTCCCAAAAAACCAACCCCCCCTTCCCCTTTTCCTACCCCCCTTTCCCCACATTCCTCCACCCCCAAAGCAATAATAGTAAGAAAAAAAAGCAAACAAACAAATCAAGTCCTATTTAAGGAGATAGTAAAACCCCGCACTGAAGTGCGAGTGAAAAACCCCCTCCTAATGAAGAGCAACAAAACCCAACCCAATGCCGGGTCATGAGACCCCCCTCCCTCATAACCCTCCTCCCCAACCCCCGCCCCCGAAATATTTTTTGTGTTTGAATTGTACCCGGATGGGAAAAATTTGACCCTTTTACAAACGAGTGCCCACCCCTCCTAAGAATGAAACTAACACAAAAAAACAGGCTTAAATTTTCCGTGTAAATGAAAAATGCGAAAACCCAATTTTTTCATATGTTTGCCCCTTTTCCTTTATAAAACAAAAGGGTTTAAATTCCCAAATAGATGAAAGTCGCTGGTTTTATTCTTTTTACAGAGCATTAATAGGGTTTTAAAGGGTATCTACACCAGGTCAAAGGGGTTTCCCCCCCTCGTATTACCCCGAACACCTAAAAACCCACCTCTTTTTGCCAGAGGAATGAGAAAAATCGAAAAGATATAATGATCTTTATTTTTTTTACAAAAAGCATATATAACAAAGGGCAGACCTAAAAGAATAATTCAAAAAATGATTAATTCGCAGAACGGGTGATAAGCCTGCGACCCCCCTCCATATTTTTAAGTGTTATATCCCTTCTTTCATCCCCAAAAACATCATAAAAAAATATAGTTTATTGAAAAGGGGTCATGAAATCTTTTTGTACTTTATTTTGACTCTCAAACTTCACAAATACGCCCCAAGAAAATGATAAACACAAAAAAACAGGCTTTAAAATTTTGGTAAAAGTAAATGCATAAAACCCAATTTTCTCTTTGCACGTTTCATATTTTGAAACTAAAAAGGGTTTAAATTACCTAAAAGATTGAAATGACACTGGTTTATTTATTTTGAGGCATTAAAAGGGGTTTTTAAGGATTAAACCCGGCAAAGAGGGGTTTCCCCTCGATTTTGCCTGCACAATTATTACAACTGCGTCACTACTTGCCCTATGTATAAATATTTTTTGAACGATTGACAAAAAGACCCTGTTACGCGAGTGAAAACCCCCCATAACCAAAAACAAATAACCGCCAAGGGGAAAAACCAATGCAGGCGGTAGAAGTAGGCCCGGTAATGACCCAAATTTAATGTTTACCCGAGAACAGGTGATCCTTCCTTCCCTTTTACCGCCTGTCCCATCCCCAACCCATTACAAAAAAATAATAGTAAGAAAAAGAAGAAAAAACAAATCAACGTCACAAATCGCTTTAAAGGGGAAAAACAGTCGCACGAAAGGGTTTCAGTGGTGATCACCCTATAGCTAATGAGGTGACACGATCAAAATGATAGCCGTTCAGTTGTCGCTGACGACCCCACCCCCATATCCCCCCCCTCCCCCCCCCCCATATCCTTTTTGCACTCAAAAGCCTTTATTATGACTCTCAAGCTTACACAAACACACGCCTAAGAGGCGATAACACAAATAAAAGGTTTAAAATTTTGTGAATATAAATGCGAAACCCAAATTTTTTACTTTGCACGTTTCATACTTTAAAAATAACAGGTTAATTTCCCAAAAGACTGAAAAGACGCTGGTTGATTTTATTTTGGAGCCCGAATGGTGTTTTCAAGGTATCACACCAGGTCAAAGAGGTTTCCCCCTTATTTTACGCCGAACACCTAATTTTCTACCAATAGCGTCACCACCGTCCCACGTGTTGAATCAGTTAGTTTTGCTAATTAACCCCAAGGGGCAAGCGGTATATTCCTAAAATTTCCCACCGCATTTTTCCCATGTTTTTCAATTCAATGCAACTTAGGAAATAATTTAGTTTTCCCTTAAGACCCAATGTATAACTTTGTTTGACCCTTTTAACTGACTTGATAAATGAATTTTTTACAGGCGAGTGATCACCCTCATAACCAATAAAAAAATAACCGCAGGAGGATAGAATGGCCGGTAAGACCAAATTCAAAGGGGTTGACCGAGAACAGGGACCCTTCCTTCCCTTTCCCCGCCCCTGCCCCACATTCCTCCAATTATTACAAAACAATAACAGAAAAAAGAAGAAGCAAAAAAAAAAGTCAAAGTCCTGTTTAAAGGGGATAATACAGCCCTTCATGAAAGGTTTCAGGAGGATCAACTATAGCTAAAGAGCGTGACCGTCAATAGATAGCCCCATGCCAGGTGTCCGAGCCCCACCTCCCTCACACCCCCCCTCCCCCCCCAACCCTCCCCCGCAATTCTGTGTTTGAATTGTACCTAGATCGATAATTTACCTGTTTCAGACGAGTGACCACCTTTCTCTCATAATCAATAACAAAAAACCCTCGAAGGGAGAGGACCTAACGTTTATAAGCTACGACCCCCTTCATCTTTTAAATGTTTTAAAAGTCGTTTTTACATTCCCAAAAAATCTTCATAAAAAAAATATAGTTCATGAAAAGGATCATGAAATTTTGACCTTATTTGACTTCAAGCTTATACCCGTTTAAGAGACGATAACACAAAAAAAGGCTTAAAATTTTTTTTTATAAATGTAAATGCGATAAAACCCAAAATTTTATATGTTTGCATGTTTCCCCATAAAAAATAACAGGGTTTAAATTTCCAAAAGATTTAAAAGACGCGGGTTTTTTTTCCATTTTTTGAGAGATTTTTAGGTTTTTAAGGTATCTGCGCCCGGGGAAAGGGGGGTTTTTTCCCCCCAATTTAGCCGAACACCTGATTATCTACCAAAAAGGTCCCCCTGTCCCATGTGTTGGGGGCTCAGTTAGTTTGCTAATTAAACCCAAGGGGCAATGCAGTATTTTTTCCTAAAAAGTTCTCCTCATTTCGCGATGTTTTACAATTTAAAGCAACTTAGGAAATATATTTTGTTTTTCCTTAAGACCCATATGTATAAACTATATACAGACGAGCGTATCCTTCATAAGAGGTTGCATAACAATACATCCTCCGTTTTATGATGATATCAAAAAAATACGAATTCAACACAGAAGGTGGACTAGCTTTTCAGCAATTTGCTCCCCCTCCTCAAAAATTGTCTATACTACCTGGCTCGGTAGGAGCATTCAAATTCTGATAGAAGCTTATAAGTACTAACGACCGCATCTGAGTCATTACATGCTTATATTTTATCAAATTATTCTCTAATGACAAATAATGCTTACCTATAGTATCAATATATTTAAATACTATTTTTGTATAAAATTACCATATTACCTTGCTATATAAGGTGGAAATAAATAAAATACCTAAAACTGTTAACATACTTTGTCTCAGAAATATGTTCATTGATTAATTAAAATTATCTGCCGCGCCTACGCCAAAGGCCATTATCGGCGATTGCCATGTGCGGATAAAATGTTACATTACTGAAATATCTAAAGATCTATCAGGAAATAAAACCTCTTACATGTAAACATAAATAAATAATAATAAATATTATATGAAAATCAAAACATAAATATTGCGCTTAAAAGTATAAAAGAAAAAATTATATTTTGTTTAAAATATTAGGCCCCTTTTCGGAAAACTTTTTTTTGCTCCCATGTTACAAAGTTTTTATAAGTTTTCGTGTATTGACAAAGACACAGACAAATTAGCCTAAAGCAGGATTTTGACCATGGCTATTAGCTTCGACATCGAAATAAAAATGCCTAAAGGTACACGATAAACCCTTTTATATATAAATGCCTAAAGGTATCAACTTAGTTGCCTGAGACATAATTTTTTACTAAATCTTGTATTGTAATCTTTCAACAGCTAAACTACCTATGTCATCTCTTGTATTGTAATCTTTCAACAGCTAAACTACCTATGTCATCGCCCCCCCCCTCCCCTACGTCGGTTAACCTATTCAGAGCACAAAATATTAATGAAAACTGACGCAGTTAGAAAGGGGAGATTGTAAGCCGCCTACTTCCGCACGCGTCCTTCGCCAACGCTACTGCACGCCCGGGCAAGTAAACGCGCACGCGGCGGCGACGGTTTTTGCGGCGGTGGCGGAGGCGGCGGACCCGGCGATGGTTTTGCATTAGAGAATAATTTGATAAAATATAAGCATGTAATGACTCAGATGCGGTCGTTAGTACTTGTAAGCTTCTATCAGAATCTGAATGCTCCTACCGAGCCAGGTAGTATAGACAATTTCGAGGAAGGGGAGCAAATTGCTGAAAAGCTAGTCCACCTTCTGTGTTGATTCGTATTTTTCTGATATCATCATAAAACGGAGGATGTTTTGTTATGCGCCCTCTTAGGGAAAGGATACGCTCGTCTGTATATAGTTTACATATGGGTCTTAAGGGGAAAACTAAATATATTTCCTAAGTTGCTTTTAAAATTGAAAAACATCGCGAAATGAGGCAGGAACTTTTTAGGAAAATACTGCATTGTCCCTTGAGGTTAATTAGCAAAAATAACTGAGTCAACACATGGGACGGGTGGTGCGCTATTTGGGTAGTAATCAGGTGTTCAGGCGTAAATATGAAGGGGAAAACCACCTTTCCCGGGCGCAGATACCTTGAAAACACTAAAAATACTCTATAAAGGGAATAAACCAGCGTCTTTTCAATCTATTAGGTAATTAAACCTGTTAGTTTATAAGTATAAAACCCTGCAAACATATGAAATATTGGTTATCGCATTTACATTTATACAGAAAATTTAAGCTTTTTTTTGTGTTATCGCTGAGAGTCATAAAAAGGTACAAAAATTTTCATGATCCTTTTCAATGAACTATATTTTTATTATGAAGATGTTTTTGGGATGTAAAAACGACTAGTATAACATATTAAAGATGAGAGGAGGTCTTTAAGTTTATCAATCGTTAGGGTCCTCTCCCTTCGAGGTTATTTGTTATTGATTATGAGAGAAGGTGGTCACTGTCTGTAACATGGTCAATTATCGATCTAGGTACAAGTTCAAACACGATGAATTTTTGCGGGGGAGGGTTTGGGAGGGGAGGGGGGTGATGATGGAGGTGGGTCATCAGTAAACCCCCTGGCAGGGCTATCATATTGATCGTGTCACGCTCATTAGCTATAGGTGTGATCACTCACCTGTAACATTCAGTAAAGGGCTGTATTATCTCCTTAAGCAGGACTTGTGACTGTTTGTTTGCTTCTTCTTTTTCTTACTGTTATTGCTTTGTAATGAGATATGGGGGAAATGTGGGGCAGGGGCGGTAGGAAGGGAAGGAAGGGTCCCCTGTTCTCGGGCAACACCTTAAATTTGGTCATTCCTGGCCTGACTTCATCCGCCCTGCGGTTATTTGTTATTGGTTATGAGGGGTGATCACTCGCCTTAACAGGGTTTATTTATCAAGTCATTAAAAGGGGTAAAAACAATAGTTTACATATGGGTCTTAAGGGAAAACTAAATAATTTCCTAAGTTGCATTTGATTGTAAAACATCGAGAAATGCGGTAGGAACTTTTTAGGAAAAATACCGCATTGTCCCTTGAGGTTAATTAGCAAAACATAACTGAGTCACACGTAGGACAAGGTGGTGACGCTAGTTGTAGATAATTAGGGTTCAGGCAAAATATGAGAGGGAAACCGTCTTTTGACCTGGTGTAGATACCTTGAAAACACTATTCAGGCTCTCTAAATAGAATCAACCAGCGTCTTTTCAGTCTATTAGGTAATTAACCTGTTAGTTTTTAAGTATAAAACGTGCAAAGTATGAAATATTGGTTATCGCATTAATTTACACAGAAACTTTAAGCCTTTTATTTGTGTTATCGCCTCTTAGGACGTGTGTTTGTGTAAGCTTGAGAGTCATAATAAAGGCATATTGAGTGCACAAAGGCATATGGGGAGGGGGGGGGGGTGATGAGGAGATGGGGTCGTCAGCGACAACTGATATCGGCTATATATTGATGTGTCACGTCATTAGCTATAGGTGTGATCACTCACCTGTAACACTTCAGTGCAGAGCTGTATTATCTCCTTAAGCAGGACTTGTGACTTTTGTTTTGTTTGTTTGCTTCTTTTTCTTACTATTATTGGTTTGAAATGGGGTATGGAGGAATGTGGGACGGGGGCGGTAGGAAGGGAAGGAAGGATCACCTGTTCTCGGGTCAACACCTTAAATTTGGTCATTACCTGGCTGACTTCTATCCGTCCTGCAGTGGGTTCTTTCCTTGTGCGGTTATTTGTTATTGGTTATGAGGGGTGATCACCCCGTCTGTAACACGGTCATTTGTCAAGTCAGTTCAAAAAATAGTTACATATGGGCAAGTAGTGACGCTAGTTGGTAAAAATTTTAGGTGTTCAGGCGTAAATACGAGGGGAAACCGTCTTGACCTGGTGTAGATACCTTGAAAACCCTATTAATGCTCTCTAAATAGAATAAAACCATTTGTCATTCAATTATTAGGAAATTAACCTTTTAGTTTCATAAGTATGAAACGTGCAAAGGTATGAAATATGGTATCGCATTTACATTTACACAAAAAGTTTAAGCCTGTTATTTGTGTTATCACTTTTTAGGGCGTATGTTTGTGTAAGTTTGAGAGTCATAATAAAGTACAACAAGAATTTCATGATCCTTTTCAATAAACTATATTTTTATTATGATGTCTTTGGGATGTAAGAACGGCTAGTATAACACGTTAAAATATGAGAGGAGGTCGCAGGCTTATCAGTCGTTCTGCGAAATTGTCATTTCTTTTGAATTATTCTTATTAGGTCTGCACCTTTGTTATATTATGCATTTGTAAAAAAAATAAAGATACTGATTATAATCTTTGCGATTATTTCATCATTACTCTGAGCAAGAAGAGGTGTTGTTAGGTGTTCAGGCATAAATACGAGGGGGAACCGTCTTTGACCTGGTGTAGATACCTTGAAACCCTATTAGCTCTGTAAATAGAATAAAACCAGCGACTTTTCAACTATTAGGTAATTAACCTTTAGTTTTAAGCATAAAAGGTGCAAACATATGAAATATTGGTTATCGCATTTTACATTTACACAGAAAATTTAACCCTGTTATTTGTGTTATCGCCTCTTAGGACGTGTGTTTGTGTAAGCTTGAGTGTCATAATAAAGTACAAGAATTTCATGATCCTTTTCAATAAAGTATATTTTTATTATGAAGATGCCTCTGGGATGTAAGAACGGCTAGTATAACATGTTAAAGAGATGAGGCCCCTACCGCTCCCACCCGCCTACCTCCCGCCGCCCAACAGTATCAATAGTTGCCAGCATGGAAATATTGTCGTCAATGGTATTTAAAGCCCTGTTAGTCGTTTGGTGAGCGACAGTGGTGACAATACGCCAGGAAAAAAAGAAGATATTAAATGGAGAAACCCACCTACACTACAAATAATAAATCATCCCCACCTGGAGATATCCCGCAATGAAGAAACGGGTTAAGTTCCGTAATCCACTGGTGACAGACTGTCATTTAAGAGGAGGATACGATCGAGACAAAAGAATTATCTTCCAGACAGCCTAACTTATCGCTACATAGATGGTCCTGACACAGCCCTATCAAACATCCAAGAGCGGGCCCCCGGTGAAAAATGATCTATCCAATATATTCTCATCATTCACCAATAGTGAAAAATCGTTAGCAAACCGAATAGAACCAGTGATATTTCTCTTAGCAAAACAGAAAGCTTTGGAGAGGAGAGGGGGGGTGGTGTTGACATTAGAGACAATTTGCAAGCACGAGTTCTTCTCCTTCCACATCGCTTACACCATATACGGGATTGACGCAAAATATGTGTGATGGAAATAGTAAAATAAAAGTATATATTGTACAACGAGTTTTATAATCCTTTTCAGTTACTTGTATTCTTATCCCTGTCACGGCGAGGGACGGAACGGTAATTATTGGTCATTAGCAGACCTGTTGTTTTACGACCTGATGGGGGGGGGGGACGGGGGGAGGGCGTTAGGGTATTGATTATGACAGTTTCATTCATTAGGAGGGGTGGTCACTCGTCTGTAACAGGTCAATTTGGTGTTTTCGCCTCTTAGGGCGTATGTTTGTGTAAGCTTGAGAGTCATAATAAAGTACAACAAGAATTTCATGATCCTTTTCAATAAACTATATTTTTATTATGATGATGTCTTTGGGATGTACGAACGGCTAGTATAACACGTTAAAATATGAGAGGAGGTCGCAGGCTTATCAGTCGTTTTGCGAAATTAAATAATTCTTTGAATTATTCCTATTAGGTCTGCACCTTTGTTATATTTTGCATTTTAAAAAAATAAAGATACTGATTTAATCTTTGCGATTATTTCATCATTACCTCTGAGCAAAAAAGGGTGGTGTTTAGGTGTTCAGGCGTAAATACGAGGGGAAACCCGTCTTTGACCTGGTGTAGATACCTTAAAACCCTATTAATGCTCTCTAAATAGAATAAAACCCGCGTCATTTCAATCTATTAGGGAATTAATCTTTTTGTTTATAAGTATGAACTGCAAAGGTATGAAAATTGGTTATCGCATTTATATTTACACGGAAAATTTTTAAACCTGTTATTTTTGTTATCTTAGGGCGTTATGTTTGTGTAAGCTTGATCATAATAAGTACAACAAGAATTTCATGATCCTTTTTAATAAACATATTTTTATTATGAATGTCTTTGGGATGTAAAAACGGCTAGTATAACACGTTAAAATATGAGAAGGGTTTGCAGGCTTATCAGTCATTCTGCGAAATTAAGTCATTTCTTTTGAATTTTTCTTTTTAGGTCTGCACCTTTGTTATATATGCATTTGTAAAAAAAATAAAGATACTGATTTTAATCTTTGCGATTATTTCTCATTACCTCTGAGCAAGAAGAGGTGGTTGTTTTGGTGTTTTAGGCATAAATACGAGGGGGAAACCCGTCTTTGACCTGGTGTAGATACCCTTTAAAACCCTATTAATGCTCTTTTAAATAGAATAAAACCAGCGACTTTTCAATCATTAGGTAATTAAACCTTTTAGTTTTAAAAAGCATGAAAAGGTGCAAACATTGAAATAGTGGTAATCGCATTTTACATTTACACGGAAAATTTAAGCCTGTTATTTGTGTTAGTTTCATCATTAGGAGGGGTGGTCACTCGTCTGTAACAGGGGCAATTCTCGATCCGGGTACAAGTTCAAACACGAAGAATATTGCGGGGCGGGTGTGGGGGGGAGGAGGGTGATGAGGGGAGGTGGGTCATCAGTGACACCTGGCCCTTGGGTTGGATTATGATTGCTCATTTATTTGGAGGGGTGACACTCGCACTTCAGTGCAGGGCTGTACTATCTCCTTAAGTAGGACTGTGATTTGTTTGTTTGCTTCTTTTTTCTTACTTTATTGCTTTGGGTATGGAGGGAAAGTGGGGCAGGGGCGGTAGGAAGGGAAGGAGGGTTGGGTTTTGGGGAGGAGGATGAGAGGAACCCTTTAGGTGTGTGTATTTGACATCATTAGAGGGACATTTATGGAAATTTTGATTAATTAGGAGGGATATCATTCGTCTGTAACAGGGTCAATTCTCGATCCAGGTATTAAGTTTAAACATGATGAATATTGCGGGGTGGGGGTGGGAGGTATGGAGAGGGTGGTGGTGGTGGTGGTGTGGTGGTGTGGGTGTGTATGTGTGTGTGTGTGTGTGTGTGGGGTGTGTGTGGTGATGGAAATAGAAAAATAAAGTATATATTGTACACCGCGGTTTTAATCCTTTTCAGTTAATTGTATTGTTTATCCCGGTCACGACGAGGAACGGAACGGTAATTATTGGTCATTAGCAGACCTGTTGTGTGACCGACCTGATGGGGGGGACGGGGGGAGGGCGTTAGGGGTTTTTGGGTTATGACAGTTTCATTCATTAGTCACTCGTCTGTAACAAGGCCAAATTTTCGATCCGGGACAAGTTCAAACAAGATGAATCATTAGGAGGGGTGGTCACTCGTCTGTAACAGGGTCAATTCTCGATCCAGGGACAAATTCAAACACGATGAATATTGCGGGGGGGGGGGGAGGGTCATCTGTGACACCTGGGATCGGGTTGGATTTTGAATTGCCTCATTCATTAGGAGAGGTGATCCTCGTGTGTGTAACTGGGTTAATTTTCGTACAGGTACAAGTTTAAACATGATGAATATTGCAGTGCGGGGGTGGGAGGGTATGGAAGAGGGTGGTGGTGGTGGGTTTTGGGGGTAAGAGGGTTTGGGGGGGGGGATCATCTGTGGTACCTTGGCATATGGTTTCAGAGAGAAGGGGAGGGGAGTCCTCCAGGGGTGTTGCTAATGATTTTGGTTACGGTCATTGATAATGATTCTGGTTACGGTCATTGATTGCGTTAATCACTTTCCGCGGTCATTAACCTGTTGTGATGCGTAAGGTGAGGGGTTCTGTCCAGTCGCCCGTATTGGGGAGGAGGGGGGGGACAGATATCATTAGAGTCGGTTAATGATTTCCAGTTCGATCATTGATATGATAATCACTTAAATTTTGCCTACTTTCGCTATGATCGCCCCTGAACGACCGTAAGGTAGTCTGGGGTGCATGCTAAACATCATTAACTATGATTAATGATTCCGGTTACGGTCATTGATTATGTTAATCACTTGCGGTTACGGTCATTGGTTATGTAAATCGATTGCGGTTACAGCCTCATGTACGTACGTGAGTGGAGTAGTTCTGTCCCTTATGCATCTACTTATATATATATATATATAATAAAATATATATATATATATAATATATTATATATTATACATATCACCATATTTACATGCTATATGTAAATGGTTTTATTTGTATATATATATATATATATATATATATATATACATCATTATATATATATATAATGATAATATAATATATAAAATATATAACTACAATATAATATTGATATATATATATATTATATAATAATAATAATATATATATATATTATGTTTATATTTTTTTATGTGTGAAAGTACATATATCGATCTATTTATTTATCTCTCTATCTATCTCTCTCTCTATATGTACACATACACACATATATAAACATACACACACACACACACACACACACACACACACACACACACACACACCAACATATATATATATATAGTATTATATATATATAATGTATAGACATAATAGGACACACACACACGCACACACACACATGGCAACACACACACACACACACACACACACACACACACACACACACAAATATATATATATATAATATATATATATAGATATATATATAATATCTACATATATATATATATTATATATATATATATATATATATATATATATATATATATAATATCATATATATGTTATAATATATATATATATAATAATATATTACACATATACACTATATGTATATATATATATAATATATATATTATAATATATAATATATATTATATATATATATATATATATATAATATATATATACATACATACATATATATATATATATATATATATATATATATATATTATATATAGAGAGAGAGAGAGAGAGAGAGAGAGAGAGAGATAGACAGATAGATAGATATAGATATAGGTATATGTGTGTATGTGTGTGTAAAAGTATGTAACACATATATACATACTTTATTTGCAAAGTATGTAACGCAGAAATATATATATCATTTGTGTAAAATGAGCTGTCCACATGCGCACCTGGGGAATACCAATCCGCCTGTGCCTGACCTCTCACTGATAAGTGATAATCTGCAGGTATCAGTTTAGCATTCATCTCCTTTTACAGATATGTCCGTACCAGATCGTCCACTGATAGTGATACTCTCCAAGTATCGGTTTAAATTCGTCCCCAGATCAGAGCGTAGTGTCTCTCGTCGGTAAGTGTGGGTTACGCTTAGCACAGGGAAATCGCTCTTAGGTCCGTCTACGTTTGCATATATACATACATACATACATAGGAGTAAAGACCCGTTGCCGGGGGGGTGGAGAAGGCGGGGGAGGGGAAGGATGAAGGGTCGAAAAGATGATTTAGTAAGAGAAAAAGTGTCGGGGCTTAACGGTAAAAAAAAGGGCATAACTGACAGGGAGGCAGAAAGGAGGATAAAGGCTGGCAAAGGTCGGCATCGCGCCATCTGCGTTTGCCCCGGCCTTGGCACGATAGTGCGCGCTTGGCGTGAGCGAGCTGGCGAGCCAGCGCCTCAGCCAGCGCGCCGTCATGTCCGGAGCCGGGGGTCGCGCACGGCTAACGAGGGAGGTTGGGAAGGTAAAGGCAGCCTGCCAGGCGCCATCGTTGGCGCCACCGCGCACGTACTTCTCGTTCATGGCAGCGGTGGTACCTTCGGCTAAACTTTGTGGTAGCTAGGGTGAAATACGGGTGAGATCGCGAGTCAGAGGCTATCTCCCTTGTCCGTGTTGATCAGGGATTTCTCCCTGTCGGCGGCAGGACTTCCAGGGAGATATGCTCTGGCGATCTCACCACGTTTGGATTATCAACTCTGGCCGGGACATCTCCTCTCCCGCTCGCACATAGCATAGCAAAGCATTGAGATTTGCGAAGTTCTATCTTTGCCCGTGCCTTCCATATATGGCCCGGCCTGTGTCAGCTTTTTATGGCTGTCTCATCTGATTTTCTGACACTCGGTGCTTACCGTGGCGGTGGGATTGCCAGCAGGCGCTCCTGTAGCCGTGGTGTAAGCATACCACATAATCTCCTTACCAGCACGACGGCTGTGTTCGGCGGACCCTGTCTCAGGAGTTGCGTGTGCTCACAATTCTCTAAGTAATGTACGAGTGTGGCGTTCGGCTCGCCGCAATGCATGCAACACCTCTCTTCACGGTTTTTCTCTATTATCTGCCATGCACAGTGGTAACCTAGGCACATTCTGTGAAGAATGACTTCAGTACCTCTGTTGGTTATTTCAGAGAGTGCCAGTGGTTCATAGCCTGTGGCGTCTGAGTACCAGTTGGCCGAGGGGGAGGATCTCGTTATCTTTCTGTGAACCTGCAGGAGGAAGGAGGTTGCTATCACTGTACACTTCTTCCTAAATAATTTTCTAATTTTTGGCTTGAATGTATAATCATGGGATTAGGGGGCATACCCCTGCCAACTTCGGCTAGTCTGTCAGCAAGCTCATTCCCTCTGATCCCAATGTGGGTGGGAACCCAGTTTATAATTCTTCTACCCTGTGCAAGAATCCTTCATGCCAATGTGAGGATAGTAGTCAGAAGGTAGATATTGTCATTGCGTGAGCTATGCTGAAGACAGTCAATGGCTCCTCTTCCTTCACGGACGTGTGGCTTAGGGCTCCCATGATAGCAACTGCCTCTGCCTGTAGCGAGAAGTCGTTGTCTGTTACCCTCATGGATTTTGTGGCATCCCTTGCTGCATAGCCGGCGCCTGTGGTGTGGGTCAAGGGATCGACCGATCGATCCATGTAGTATGTTCTACTGCCCGGA
This sequence comes from Penaeus monodon, assembly GCF_015228065.2. Lineage (NCBI taxonomy): Eukaryota > Metazoa > Arthropoda > Malacostraca > Decapoda > Penaeidae > Penaeus > Penaeus monodon. Next base: position 30,563,601 of record NC_051390.1, read on the forward strand.
GGAGTGATGGTTGCAATGACCCTCTGGGTTTCTGCCTTTAGGCTAGGCGTGGGGTATTCATTCTTTTTGGTTGCCAGGCTCATGACAGAGAACTCTATCGAGGTTTGTGCCCACAACGGAGCTTCGACAAAGTCAGGGTAGAGGGAGTCCATGCCCTTGGCAAGAGGCGGTTCTTTGAACTGATGGCGTATTAACACCCTGGTTGTGTGAGACAGCCAGGAGTTGTTTGTAAACAGCGTGTTATCTTGTTCTAGATGATTGACTATTTTATGTCTTAGGCTTGTATTCCTGGCAGCCTGGATGACCTTTGACAAGAATTGTGCTGCCATTAGATCGATTCTTGAGGCCAGGGGAAGAAGGTTTGCCTCTTGGCAGAGGTTGAGGACTTTCGCCCACCTTGGGGCACCCAGAATGACCCTGGCAGCTTCGGTTTGGGCTGTCTCTAGTTGGTCTTTATGTTTTTTCTTAATGCCAATCAGAGCAAGGGAGGCATAGTCCACAATGGGCCTGACAGCATGAACATAGAATGATTTTAGTACTCTGTGTCTGGCTCCTATGCGTCTCCCACTCATTGCTCTCATGACAGACATTCTTGATTTGGTTCGGTCAACCAGGTACTGGACCTCTTTCTGGAAGGAGAGGGTCCAGTCTATCCTTACCCCAAGGTAGAGGTGGTCCTGATCCCACTCCAAGTCCATTCCCTGGATTTTCAGACTTGTGCCTTGAATTTTTTGTCTCAGAGCCATGGCTTTGGATTTGGCTGCAAAGATCTTTATTCCTGTCCTACAACACTCCTCAGACACGAGGTCCAGACAACGCTGGGCTTTTGTTTCGGCAGTATAGTCCAGTGGAGATGGTAGCAAGATCGTCTGAATAGGAGATGATCTTGCACCCCACTGGGAGGTTTATGATGAGGATACAGGACATTAATGTGTTAAAAAGGGCTGGACTGAGAACCCCACCCTGTGGCATTCCATTCTCTAGTGGCATGTGCTGTGATGGGTGACCTTGGAATTTTACTCTAGCTGTTCTATTCTTAAAGTAGTCACCTATCCAAGCGAAGAGTTTACCTCTGATTCCCTTCTGGATCAGGCTCTCCTGAATAGCAAGAGGACTTGCCAATTCAAAAACCTTCTCCAGGTCAAGGAATACTACCACAGATGTGCACTTGCTTATTATGCTCAAGAGCATGGCTATGCTGTGCGCTGTGCTCATGTCCCTGGTGAACCTGTGCAGGTGTTCATGTGGGGGTCCCATTTTCCATTGGAGCCGGTTCAATAGCATCCTCTCGGCCGTCTTGGCCAGGCAGCTAAGGAGAGAGATGGGGCAGTACTTCCCTGGCTCCTTTGGTTTAGGGATGGGAACTATGGTAGCCCTTTTCCAACTCTGGGGTAGAGCGGATGTTTCCCAGGACTTGTTGATAAGTTGCAGGAATGCAAGCTCACCTACTAGTCCCAGGTGGGAAATGATGGGGTACGAGATCCCATCAGAGCCTGGGGCTGTGTTACAATTGGTTTCATAGGCATTTCTTAGTTCCCTTAGAGAAAAGATAACGTCTGAGATATCGGCTTCGGCTGCCCTTTCTCTAAGCAAGTCTGTCTGGTTGTAGGCATTCTTGTCTTGCCCTCAGTTTGGCTGGCAGGCTGTTGGTACTTGTTCTCGCAGAGAACTCGTGCGCCAGTCTGTTCACCTCTGACTGGGGGTCATGGTGCATGCATCTCGGGGCCGAGCGGTTGGTAGCTCGCTTTACCCTTGCCATAGCTCTGAGAGAGTGGTATGGTGGTTGAAGGACTCACACCATTGCAGCCACTTTTCCTGCCTGACTCTGTTGGCAGTTTCCTTGGCATCCCTGACAGCCTCCCTTAGAAGGGCTAGGTTGTTGGGGGTCTTTGCCTTCAGAAATGTTTTTGGCACATGTTTACCCTGTGGTTGACCTCCCTAATCTCGTCGTTAAAGTACCAGGCGTCTTTGTGACTCCTGGACCGAGGCCGAGTTTTCGGTATGGTCAGTGAGGCTGCCTCATCAATGGCATTTACAAGTCTGGCTTGTAGCACTTCCACATTTTCACTTTGTGTGGATTCATTGCTTCTTGGATGACGGTAGTTATAGTGCCGTAATGGTCACTTGTGATGGTCTCATCAACACACCAGCCAATCCTCTCCACCAGAGTCGCAGTGACCAGGGTGAGGTCTAGGGCCCCTCCTCTGATATGTGTTAGCTCTTGGGTATTGAGAAGACCGATCTCAGGGAATGTCTCAAGCACATTGGCTATGTGATAGCCAGCCGCATCCAGTGCTAACCTAACCCAGGATGGGGTGTTGTGCGTTGAAGTCTCCCCCTATGATCACTCGGTCATGTGCTGCAGAAGCACAGACCTGGCTGATATCTAAGGTACTACAGTGTGGCCGGCTGTACACATTGTACAATTTCAGGGGACCCCCGGCCAGGTGAATCTCGATGGCAAGAGATTCAACACTGTCTCCACAGTGCGGTGCATCGGCTATTGCAGAGCAGGTGATTGTTGCTCTGACAAGGATGATCAAGCCTCTCTTGCCATCAATGCGTGGCAAAATGAAGAAATGATACCTGGAGAAGTGAAGAGGTCCCACTGTTAATATCTCCTGAGCATGACAATGCCGATGCTCCTTGATCGCACTATTGCGTGGAGGATGGCACTCCTTGTGGAGAAGCCATTAATGTTCCACTGCAGAATGCTTAGATTGTGTGCCATGATGTTACTAGATGATAGTTACATCAGAGACATCGTCGTATTCGGATTGCCTGGGTTCGGAGTCTGACCACTTCATTGTGAAGTCCTCATTGCTTGAGGGGTCTTCTTCGGCTGTCAGGGTATCCCTGAGTCCATTGGGGGTTGGAGAGCCTTTGGTAGCTCTAACTTTGTGTACCTTGGCTTTTCTCTGTTCAGGCTGTTTCTGTGCATTTTTCTTTGCTGGCCTTGCCTGGGCAAGGTCAGCATGTTCTGGCTCTGGCACAGATTCAGCCTGGTTTGGCTCTGCATGGCCTGGGTTGGAGTGGGGAGGAGAGTCTCGTCCTGGGATGAGGGTCAGGATAGGGCTGGTTTGGCTCTTTCCAGCTTCCTTCCCTTTAGGACTGCGACAGTCTTGGTCATTGCCGTTATGGCGACTGCGACTGCCTTCTCGGCCTCTTCACTCATCCTTCCCAAAGCTGTTGCTACTGCTGTGACTACAGCAGTCAACCGGAGAGTCATGTCCTCCTCATCGAGGAGGATTGATTGATTATTCAAAATTATCTGCCGCGTCAACAGCTAAGGTCATTAGCGGCGAATGCCTTGTAAAATAGAAATATTAAAATATTTAAAACTTTAAAAACCTATGAATAAATATTTTACAAATAACAATAAACAAATAAAAAAAATCAAAGCATAAATATTATGCTTTAAGTATATAAAATATTGCATAAACATTATGCATAATTAAATTTTATTGAAAATATTAGTCTCCCTAAGGAAATTAATAAGACCCTCTATGTCACAATCTTCCCCCAATACATTTTTCAGTGTATATGGGGGAGACAAGTACATACGTCTTTGGTCTGAGAATGTTGCACATCTTTCCACTACATGTGCGATCGTTAATGGCTCTTGGCATCCTTCACAAAGTGCTTGACTTTTAGCCATCATCGGCCCATGAGTCAGTCTTGTGTGCCCGATTCTTAGTCTTGTTAATGCAACTTCCACTTTTCGGTTAGGGTGGATGCTAGTCACCCAACTGCCAAGGTCATCTCGAATCTCTCGCAGTTTGTTTCTGGAGGTATGCCTCCATTGTTCCTCCCATTTATTGCGAAGACAATTCATTATGCTGGGTTTCAGGTCGGTGTGTGGGAGAGGAAAACGAGCATCACAAGGCTGAGCAGCAGCTGCCTTGGCCTTCCGATCAGCTCGCTCATTCCCACTGATACCAACATGCGCTGGCACCCAACACAGAGTTATCTTTTTGCGTGTTGACATCAGTGCAAGCCAATCTTGAACCTCCCTCACTATTGGATGTGATGAGTTTAAGCTCTTGATTGCTTGCAAGGCACTACGAGAGTCAAAATATATCGCAATAGAATGGTTCGTAAGATCTCTAGTCATCTTAACTGCTGCAAGGATGGCATGTAACTCTGCAGTGAAGATCGAGGCTGCTAGAGAAAGACTGCCAGATGCAGTCTTCCTTCTGCTGCAAAGCCCACACCATTTTCAGATTTTGAACCATCTGTATATATTGCGTCCGATCCTTGGTACTTAGAAATGTGCCAAAGAAATCTCTCTCTGACTTCTGCCTCAGATCTCTCCCCTTTCCCAATTCCGACCAAATCCAGCTCGACTTGATTAGTTCAAGGGGGGAATTGGGGAATTCCAGCAGCCAGAGCCATAGTGAGACTTAAATTAAGTTCTACAAGATTCCTCATTCTCCTACCATAGGATCGGCTATCCTCAAGGGGGTTGAAAACCAATCTGGATGTGGGAGATCCCGGAATCCTTTGTAGTCTTGTGTAGTAAATCCGGTTAATGTAGTCCCGGTGTAATGAAAGAGGTGGTTCTCCACTCTCAGCATACAGGGACTCCACAGGTGAAGACCTGAAAGCCCCAGGACAGATTCTGAGAGCTTCATTATGAACCAAGTCCTACATCCGGACAGTGGGAGTTGCAGATGAATAAGCTTCACATCCATAGTCAAGCTTACTACGAATAAGTGCTCGGTAAAGCCGTAGAAGCATTGTGCGGTCTTCACCCCAAGATAAATGTGAAAGAACCCGCAAAATACTAACAAATACTTACACTTAAGACACTCCCTTGTGGAACCCCTTCCAGCTGATCTTCCAGGTTAGAGAAACTGTTTCCTAACCGAACTCTAAACTTTCTGTCAACAAGGAAGCTTTGTATGAAGGTAGGTAATACTCCTCTTAAACCAATGTCATACAGCTTCATGAGTATGCCATGCTTCCAAGTTGTATCGAAAGCCTTTTCAAGGTCAAAGAAGACTGCTATCATGTGATGTTGCTGTGCGAAAGAATTCTTTATAGCAGTTTCCATCCTCACAAGTGCATCTGTGGTTGATCTTAATTTTCTAAAGCCATATTGATATGGGGTCAACACGTTTTCTTTTTCCAGCAGCCATGTCAACCTGAACTTGACCATTTTCTCCCACCCACCACAAAGTCCAACAAGGGGAACCTGAGTGTTAGAGCCAGTGTCTAACAGCTACAGGGGTGATGAATTGATATATGCAGTCAATTAGCCATTGCAACGGCACTCAGGACTAGTGTGAGTACCAACGGCAGCATGATTACTTGATCCTAGCTTCCTGAAGGAGACCAGCTGATTGAACTGACCGGGCCTGGATCAGGCCGCCTGTCTTGCTGGAATAGAGGACCAAAGAGGCGTGTTGCTAGCCGCAGGGCGTACTCATTCACGGCATCGCTCAAACTCCAGGACTCCCATCTCCACAGCACACAAGGCTGCTACGCATGGCAAACACATGGGTAGGTGTGAACCCCTGGGGAGAGACCAGAGGGGATGCCCTTCCACCTACAGGACATCATAGTTTGGAACCCTTTTGCACGCACCATGACCCCAGTCAGAGGCGAACAGACTGGCGCATGAGTTCTCTGTGAGAACAAGTACCAACAGCCTGCCAGTCGAACTGTGGGCAAGACAAGAACGCCTACAACCAGACAGACTTGCTCATATCAGAGAAAGGGCAGCCGAACCCGATAACTCAAACGTTATTTTTTCTCTGAGGGAACTAAATAATGCCTATAAAACCAGTTGTAACACAGCTCCAGGCTCTGATGGGATCTCGTACCCCATCATTTCCCACCTGGGACTAGAAGATGAGCTTGCATTCCTGCAACTCATCAACAAGTCCTGGGAAACATCCACTCTGCCCCAGAGTTGGAAAAGGGCTACCATAGTTCCCTTCCCTAAACCAAAGGAGCCATTGAAGCACCTCCACGGGTTCACCAGGGGCATGAGCACAGCACACAGCATAGCCACATAGAAGGCTTTTGAATTGGCAAGTCCTCTTGCCATTCAGGAGAGCCTGATCCAAAAAGGAATCAGAAGTAAGCTCTTGGCTTGGACAGGTGACTTATTTAGGAATTTGAACAGCCAGAGTCAAATTCCAAGGTCATCCATTACAGCACATGCCACTAGAGAATGGTATGCCACAGGGTGGGGTTCTCAGTCCAGCCCTTTTTAACACATTAATATCCTGTATCCTTAACATAAACTTCCCAGTGGGGTGTAAGATCATCTCCTATGCAGACGATCTTACCATCATCTCCACTGGACAATACTGCCTAAACAAAGCCCAGTGCTGAGGAGTGTTGTAGGACAGGACTAAAGATCTCTGCAGCCAAATCCAAAGCCATGGCTCTGAGATAAAAAGTTCAGTGCACAAATCTGAAAATCCAGGGTTCAGGACCACCTCTACCTTGGGGTAAGGATAGACTGGACCCTCTCCTTCCAGAAGGAGGTCCAGTACCTGGTTGACCGAACCAAATCAAGAATGTCTGCCGTGAGAGCAATGAGTGGGAGATGCATAGGAACCAGACACAGAGTACTAAGATCATTCTATGTACATGCTGTCAGGCCCATTGTGGACTATGCCTCCCTTGCTCTGATTGGCATTAAGAAAAAACATAAAGACAAACTGGAGATAGTTCAAAGCGAAGCTGCTGTTGGGGATGTTCTAATCTATCTCCCAAACAGTATAACATCACTCCATATCTCACCTGTAATCATAAGATATGCGCTTTGTTATCTCCCATCCTCGTTTGCCAACGAAGGAATCACGAAGTCTTAGTTAAACCCATTTATTGTAGGGTCTTTAGAGACAGTCTCTTCTACGCCTGATTTTTATTGTTGCTCAGCCAAGAGGGGTTTACATACATCGCCGCTAGGGCATAAATATAACGGGTCATAGAAAACGGATCACAGGTCGTAACAAGGGGAATCACATACATATATCAAACAATGCCAAACAATTTCTGCATGAGATCTTTAGTGTTAATAACATATATAATTTAGTGTATGTAAATACATAACACTTCCTTCCCCCTTATGGAAGATATTACTACTAATAAAAATCATAAAAGCACATGAATTAAGTACATAGTATCAAAAATATCACAATTCACAATAGCCTGATTCGTTCATACAATTACCATTTTCCAGTTAAAATATACTGGTCAGCATACCTAGCTGGAATTTTATTTCTGGTGGACCTTTGTGGAAGCTCTTTCTTCATAGGCTTCTGAGAAAGGTCTACTTTTACTACTTTATTTTCCTGATGTTTTGACAGATCCTGTACTGGTGATTGCATAGGAGGAATTATGATTACACCCTTCTTGTTTAAATGTGATGGCTTCAGTTGATCAATATGCCTTTTCATTTCCTTACCATCTTGGTCTATCACCTTATAATGCAATTTTCCTAGCTTCTCTATAACCTATCCTTCAACCCACTTTTCTTCTGAAGAGATATATGATCTTATCAAAACCTTATCTCCAACATTAAATTCTCTATAATCCTTTACACTCTCAGAACTAGACTTTTGATTAACTGCTGTCTATGGTTTTAATGAATCCAATCTACATCTCACTCTCCTCCCCATCAATAGAAAAGAAGGCGAACAACCCGTGGTCGCATGAGGAGTGGTTCTATATGATAGTAAGAACCTACTTATATAAGTGGTAATACTGGATCTGCTATTGCCCCTACACTGCAAGTTAGTCTTGAATGTCTGAACAAATCTCTCCGCCTCTCCATTTGTTGCTGGGTAGTAAGGAGCACTACGGGTGTGTTTGATGTTGTTACCCTTGCAAAAGTTCTCAAAGTCACTTGAAACAAATTGAGGACCATTGTCAGACCCGATATGCTCAGGTATACCATGTGTTGCAAACAGAGACAATAACACTCTAACGGTGCTATATGCCGTTGTGGAGGTCATTGGAATCACCTCAGGCCACTTACTAAATGAATCTACAATAATCAGAAAAGTGTGACCTCTAAAAGGATCTGCAAAATCAATATGCAATCTCTGCCAAGGAGTACTAGGTGTCTCCCACGGATGTGTTTTACAAGGAGCTGGATTGTTTTGCTGAAATGCGCAACCCTCACAATGTCTCACATACATTGCGATGTCCCTTGTCAATGCCTGGCCCCCCACCCAAAAATACGAGCAATCCCTTTTGTGCGTACAATACCTTGATGTTCGGCATGTAAACTCCCCAAGAGCCTTTCCCTTTAATCGGTCTGGAATTTCTACCCTATTACTCCTCAATATACAACCTTGTACCACTGATAAATTCAGGACCACACCTCTGAAAGTGGCTTGTACTCTTGCAAAGACAACATATCCTTATCATTTGATGTCAGACCATCTAAAACCTTTTATAATAAGGGATCACTTTTAGTTTTTTCTGCAATTTGCTTTGATGTTATAGGTAACTCACATGCGTCTACTAACAAAATGCTTGATGCTACCTCACTCGAGGCCTGATCAACAGGTAATCTAGACAAAGTATCTCCATTCCCATCTTCGATGTTGACCTACACTCTATCTCGTAATTATAGGCGGCTAGAATTATAGACCATCTATGTAGATGAGCTGCTACCAACTCTGGCAGACTCTTTCTTGGCCCCAAAATAGCTAATAATGGTTTATGATCTGTTACTAACGTGAAGCTTTTTCTGCCATAAAGGTACATGTGGAACTTCTTAACTCCATATACTAATGCCAATCCTTCCTTTTCTATTTGAGAATATCTTCGATCTGCTTTTTAGCAATCGTGAAGCAAAAGCAATTGGTCTTCGGTTCCATCTTCCATAACGTGTGCCAAATACTGCACCTAACCCTAATTGTGATGCGTCACACACTAAATTTACAGGCATGTCTTTGTTGTAAATGTACCCAAAAAATGTTTCATCTGTGATTTCAGCTTTTATTTTGTCAAAAGCATCCTGACATTCGACTGACCAGTCCCATTTAACATCTTTTGCAGTCAAATTATACAGTGGACTAGCAATGGTGGCTAAATTCTTTACAAATTTACCGTAAAAGGTTACTAACCCTAGGATCGACTGTAGTTCCTTAACATTCTCGGGCACTTTTGCTAATTTAACTGCCCTAACTTTATTATCAGTCTTATGAATACCTTTACCATCAATCCTGAAACCTAAATACTCCAGAGAGTTTACAAAGAAATGACACTTACTCTTGTGTGTTTTCATTCCATTTTCTTTAATCCTATCTAAAACAGCTAGCAACCTTTCTAGGTGTTCCTTTTCGTCCTTGCCTGCAATCAAAATGTCATCTATAAAACAAAATACTCCTGGTAGAGCATGGAATATCTTATCCATAGTTTGCTGCCAAATAGCTGGGCTCGATGCTATTCCAAAAGGCAGTCTCTTTGGAGTAAACAGTCCTAAATGAGTGCTCAGAGTAATATCTTTTGAGAATTTCATCCATCATAACTGTAAAAAATGCTGCTTTTAAATCAATCTTTGAAAATACTTTACAATCTCCTATGGGAGCTAAACATTTCTTGAATATTCGGCAGAGGATGTTGGCAATCTGCAATTGTGGATTTACAGTACTTTATAGTCTCCACAAAGTTGACACTACCATCTCTCTTTGCTATTGGCACTAAAAGTGTACCCCAATCCGAATAGTTAACCCTTTCCCAGGTTCCTTCCGCTTCCAATCTGCGAATTTCTTGTTCCACAGCTGGCTTCAATGCAAACGGACATAAACTTTGGTGCTGCCTCTGGTTTCAGTACCAATGATGCTTTGCTATTTGCAACTGTACCTATACCTTCTGAAAAGATTTCTGGGTATAATGGGATACTTTCATCTATGGATGATATAGCTCTCATGTTTACTTTAGATATCTTCTCAAACACTTTTGGCCAATTCAGTTTACCTCGAGCGAGCCACTGCATACCTAAAAGAGATCCATCTTTCTCCTTCACAACATATAAGGGTAAATTATCATGCACTTGATCTTCGTACTTTACCTTTTCCTTAGCCATACCCATTACTGTCAGCCCATGAGAACCCATATTTTTTCGAGTCCTTTATCAGCTGGCTGCACCTTAATACCCGGAATTTTCTTAGCTATATACTCTGGCAATATGGTAACATCTGCCCCGGTATCTAGCTGCATTACAACTGGCTTCCCATTTATCTGAACATCTAAATATATTCTTTTCTTACTACCATTTAGATACTTAATTGATAATACCCAATCTTTGTCAGAATCATAGTCAAACTCTTGTGTGCCCTCAGTCTTATGGTGCCCTCAGTCTTGTGTGCCCTCAGTCTTACTATACATTCCCTGATTTCTGAATTCGTTTGTTTGTACAAACAAAATGGTTCCACTTCTTACAGTTATTACACTGCTTACCGATAGCTGGACATTTGTCAGTATCCTTAGACCTATGGTTTTCCCTACCTCACCTGCGGTAACTTTGTGAACTAGAATACTTATGATCTGTTGTCCTTGGCTTTGGTCTAGATTTGTTTGGAACCTCACTTTGTTTGCTCCTTTGGACATAAGCAGGCAACCTTTTATCCTTACCTACTTGCACCTTACTCACAAACTCTTTTCTTTCATAAGCATCAGCCTGTGATTTTGAAGCTTCCTTTATCCTCGCCAGTTCCATCAATCTATCTAGAGTTAAATTATCTTCTCCTAATAATATTTCTCTAAACTTGCGGTCCGGCGTAAGATTCAATATGGCTTCAATAATTCTGTTTTCTAGATCAGGAAATTCACACAAGGTAGCTGCTTTCTTTAACCTTGTCACCCAAGAATCTATCAGCCTGTAAGCCCTGGCTTACTATTTGTAAATTCAAATCTCTCATAAAACATGTTTACCTGGGGTGTGAAATGCTTGGTCAATGCACTAACCATCGCTTCATAAGTTTCTAAACTACTATAGTTAGAAAATGTTTTACATATTTCCTTGGTTTTATTTCCCAGGTGATGCCTCATATGCCTTAATTTCTTTACTGGCTCTGTTATTTCAAGCATTGCTAAATAATCTTCGAAGCTTTCTATCCAAACTTTCCACCTGACATCGACCTGAACTGGGTCACCTTCGGGAGAAAAAGTCTCCACGGTGGTATACACCGGTGTTCCGGAGGTCATCTCGTCGGAATCGTACGGTTGGGCGAGTCCACTTGATCCCTAGCGGGGATCCAGGCCACCACGATCGCCGGTAGATCTGCGGTCCTGAAATCGCCGCTGCGTGGATTTTTCGCTCTCGTCGCCAATGTTGGGGATGTTCTAATCATCTCCCAAACAGTATAACATCACTCCATATCTCACCTGTAATCATAAGATATGCGCTTCGTTATCTCCCATCCTCGTTTGCCAACGAAGGAATCACGAAGTCTTAGTTAAACCCATTTATTGTAGGGTTTGTAGAGATAGTCTCTTCTACCTCTAATTTTTATTGTTGCTCAGCCAAGAGGGGTTTACATACATCGCCGCTAGGGCATACATATAACGGGTCATAGAAAACGGATCACAGGTCGTAACAAGGGGTATCACATACATATATCAAACAACGCCAAACAATTTCTGCATAAGAACTTTAGTGTTAATAACATATATAATTTAGTGTATGTAAATACATAACAGCTGCAGGTTATTCTGGGTGCCCCAAGGTGGGTGAAGGTCCTCAACCTCCTACT
>NC_051390.1:30585329-30590329 GCF_015228065.2 Penaeus monodon
TTCTGTAGCACTCTGAGGTATCATGATGACACTGTCCGTGCATGGAGCAATATTTCTCTACTTTAGTGGCCTAACCCACTAGATGTTTTCCCTTGCTCTGCATTGAGAATTGTTCTCTTAAACAACTCATCCACCAGAGGATGGTGACCCATAGCATTGGGGATCTCCAATATGTCCTCAACTTACCTATTTCCACCGCGCTCCAGTCGTTGATTGTGTGATTCTTCCATATCTTGGTGGTAGCTGCTACACCCTCCATTACATTGACCTCATTCACTGTCGTCAATTAATGACTTCGCATTCCTCTGCGGCGCAGAGTTCATCATAGAGTTGGAGGCACGGGGCAGAAAAAGCGAAATACTTTCTCACTTGTATATTATTTATTGTTAGTTCTCGTTCAAGAATGTATCAAATGCACCAGGAATAAATACACATGGTGGAATGGGTAACAAAACACTTAAATTCCACCACTTTAATATGATAACGTTATGGTTTACTATTTACACTGACAAAGAACCATGAAGTTATTACTCAGCGACCGAGAGCGACTGGCTTCTTGCTTGCACTTATATACCCTGATTAGGGCAGTTTTAATATTCTCTCACACTCCCTTAAATACCATGCTAGTTTCTCTCCTATTATAAAGATAAAATGAATATATATATATATATATATATATATATATATATATATATATATATTTATCTATCTATCTATCTATCTATCTATCTATCTATCTATCTACCTATCTATCTATCTATCTATCTATCTATCTATCTATCTATATATGTATATATATATATATTATATACATATATAATCTATATATAATATATATATATGTGTGTATATTATATACATATATATATATAATATGTATATATATATACATATATATATATATATATATATATATATATATATATATATATATATTATATATATAATATATATATATAATATATATATATATATATATATATATATATATATATATATATATATATATATATATACATACACACACACACACACACACACACACACACACACACACACACACACACACACACACACACACACACACACACACACACACACACACACACACACACACGCACACACATATCTATATCTATATATATATATATATATATATATATATATATATATATATATATATCAAAAACAATATACGTAAGTATCAGTAATAAAATATGTAATCAAGGTAATGCTTGGTTTTGAGTCAATGTGACACTAGGGTTGCTTGAAAATAAGCCTCTTTCATGTCTAAATTGCAGTAAATTTTTCTTCCAGCACTCTTCTACTATCTCCGCTAATCTAGGGAGAGGCTGTACACCCATCTTTATTTTTTATTAATACATTTTGACCCATTAAGGTTTGCCAACAAGTACTATTGTATCCACTGCAGCAGTGGATAATCCAATTACTTCTATCTCTAATATAATTTGGATCATGCTTTTAATTTTCTGTTCTGTTCCGTGTTCCTATACAGTGGCATGTGAACTGTCTCGTTATCTAATGAAGGAATATGGACTTCAGCTACTTTTAGTCAAATTGATTCTGTCCCATCAAGTATGAGCAAATTATTGTTGTCAAGAATTACATATGTTAATAACTCCTGTTGGTCTTTAGTAAGGTGTTTTCAGTCCACCTTTTCAATAATTGTTCTCAGACGAGTCACCACTAATCTGGACACTATCACTATGTCATTTTCGTCAACATTATCTACTGTTAATTTTTCCAGAGACCTAAAACATACTCTGCAGTTGTCTGTCGCGGTTCTTATTACTCTTTCAATTTGCTCATTTGGTATAATGTGAAAAACACAGCCTAGTTTTGTCCTCATTCTTGGATTCTTGGAGTTTCTTGCAAGTTCTTCTTTATTACCTATTTCTGCACCATTAAAATCTAAATATGTAATCTTTTCTTCATCTATAGCTCAATATTCCCCAATCTTGGCCCCTTGGTTTCTTTCTTTGATGGATAACCGGCAAGTTAATTTTTTTTTTGTTCATCTAACACACAGCAACTATTATTTAAGCTTGGCCAATTTAATTTTGGCATTTTCACACACTTAATCTTTTCAAAACAAACTATCTGTCCTACTCTGAAATCTTCGTGTGTTATTTTCAGATGTGTAACTTTCCTTGGAGGACACCAGATCTTTTGGTTAACATATAACCATTTGTCAGAACTTAATTTAAGATTTTAAATTTCTATATCACGAGTTCCTTCCATACACTGTGCAATATTGATTGATCGCCAACTATTTAATAGATTTAATACTGCTATTCTCTCCAATATACATCTTGAGTTCTCTCATTCTAGGTAAATTTAGCTTTATCTATCATATCATATCTGTGGTTAGAAATTTATCAGGAACTATTGTCATCGTTTGCTGATATCTGAACCTGAATTTCACCTCCGACTTTGAGTAATATTTTGTCACTGAGTGTACGACTTTACTGCTTGGTCTAACTTTCTCTTCGAACTCTAGTGTTCTGAGCACACTATATTTCATCAGTGTTACAGAGAAGTCCATATCGACAAAAGCTGAAATTTGTCTATCATTAACCAAAATCATTAAAATGGACGTAACAGTCTTTCTAATCTGACATCAGTCAGATTAGAAAGACTGTTACGTCCATATATATATATTGTTTACTTTAATTTTAGTTTGAGTCTGTTTTCTGATATCCAGATATTTCCTTACTATGGACTGCTGGTGTAATTGCTATTAATTGGTTGGGTTACCATTGTTTTATGTTCTCGTATCAGTCTGAAAAGGGTATCCAATATAACCCTTTTTTTCCCTTCCACCAGGTAGTCAAAACATCTAACATCAGGTTTTCACAGACATTTGATACGAACATGTCTGCTCCAATTTTAACACCTAACACAAGTATAACTTACAGCTATATCCTTGAGTTTATATGTCTCTTTGACTTCTGTTCTGTTCAGCTGAGAATACAAGTAACTGCGTTGCTTTTCTAACCCCATCAAGGATCCTTCTCCCATTCCATCACTAGTACAGATCTTCAACCTAGCCTTCATGGATGCTGGCTGAAGTCTTCCACATTTCTTCCACTTTAGGTGTTTGTACTTCAAGAAATGCTATTGTTCTAATTTCAAGCCCAACATATATTTACAAACTCCCTGGGGTCTTCTTCCTGTGAGTAACTTCTGCTACATAATTCTCTGTAGGCTTCAGATGCAATTTGAGGACAACTATATTTCCAAAATTTCTACCCTCTACCCTCTAGGAGGCTTTTTTAATTCACCATCCACAAAGGTTCGCTGATCTCATTCCATTCCGCTTGAGGCAGTGTGCTTGCAAAGTATATTATCTTCCACTCCTAACTGCTTACTTGTCCTGTAAACATTCTAATATTAATGAGAGCTTCGATTCCATGTAGGTCTTTCATATTCAGCTTTTCAATGTCATTACTTCTTAGAGTACTGGACTGTGTAACAATTGGAATGCTTTGGGAAGACTGAGTGATTGCAGTATGAGGAACTTATATCTGGCAGGAATAAAAGAGATTCTAACGAAGAACTTATCCTCAAGATAGTCATTTCTGACAATAAGTTTTGATAACTGTCTTCAAACTCCACTCTTTTGTCCTTTTCCTTATCCCTTTCTTCTTTGTCCGCAGATATTTAATCTCTTAGTCCTACTATAGTAGTATACAGTTTGTTTAGATCTTCATTTAATTCTGTCACTTCATTATGTAATGTATCCATTTCTGTCATGGTATCTCTCTCATCTGCATTCTTATCTACACATGTTCCATCTCCATGCAGATTCACAGACCTCAGCTTTAAGAAATATAATGTTATCTAATATCTCTTCTCGCAGTACACTAGGCTGAAATTAAATTGATCATATCCCACAACAGCTCCCACCAATATGGTGCAACCTTTTCATCACAAATTAAGTCAATATTTCCCCGCATTCTGGGCAACACTATGAGTTCGTCCAGAGAGTTATTTATTAGGAACACACACTACTTACAATTATCAAAGATGATCTAAAGGACGGGTAATATCAAACAAATAAATGTACTTTTTTATATATTATGTCATAAATCATTATACTTTCAATAATTCACATCCACCTGCAATGTCAATTAAACTTTCCAAGCGTGTGTATCCCAACCTGACACCATTTTCGTTTTTTCCTTCTTTCTTCTTTCTCCCTTACAAATTAATTTTGCTTGTCTCTTACATTCTTTTTTATCAGTTCAAAGGACTCCTGAAGATGATCTCTGTCATACCTATAGCACACAAACAAAAAAAATCCTAAAAATAAACTGTTTTACTTGAGGAATGGTGAAATATAGAATTGTCAAATATAATAAAATTATCTCTGCTGACAAACTAACAAATTAAATGTACTATTCATATTGTATACGATTGGAGTAGTTATATATTCATATCATAATCATTTTAATTTTAAACAATCTTTTTAGTATTATAAATCAGATCTATAGTTCTTTATGATGTTACTAATGATATTACTACGGTTGGATGTTCATTTTTACCTTTGAAATTCTAATATATTAACTTTAACTATTTCACATAATCAAATGTCTCTCATCTCTGTTCTCTCTCTCTTTATGGTCACTATGATAAAATCACGGTTTTCAAAAATTATCTTCTACTCAGATATTACAAGCACATAATCCTTCCTAATTCATACATGCATAATTCCACAAATAACTTTTTCCAGTAACAAAATTAATGCATTGTTTCTTCATGAAAAACCTTAATATAATAAAGTGCCAGTGTCATATAATCAGAGTAAATGTAACAACGAAACTGATACTTCATAGGGCAAACTATCACATTTTACAATGAACCGTCTGTTTCCAAATACTTTGTGTAATAAGTCATTTATATAAAACTTAGTACAAAAATTATAAAATAAAGTATCATCTTTCTGAGGTATACATAAGTGGCAACATATGCTTAAA
>NC_051390.1:30595329-30600329 GCF_015228065.2 Penaeus monodon
AAAGGGGGAATTGGGGAATTCCAACAGCCAGAACCTTAGTGAGACTCAAATTAAGATCTTCCACAAGATTCCTCATTCTCCTACCATAGGATCGGCTATCCTCAAGGGGGTTGAAAACCAATCTGGATGTAGGAGATCTCGGAATCCTTTGTAGTCTCGTGTAGTAAATCAGGTTCATGTAGTCCCGGTGTAATGAAAGAGGTGGTTCTCCACTCTCAGCATACAGGGACTCCACAGGCGAAGACCTGAAAGCCCCAGTACAGATTCTGAGAGCCTCATTATGAACTGAGTCCAACATCCGGAGAACAGTGGAAGTTGCAGAAGAATACACCTCACAGCCATAGTCAAGCTTACTACGAATAAGCGCTCGGTAAAGCCGTAGAAGCGTTGTGCGGTCTGCACCCCAAGATAAATGTGAAAGAACTCGCAAAATACTAAGCGCTTTTGTAGCCTTCACGTTTAACTGTTTGATGTGAGGCACCCATGTAAGTCTTGAGTCAATAATTAGACCCAAGTACTTCACCTCTTGGACAAATTGCAGTGGGTTTGCTCCTAAATCGAGGGAAGGGTGGAATTTTCCTCGTTTGTGGAAATGTATATCCATGGTCTTGCTTGGAGAAAATTTGAACCCATGATATGTTGCCCACTGTACAACCTGATTTATTGCAGCCTGCATGTGTCCTTGCACATCCTGTAAGCTTCCTCCTGAGCAGTACAGTGTAAAGTCATCCACATACAGATTACATGAGACAGAACTTGGAACAACTTTTACAATGTCATTTATAGCAATGGCAAACAGGGTCACACTTAAGACACTCCCTTGTGGGACCCCTTCCAGCAAGGAAGCTTTGTATGAAGGTAGGTAATGCTCCTCTTAAACCAATGTCATACAGCTTCATGAGTATGCCATGCTTCCAAGTTGTATCGTAAGCCTTTTCAAGGTCAAAGAAGACTGCCAACATGTGACGTCGCTGTGCGAAGGAATTCTGTATAGCAGTTTCCATCCTCACAAGTGCATCTGTTGTCGATCTCAATTTTCTAAAGCCATATTGATATGGGGTCAACATGTTTTCTTTTTCTAGCAGCCATGTCAACCTGAAGTTTACCATTTTCTCCATCAGCTTGCAGATGCAGCTGGTGAGAGAAATTGGTCTGTAATTTCCTGGTGTGGAAGCATCTTTGCCAGGTTTAGGAACAGGAATGATTATAGCCTCTTTCCATGTGGATGGCACTGTGCCCTCCCTATAGATCCTATTGAATAGGTCCAACAGGAATTTCTGGGAGCTCTCCGGTAAGTGAGATATCATTTGATATGGAATATCGTCACTTCCTGGGGCAGTCTTACAGCAGAGCTGCAAAGCAGAGTCCATCTCCTTGCGCAAAAATGGCAAATTGTATGGAAGTTCTGCTGCAGTCCTACTGAAGAACGACACTGGGTGTTGTTCCTGTTCAGCACGAAGAGTGGAGAATCGAGCAGTGTAAGATGCTCCAGAGGAGATCTCTGCCATGGATTTAGCTAGCTCTTTAGCAATATCTTTTTTGTCTGTGATGATTATGCCGTCTATCTTCAGAGCAGGTTGTGATATGGATGTGCTCTTTCCAGCAATCTTACGCACCTTGTCCCATACCCATGATAAGGGGGTCCCAGAGTTAATCAAGGAGACATACTGTCTCCACGACGTCCGTCTAGCCTCCCTTAGCACGCGCCTGGACTTGGCTCGGGTCTTTTTGTAACTGATCAAGGTTACAATGCTGGGGCGTCGTTTCAACTGCCTTAATGCAGTTTTCCTTGCTCTGACAGCTTGTTGGCATTCATCAGACTACCATGGTACTGGAGGTCGACGGTACTGTCCGCTACTTTTGGGAATGGATGCTTCTGCTGCAAGATGAATTCGTGATGTGAAGTGATTAACAGCATCTTGAACACATTGGAAATCATTCACAGATCCATGCAATACTGCAGTTGATCTAAAAAGATTCCAGTCCGCATGTTCAAGTCGCCATCTCTGCACTCCATTGACTGGAATACCATTCACCTCCTCCAAAATTATTGGAAAATGGTCGCTTCCATGACCTGCCAAGTGAAGTTCAACTGTGAATCAGGTGAGCCTATTGATAGGTCTATATTGGAGAATGTCCCAGTTTGAACTTGGAAATGTGTGGGAGTGTCACTGTTCAGTAAAACTGCATCTACTCTTAAGAACAAGGACTCCAAGGCCCTTCCTCGAGGGTTGCACAAAGTGTCTCCCCAGAGGTGATGCCGACCATTGAAATCTCCCAAGAGTAGAAATGGATGTGGCAACTGCCCAAGTACATCTTCCAAATCATCTATGTTGAGATTATGTGGAGGAAGGTAGATGGATGCAACAGTGTAAGGTCGTGTCAAGCCTATTCTCACAGCCTTCACCTGCAGTGTTGTCTGCAGGTGGATGGCCTGGAAGGGAATATCTTGACGTACCATTACTGCTACTCCTCCATGAGGTCCATTATCAAAGGTCCCATAATGGGCTTGAATTTGGAATCCTCTCAGGGAAATCGGATGATTTTCCCTGGTCAAAATCTCTTGTAGACATACACAAACTGGATTATATGAAGCTATCAGATATTGCAGTTCTTCCCATTTTGCATGAATTCCCTGACAGTTCCATTGGATTAGGGTATCCAGTTCTTTATATTATTTCTTCATAAGGTGTTTGGCAGCACCTGTGGTCAAGGTTTGCCTGACACCTTTAGGCTGTCCCTTTCCATGATCCTGGGAGTACCTTTTTAATGGTTGTTTAACTGTGGAGCTAGTTTCCACAGGTTTCCCTTGAACAGGTTCAGGATTTCTTTACCTGGGCAAAGAGCGGACCTGAGCCTTTGCTTCAGGGGCATTCTGTCTAGCAGCGGAGGCCCCTGTGGATGTTGTGGCAGCTGGAGCTGTCACCGTTGAGGCCTCTGGAGCCTTAAATGTTGGCTCCAAAGACCTTACTTTGGGAGGAGGAGTCTCCTCAATAGACCCCTCACTCCTACTCCGTTTCTGGTGGAACAACTCACCAGAGGCAGTGTCAGCAATTTCCGACTGAGGGTTAAAGAAAGTGGCAGAGTGTGTGTTGTAAGAAGCATTGGAGGGCAAGGGTTGGTGGGAAGGAGGATGGGCTAGAACCGAAGCAAAGGACTTACCTGGCTGTGCAAATAGCACACGGGCACGTCGCTTTGCCTCTGGAAAACTAACTTTCTCCTTGCTCCTTATTACCAATACTTCCTTTTCAAATTTGTACCTTTTACACTGCTTTGAAGAAGCTTCATGAGCCTCTTTGCAGTGGTAACAGCATATTGGACCTGGACAGTTGTCATCTCCTTGATGACCTGTTGTACCACACCTTACACATACTCTTGGTTGCCCATTTTCTTTAAAACGGCAAGAGTTGGCTCCATGCCCATAACCCTGGCAGTGGAAGCACCGCATAGGGTTGGGCACATATGGCTTTACCTTCAGATGGTACCATGCTAACTTAACCGATTCTGGAAGGACTAATATGTTAAAAGTTAGAAGAAGAGCTGGTGTCGACTGTTCCAAACCATCAACTTTCTTCTTAAAACGTTTTACTGCCACTACATTAAAATTCTCTAGTTCCTCTAACAGTTTCTCCTCAGAATACCTCATCAGGTCTCGGGAAAAAACAATTCCCTTACACTGATTGAGGGTTTTGTGAGGAGAACATGAAACTTGAGCCCCAGGAATGTCGCATATCGCACGCAGACGGTCACTCTCGTCTGGTGACGAAACCTCAACTATCAGGCTACCATCTCGCTGTGGGGTGATGCGAGGATCACGTTGACATACTTCAACAATTTTTCGATGTACTTCGAAAATATCAAGATCCATGATTGATACACCATCAATGGTCGTCACTACTAGGTACTTACTATATGAAATGCTTTCATATTTACCAGGTAAGATTTCCTTAGTGGATTGAGGAGGACTTTTCCCCTTCTTACCTGGTTTGGGAGCCCGGGAACCATTACAATTCCCATTCTTGCCCTTTGGAAGCTGGAAAGGTTCCAAAGTGACAATACGTGATGTTCCAGAGGGAATGGTCGGTGGATTGCATAGGTCGTCAGGGAGAGAGCTAGATCTTTGTAAATTTGTAGTACTCATACAAATTAGAATTCTTCATTTCCTCACCCCCCCCACCCACCATGGAGTCCAACGAGGGGAAGCTATAGTTGGGGTTCAGAATCTCCAAACAGCCACAGGGGTAATGAGGAAATATACGCAACCACTATTACAGTACTGATGGCAGTCGCGGGACCTATGCGCTACCGACTGAATAGTGCCTGCTTGACCCTAGCCATATTTGACCAGCCGATTGACTTGACCGGGCCTTGATCAAGCCGCCCGTCTAACCAGAATAAAGGACCAAAGAGGTGTGTTGCTAGCTGCAGGGCGCAGCGTGCAGCATCGCTCAACCTCCAGGACTCCTGTCTCCTGGTAATACGGGATGCCACGCACGGCAAACACACGTGGGAGAGTTCTCCCTGGTCCAAGATGGAATGAACCAGGGGTGGGTGCACCATCCCCTCTCATAGGTCTTGGTGCACCAGGAAGCCATTTTGTCTCATCCCTCACTGGTGACCCCTCCAGTATGGGTAGCCCTCTGGTCCGGCTCACCAGATCATTGGGACCTCAAGCCCCCCCACCGCGGCAAGGCGGCTTCCCTTAGGGGGGTACCTCCTGGGAGGAAGGTTTATTTTATCAAGTCTCGCCCATAATACTTTCAGGGCCATTTAACTTTTTACTTTGTTTCACTTTGTCTTGATACCTGCCCGACCTTGTGGATGTCAGGCAGTCCGTGATCTTGTGGTCCCCTTTGGCGTTATTTTTGTTTGGCCTTCGACGCTAAATTATGTTTCTTACATGATATTTCTAAATATTTCTTATTGTTTACACAAGTGTTTTTATGCAGAGTTTATCAGCACTAGTTTGTTTTGCTTTTGTTTTTGTTTTTTTCAAAGTT
>NC_051390.1:30601690-30611690 GCF_015228065.2 Penaeus monodon
GCCATACTCCTTGATGACCTGTTGTACCACACCTACCATACTCTTGGTTGCCCATTTTCTTTAAACGGCAAGATGGCTCCATGCCATAACCCTGGCAGTGAAGCACCGCATAGGGTTGGGCACATATGGCTTTACCTTCAGATGGTACCATGCTAACTTAACCGATTCTGGAAGGACTAATATGTTAAAAGTTAGAAGAAGAGCTGGTGTCGACTGTTCCAAACTATCAACTTTCTTCTTAAAACGTTTTACTGACACTGCATTAAAATTCTTTAGTTCTGACTGTTTCTCCTCAGATACTTCATCAGGTCTCGGGAAAAAACAATTCCCTTACACTGATTGAGGGTTTTTGTGAGGAGAACATGAAACTTGAGCCCCAGGAATGTCGCACATCGCACGCAGACGGCCACTCTCGTCTGGTGACGAAACCTCAACTATCAGGCTACCATCTCGCTGTGTGGTGATGCGAGGATCACGTTGACATACTTCAACAATTTTTCGATGTACTTCAAAAATATCAAGATCCATGATTGATACACATCAATGGTCTTCACTACTAGGTACTTACTATATGAAATGCTTTCATATTTACCAGGTAAGATTTCCTTAGTGGATTGAGGAGGACTTTTCCCCTTCTTACCTGGTTTGGGAGCCCGGGAACCATTACAATTCCCATTCTTGCCCTTTGGAAGCTGGAAAGGTTCCAAAGTGATGTTCCAGAGGGAATTGTCGGTGGATTGCATAGGTCGTCAGGGAGAGAGCTAGATCTTTGTAAATTTGTAGTACTCATACAAATTAGAATTCTTCATTTCCTCACCCCCCCCACCCACCATGGAGTCCAACGAGGGAAGCTATAGTTGGGGTTCAGAATCTCCAAACAGCCACAGGGGTAATGAGAAATATACGCAACCACTATTACAGTACTGATGGCAGTCGCGGGACCTATGCGCTACCGACTGAATAGTGCCTGCTTGACCTAGCCATATTTGACCATCCGATTGACTTGACCGGGCCTTGATCAAGCCGCCAGTCTAACCAGAATAAAGGACCAAAGAGGTGTGTTGCTAGCTGCAGGGCGCAGCGTGCAGCATCGCTCAACCTCCAGGACTCCTGTCTCCTGGTTAATACGGATGCCACGCACGGCAAACACACGTGGGAGAGTTCTCCCTGGTCCAAGATGGAATGAACCAGGGGTGGGTGCACCATCCCCTCTCATAGGTCTTGGTGCACCAGGAAGCCATTTTGTCTCATCCCTCACTGGTGACCCCTCCAGTATGGGTAGCCCTCTGGTCCGGCTCACCAGATCATTGGGACCTCAAGCCCCCCACCGCGGCAAGGCGGCTTCCGTTAGGGGGGTACCTCCTGGGAGGAAGGTTTATTTTATCAAGTCTCGCCGCATAATACTTTCAGGGCCATTTACTTTTTACTTTGTTTCACTTTGTCTGATACCTGCCCGACTTGTGGATGTTCAGGCAGTCCGTGATCTGTGGTCCCTTGGCGTTATTTTTGTTTGGCCTTCGACGCTAAATTATGTTTCTTACATGATATTTCTAAATATTTCTTATTGTTTACACAAGTGTTTTTATGCAGAGTTTATCAGCACTAGTTTGTTTTGCTTTTGTTTTTGTTTTTTTCAAAGTTAATCTCCATTTTGGGTTGGATTGATATGTGTTTGTGCTAACACTCTGATTAAAAATACTTATGGAGTTGGGACGCCAACTTAGGAGTGAATTACGATTTTGAGTACATCTGGTGTTGGTTTCCACGTACATCACCCCGCTGTGATTAAATTGGTGATGCTATCAAAATATCTCATGACTGAATTATCTGTAGACCTCCTTAGTGAGTGCAACTTGTTCAATAAATATCATACCATCATAGAGCTTTCACTCAGTCCCAGTCAGATGAACAAATGACATCTCTGATCCCTTAAACTTCTGGTTCTGGACTAAACCTGAATGCTTGGAATGTTCTTGGTCTCGGTCTCCTAACAGCACATTGCTGGTTACTCTATCTCGCAACCCTGAAAGGCTGTAAAAAGTCTAGATGAATCAGAGAATATTAAGCTGATATTCCAGAATAGATCATAACTTTTGGTATACCTGGGTTTCCACTTCCAGCAGGTGGATGCTCAAACCGAAGGGAAGAAGAACAATTTAATGATCTTGCATTTTTCTTCCATACACGTCCGTGCAGACGCTCAGCCTACGATATCTCCCTTTTCACATTACACACTTACACATCCAACATTCAACACACACATTCTGTATTTTCCTTCCACCCTTCTCTTATACAACAGTCACACCCCCCATACACAACACACGCGGTTCCCGAACCTACCAATCGGGTGGTGGCAGCGTGCCATAGGCCTGGAACCTTACGTCTGTCCACTGCAGACGAATTTTTTCTGAATATTTTTTTTTTGGGTTTTCGTCGAGCCCGAACTCAACCAGACACGAAAAAACTGTTTGGTTTACGCCCCTCTCTCTCTCTCTCTCCCCTTTTCTCTGCTCCTCTCTCTCCTCTCTCTCTCTCTTTTCTCTCTCTCTCTCTCTATAATAAAATATCTATATATATCTATATATATATATATATATAATATATTTTATGACCGCCGCAGTGATCCAAAAGTTAGAGTAATGGACTCCGACCCTCCATGGTCTCGTCCTAGCAAACGTAAAAATGCCTGCGTTCCTGGCTAGAGCCCGGTCTCAGGGGGAGAAAACGACATATCGCCTTGAGAAATCAAACGCAGGTGTCGTAGGGGAAGTTAATTAGGAAGGGCATCCAATCAGTCAAGGGTGGTATTGCCAAATAACTTCTCAATGGTGAATTGAGAGGGGCCTATGTCCTGCAGTGGAGTAAATGGCTGTTGTTGTTATTATTATTATTATCATTATTGTTTGTATCATTAATATTACCATTACAGTTACTATCATTATTAACATTACTATCAAAGTAATTTTTACCATTTTGATTTTTAACGTAGTTTTTTTTTATTATTATTATTATTTTTTTGCCATAATCATAACTATAATCCTTATTATTGAAACTAATAATATGACTATCACAATTATTGTTACAATTATTGTTATTGTTTTCATTGTTTACCATTATTATTTTATTGATAACATTAGTATTACTGTTGTTATTATTATTGTCATTATTATTATTTTTATCATTATTATTACTATTATTATTATTATTGTTATTGTTGTTGTTGTTGCTATTAATATTATTATCATTATCATTATTAATATTACTACTACTACTACTACTATCATTTTTAGTATTAGGATAATAATAATTATTATTACCATTATTATTGCTATTAATTTTAATGTTAATTTTAATATTAATTTTAATCATTGTCATTATAATTGTTACTACTATAATCATTATTATCATTTCATTATCGTCATTATTATTATCAATGTTATTTTAGTCTTTATCATATTCATTTTATTATTATTATTATTATTATTATCATTATTATTATTATTATTATTATTATTATTATTATTATTATTATTATTATTATTATTATTATTATTATTATTATTATTGTCATCATTATTATTATTACTATTATTATAATTGTAATTATCATTATCATTATCAATATCTTTATTTTTGTTTACAATATCTTTGTTATCGTTGATATTGTTATTATTATTTATATTATAATCATACGTTTTTCATTATTACTGTTATAATAAAAATTACCATTATAGTTACCCTTGTTATTGTTGGTGTATTGTGTTCTTGTTATAATCATTATCGTTATCATAATCATTGGTATTGTTATTACGATGATTATTATTATTACTATTACTTTTCATAATATTAATAAGATGAATTATTATTATCATTATCTTTATCATCAATTTAATTCTTTTTGTTATCATTATTATAATTCTTATCATTATCATAATTATTAACCTTCTTGTTATTTTCATTATCATTATTATTGTTGTTAATTTTTTCATCATTATCATTATCTATACTACTATTATAGATATCATTACTATTATTAGTATTGCTACGCCAGTGGGTCTTTGTCTCTG
The DNA here is from genome assembly GCF_015228065.2 of Penaeus monodon. Lineage (NCBI taxonomy): Eukaryota > Metazoa > Arthropoda > Malacostraca > Decapoda > Penaeidae > Penaeus > Penaeus monodon. The sequence continues at coordinate 30,605,758 of NC_051390.1, forward strand.
TGCGAAACATGTGTTTACATGAAGGGACCTGGGCAAACATGTCGCAGCTGGCTGTGAGCGGAGGAGCGGAGGAACAAGCCGGGAGGGGATTTGGGGCGCTGCTCCTGTAAGACCTCGTGTGTGCCTTGTGACCTGAAAAATTTGTGTTGCCCTGTTTATAAGCTGTATCGTGCAGTGTGGCATGCTGGTTTCCCCCTGTATTGTGCCTATAGAAAAGTGTACGGGTAAATAACTTGTGTAAATAAAGGAAAGACTGTCATTTTGTGTTTACTTCGTGCCCTGCCTCGCCACTTGGCGTTTCCTCTCCTGGTGTTCTGGGACGCTGTGGTGTTCGGTGCCTCTTGGAGCTGTTCAGTGTTCACGACCCTGTGGATAACACGCCGTCTGCCTAGCCTGCCTTGCGTTGGTGGCAGAGAGACGAGGCGGGCGGCGTAACAAATGGTGTCAGGAGTGGGATTTGTGTATTTGATCAGTGAGAGCGCGATTTATCATGTTCTCCAAAGATGGCGGCAGCCATGAGGGAGAGGAGGCTATGACTGAGGCAGGCACGAGTGAGGTGAAGCCGAGCCAGATGGACTTGATCACTGCCATGCTGGCCGGTATGACGGAGGAAATGGCACAAAGGGCAGAAGAGCAGGCACAGAGGTCACGCGAGCAGGCGCACCATCTCGTCGAGATGCAGGCAAGGAAGGCAGAGGAACAGTTCTGCCAACTTGTTCAGGTGCTACAGAGCAATCTTGCATCTGTGAAGATAGAAACTCAGCAGTACACCGACAAGGCTTACAACAGCGTGAAGAGTGAACTGATGGAGGAGGTGCAGACTCTGAAGGGCGAGGTTAGGCCTGAGGGAGGAAGTGAAGGAGGAAAGGCGGCGTCACGAGGTAGTAACGTTGCAAGCAGAGAAGGCAGACGAGGTTCTGGCAACAGATGCCAGAGTGTCAGATTTACTGGGGTCTGCCTGGGGTCTGTGGCAGGAAACCCCCGGGCCTCGCAGCGTCGTGTCGCAGCCAGTGGTCGCTGCAGAAGGCTGGGGACCCATCGGATCCGCTCCCTTGAGTATAGGTGGCGGCAAACTCGGACCCGGTCAACCCGCCTCGTTGCCTCCCTCCCCCCCTTCCTCCCCCCCAGGTGTGTTAGTTCACGTCACGCTTACGCCTCACATTCTGTGAGGCGTAAGCCAGCTGAGTACGACGGGAAGGTGGCCCTGGGAGGCATATGTTGCCCAATTTGAAATGCTGGCATCTGCCCAGGGCTGGAGCCAGGAAGAGAAGGCCCTGCAGCTGGTAACAGCGTTAAGGGGCCCCGCGGTGGAAGTGTTTGGGCATCTGCCGGCATCCCAACAGGCCTCTTACACCAGCGTGGCAGAGGCTTTGAAACGCCGTTTCGGGCACCACCACCAGGCCGAGGTATATCGGGCCCGCTTGAAGAAGCGGACTCGTGAGCGTGGCGAGACCCTGTCCCAGCTGGCGCAGGATGTGGAGGCGCTGGTAAGGAGGTCGTACCCTGCGGCTGCGGAAGAGAAGATCGTGGTCCTGACCCGTGATTCTTTGTTGACGCTTACAGGACCAGCACTGCAAATCTACGTCAGCAGGCACACCCTGAGGACCTGCAGGTGGCGCTGGCGAGGGCCTTGGAGTTCGAGGCCTTCCTGAAGGCAACGAGTGGCCTAGGCCCAGCTGCTCAGCCCGCAGTGACCTCCGGGCCGGAAGGCTAAAGTGGAGAAAATAGCATTGAGGAAGGTGAGCCCGAGAACTTTCCAAGGCTTGTGTTGGGGCTGCGGAGAGGTAGGGCACAGACGTAGTCAGTGTCAGAGGGAGCGGAGAACACGTCCTCTCAACCGGATGGATTCTGATGCCTTCCAGCAGTGCTGCAGGACTGTGGCAGGTATGGTCACCATCCGAGCGCATGTCCAAAGGCTAAGGAAGTGGTACAGGCGGAAAAGGCTGGAGAAGGGGGCCGAAACCCAGCCGTCCTCGGTTCCCGGCCCCGACTTGGGTAAAGCTGCCGTCGAACCAGCACGATGCAGGTGGAGGGCTCAATAGATGGGAAGCCATGCCGCCTGACAGTGGACACTGGGGCTGAGAAGACCCTAGTGCGGCCTGATATGCTGGCCAATATGCAACTTCCAGACGCACCACAGAGACTGTGTGGTGTCACGGGCATTGTGTGCAGCTCAAGGGCCAGTGGAGGCTCGTATTGGTGTGGGCAGCACGGTGCAGCGGCTGCCGGTGTATGTGGCGATCTGGACGAGCACTGTTTGCTGGGCCTTGACTACCTGACACAGAGTAAGGCATGTGTCGACCTTGGACGGAAGCTGATGAGGGTGCACGGTGAAGAGGTGCCCTTGCTTCCAGAGGTTGGCTGTGCAGAGGTAGTTACAGCTGAGCGACTGCACCTTGCCCCCAGGACAGAGTCTAGAATCCGGTGTCGACTGTCAAGAGTGATGCGTGGAGTAGAGGGCCTCGTGGAGCCCAACCAAAACTTGCAGCTGGCTGATGGCGTAGCGGTTGGGCGGAGCCTTGTTGGACCAGGGGAGGGGTTAGTTACAGTGTTGGTAGCCAACTTCTCCGATAAGGCCCAGAAGTGCCAGCTGGTGCAAAGCTGGGCACTTGTGAGGAAGTGAGCGTCAGAAGAGTCGTCGGGGAGCGAGGAGTTGGTTGGTGTGGGGCCGTTGCCTGACTTCCTCGAGGACTTGGCGCACCGGAGCGCCGCTAACCTGACGGAAGCACAGACCGAGAAGATGCTCCATACCCTGGCTCCGTATGCAGATGTGTTTAGCAGGGGTGACTTGGACCTGGGCCGCACAGGATTGATGAAGCACTGCATTAACACCGGAAGTAGTTTGCCCATCAGAGTCCCCCCCGACGTATTGCACCAACCAGACGAGAAGAGATGCAGCGCACTGTCAATGAGCTAGCGGCACAGGGGGTGATTGAACGGTCAGACAGTCCATGGTCATCAGCGGTAGTCCTGGTGAAGAAAAAGGACGGCACACAACGCTTCTGTGTGGACTACGGGCGCTGAATGACATGACTATCAAGGACTCATACCCATTGCCGAGAATTGATGACACACTCGATGCATTGGGTGGGGGCCAGGTGGTTTCTCCACACTCGACCTGAAGTCGGGTTTTCACCAGGTGGAGATGGCGGAAGAGGACAAGCCAAGACTGCCTTTTCCTTCGGGCAAGGCCTGTGGCAATTCAACGTCATGCCCTTTGGTCTCTGCAATGCCCTGGTTGTTTCGAGCGTCTGATGGAGAGGGTACTGGATGGCCTGCAGTGGAAGACGGCGCTTGTCTACATTGATGATGTCATCGTCTTCGGGAGCACCTTCGAGGAGGAGCTGGAGCGGCTGGAGGAAGTACTAAAGCGGTTGAGGAAGGCCAACCTCAAACTCAGCCCCAAGAAATGCTCGATGTTCCAGCATGAGGTGCCATTTCTGGGGCATGTAGTCAGTCAAGACGGTGTGCGCACCGACCCACAGAAGTGGCGGTGGTGGAGAAGTGGCCAGTTCCCACCAATGTGGCCGAAGTCAGGAGCTACCTGGGCCTGTGCACATACTACCGCCGCTTTGTACAGGACTTTGCCAGTGTAGCGGCTCCTCTTCACCGACTTACACGAAAAGGGGAGTGCTTCCAGTGGGACGAGGCGTGTCAGTCTGCATTTGACAACCTGAAGAAGGCCCTGGTGGAAGCACCGGTCTTGCCCTATCCGGACCCAAAGCTCCCTTACCTGTTGGACACTGACGCTAGTGCGGAAGGCATCGGGGCAGTTTTGTCACAGATAAAGGACGGGAAAGAGTATGTCGTGGCCTACTACAGTGCCAAGTTCAGCAGGCCTGAACGCAACTATTGTGTGACAAGGAAAGAGTTGCTGGCGGTGGTGAAGAGTCTCGAGCACTTTCACCCATACCTCTACGGTGCCGAGTTCATCATCCGGACTGACCATGCTGCCCTACAGTGGTTGAAGTCGCTGAAGGTGGCAGAGGGTCAGCTGGCAAGATGGTTAGGGCGCCTTGAACAGTACAACTACCACATCGTCCACCGCCCGGGTCGTGTCCATTGCAACGCTGACAGCCTGAGTCGACGCCCGTGTGAGGCTAGTTGCTCACACTGTGTCCAGAAGGACTCTGATCCTGTGTGCCTCCGTCTGCAGGTGCTGGAATGTGCCACTAAAGGGGATGATGAGTGGCGTAAGGCACAACGTGAGGACTCTGACCTTGCTCCCATTGTCCAGTGGCTTGAGGCTCTCAGTGGACGCCCCAGTTGGGAGGCCGTGGCTGCGGAGAGCCCCACCACAAAGTGTCTGGTGGACCAGTGGAAACTTTACGATGGATCAAAGCGGTTTGTTAGTGAAGCGCTGGGTGCAGTTGAGTGAAGTGACACATGGGTAGTTGTAGTACCCAGAGCCATGCGTGCTGAGTTGCTGAGGGAATTACATGCCGGTGTTACCAGTGGCCACTTGGGCGAGAAAAAGACCCTGAGCCATCTCCGGCAACGCTTCTACTGGTGGGCATGAGAAGTGATGTGTCTGAGTGGTGTAGAGCATGTGATGTGTGCAGTGCAAAGAAGGGCCCCGCTAGAAAGAACCGTGCCCCGTTACAGGTGTACTGTGTGGGAGCACCCATGGAACGGGTGGCATAGACATTGCCGGTCCGCTGCCTCTCACGCCACAAGGAAATCGATACATCTGTGTGGTAATGGACTATTTCTCAAAGTGGCCTGAGGCATATGCACTACCCAACCACGAGGCCGAGACCGTGGCTGGCGTGTTAGTGAATGAATTCATTACCGTTTTGGTGTGCCTTCTGAACTGCATTCTGACCAAGCCGTGAGTTTGAGTCACGAGTGTTCCGTGAGTGTTGCGAGCTGTTAGGGATGCGCAAGACAGGACGACACCCCTCCATCCACAGTCCGATGGTATGGTGGAGCGGTTTAACCGTACCCTTGCTCAACAGTTAGCCAAGTATTGCAGGGAAAGTCAGGAAGACTGGGACGTCAAGCTGCCCGCCATGCTCATGGCCTACCGGTCTGCTGTGCATGAGGTAACAGGCTTCACACCTGCCCGACTCATGTTTTGGCCGTGAGCTCAGGCTACCAGTGGATTTGGCCACAGGGCGGCCACCCGACGTGAACTTGCCAACTGTCACATCCAGCTATGCAGTGGCACTGCAGGAGAACCTGGCGGAGGTGCACCGACGGTGCGTGGCAAGCTCAAGGTAGCCGGCCATGCCATGAAGGAGACCTATGACCGGCGCATGAGGGAAGTGAGGTACAACATAGGTGACAGTGTGGCTGCATAACCCGCGTCGGAAGCGAGGGCTCTCGCCGAAGCTACAGAGCCCCTGGGAGGGGCCATACACGGTGGTAGCGGCCCTCTCTGATGTCACCTATCGAATTCGCAGAGGGCGAAAACGACCGTCTGTTGTCCACGTGGACCGGCTGTGGCGTTACCATGGGCCAGGAAGCTACTCCTGGGGCCATGGTGAAAAAAGATGAAGTTAGCCCCAGTAGCGGCGATGAGGACGTGGCAGACGCTGACCGAGATGGAGGACGAGCATTGGACGGTGAGGGCGATGCAGCAGATGTCAATGGTGACATGACAGGTCTGGGACAGGAGATACCCCTCGGTGCCACGCCAATCTACCGCCGCCACACTCCTCCAGAGAGACCCCAGCGAGAGCGAAGAAAGCCGCGCTGGATGAAAGATTTTTGTGTTTCTGAGAACTGATTTTATTTAAATTTTTATGTAGTTGTTTCAGGTTTAGATATGTCAGAGCAGACGGGTCGTCTGCTTGATAGGGGGGGATAGTGCTACGCCAGTGGGTCTTTGTCTCTGTGCGAAACATGTGTTACATGAAGGGACCTGGGCAAACATGTCGCAGCTGGCTGTGAGCGGAGTAGCGGAGGAACAAGCCGGGAGACGGAGTTGG
>NC_051390.1:30613252-30618252 GCF_015228065.2 Penaeus monodon
TATCATTATCATTATCATTGTCATTATCATTATCATTATATCATCATCATTATCATTATCATTATTATTACTTATCATTACTTAATCATTATCATTAATCAATACTCATTTAGCATTATCATTATCATCATCATTATCATCATGCATTATCATCATCATCATCATCATCATCATCATCATCATCATCATCATCATCATCATCATATTTATTATTATTATATTATTATTATTATTATTATTATTATTATTATTATTATTATTATTATTATTATTATTATTATTATTATTATTATCATTATTATTATTATTATCATTATTATTATTATTATTATCATTATGATTATCATTATTATCATAATTATTTTTACTAGCATTATAACTAATATTGTTACTGGCATTATTATTATTATTATTATTGTTATTATTATTATTATTATTATCATTATTATTATTATCATTATTGTTATTGTTATTATTATTATTGTTATTATCATTATCATTATTATTATCATTATTTTTATTATTATCATTATTATTATTATTATCATCTTATTTTTATTACCATTATTATTATTATTATTATTATTATTATTATTATTATTATCTTTTTTGTTATTCTTGTTATTTTTATTTTTATTATTTTTCTATTTTTTATCATAATTATTTCCATTAGCAGTAGTACAGTTATTATCATCATTATTATTATCATTACCATAATTATTATTGTTATCATTCCTAATATCATTATAATTATCATTACCGTATAGATATCATTGTTAATATTATTGTTACGCCGACCGCCTCGTCTCTCTGCCACCAACACAATACAGGCTAGGCAGACGGCGTTGTATCCACAGGGTCGTGAACACTGAACAGCTCTAAGAGGCACCGAGCACCACAGCGTCCCAGAACACCACGAGGGGAAACGCCAAGTGGCGAGGCAGGACACGAAATAAACACAGAATGACAGTCTTTCCTTTATTTACACGAGTTATTTACCCGTACACTTTTCTATAGGCACAATACAGGGGGGAAACCAGCATGTCACACTGCACGATACTGCTTATAACAGGGCAACACAAAGTTACATCAGGTCACCAGGGCACACAGAGGTCTTCACTGGAGCAGCACCCAACTCCGTCTCTTTCGCTTGTTCCCCTGCTCCTCCGCTCACAGCCAGCTGCGTCATGTTTGCCCAGGTCCCTTCATGTTAACACATGTTTCGCACAGGGACAAAGACCCACTGGCGTAGCATTATTATTATCAATATTATTATTATTATATTTATTATTGTTGGTGTTTTTATTAATATTGTTGTCTTTGTTAATTATATTATCATTATCACTGCTATTGTTATTATCATAATCATTGTTATTACCATCATTATTATTATTATCATTTTATACGAAAGTTTCCTTAGATCTGCTAATTAAAATCAAACACCGAGTTACTACCAGTGACCTAGGGTGATTGAATTTGAGGCAATGGAACATCAACGAAAACATGCAAAATATGCTGAACAACCGTAAATCAAAACATCCAGTCAACACAAAGAACACATCAGATTGATAATGCTCCTCTGAGAACATGTGCTGTGCTGTTTAAGACTATTTTTTGGATTTCTTCTAATTTTGGATTTCCTGGTATTTGCTCAAGAAACTTATCTGTACCTTTTTTTTTTTTTTTATAAGGCCAAGAGCTCCAATAACAACAGGCAAAGTTTTGTTTTTTAAATGCCATTTCCAGGTCTTTATACTTTGATATCTTTTTGAACACTTTTGTTAGGACGTTTCTGTCTGAAGGGATGCTCATATCTATAAACAGGCAAGTGTTGTTTATTTTGTCCTTGATGACGATATCTGGAAGATTTGCCTGTATAGTACGATCTGTGTGAATTGGGAAGTTCCACAAGACTGTAGCATCTTTGCCTTCAGTAACTGGCTCTGGATGGTGTTTGTACCATTTATCCTGTGTTTGCAGATCTTCCAATGCAGGTACTTGCCCACTCTGTTGTGTCGATTTTTATACTCATTCGGTGTTAATATTGAGCAACCAGTATACAAGGTGATCAATTGTCTCAACCTTGTCTTCACAAAACCTATACTTTGAGTCAGTGCCATTGTGCAAGATGTTAGTTTGATAGTTTTTAGTAAACAAACTTTGATCTTGGGCTGCAAGAATAAAACCCTCTGTTTCCCCTTTTAGTCCAGAGCTTTTAAGCCACTGATGGGTTGCAATTTCATCTACATCAGTGTGTTTGCTTCGAGTTGCAAACTGTCCGTGGAGAGGCTTTTCATGCCACCTAGATTTAAGTTTTTCTTGTCCGACCTTCTTTGCTTTTTGTTTTTTTATGTTTAGCAGCCAGTGTTGGCAACATATGTTCGATATTTTTGCTCCAAAATACCTAATTCCTGAGAAAATTTATTTGATTCCTCTACTATTGAGTGTAACCTTTTAGAGTTTTCATGTACTCTAACTAACTGAAGCATCCAATCGCTGATTAGATCTAAGTATTGCAAGAGACCAATTGTTGTTGTTTTGTACGATAATTCCAACTGCATCATCCCCCTACCTCCTTTACTTCTAGGGACGTCTACGTCTGATTTAGGGTGATACATTCTGTTGCATGTCAATTGCTTCATAATTTTGGTGTCAATTTGTTTGAGTTCATGTAAGTTCCAGTCTTTCACGTTAAAACTATATGTAACCACAGGTATTGCAAGAGTGTTGATTGCTGTTAGTTTGTTCTTTGAGTTTAATTCTGTTTTCAGGATTGACCTTACTCTTCGGATGCATTCTTTACGTATTTTTTTCTTCATCTATGATTGTTGTATCCCATTTCCTTCGTTTATTCCTAGATATTTATAGGTTTCTTCCTGATCCAATTTTTATATTACGGTATCAATACTTAACTTTATATTGTCAGATGTCACTAGTTTTCCTTGCTTGAAGGTTGCTTTAGCACACTTATCGAGACCAAACTTCATGCCTATGTCATCACTGAAATCTTTTACAGTTTTCAGCAACCTTTCCAATTCATTATCATTCTGAGCGTAAAGTTTCAAGTCATCTATATAGAATAAATGATTGATCTTCTTGTCCATGATCTTATATCCATACCCTGTGTTGTTAAGAAGCTGGGAGAGTGGGATAAGTGCCATACAGAATAAAAGAGGGGAAAAAGAGTCACCCTGGAAGATTCCGCATCTGATTCGCATGTTGTTTGAAATAAGAGTACCGTTCATGTGTTTGAGAGTAAGATTTGTCTCCCATAATGTCATGCTGTTTCGAAGAAAGTTGATTAAGACAGGAGAGACTTTGAGAATTTCTAAGGATTTCAAGATCCAAGAGTGTAGGACACTGTCAAAGGCTTTTTTATAGTCGATCCAAGCAGTACTTAGATGTCTGTGTTTAGTATGAGCATTTTCGAGAATCATTTTATTTATGAGCAGTTGATCTTTACATCCGTATGATCCTCTGCAACATCCTTTTTGTTCGTTGGGAAAAATATTTTGTTCTTCCATGTGTCTGTAGGTTCTTTCATTTAAGATTGCGGTGAGTAATTTATAGGTGGTTGTTAAGCATGTGATGGGTCTGTAGTTTTTTGGGTTATCTGTTTCGTTACTTTTGGCCAAGAGATAAGTAGTCCCTTGACATAACCATTTAGATGTTAAGTTAGGCTCTATCATAATTGAATTAAAATTAGATGCTAATTTGGCATGCACTGAAGAAAGAGTATTAAGCCAAAAATTTGGGATCTGGTCAACCCCAGGTGATTTCCATTTATGGGACTTTTTTAGTGCGTTTTGAATTTCTTCAGTGGTAATATTTTCCCATTTTTGTTCGGGGAATATCCCTAGTGCTATTCTCAAAATCTTATATCCATGCGTTTTCATTGTATTATTTATCTTTTCCCCAGATATTGTTCCAAAATTCCCAGACCTTTTCTTCAGATGGTATAGCTTCTACAAGAGTTGTTTCTTTTCTTATTTTGCTGTAAAATTTCTTCATGTCAGTCTCAAACATTTTATTCTGCCTGAAAAACTTTTAGCGTTTGTCATATCTACATAACCTTTGTGCCTTAACCTGAAGTTTTTGTTTAAGCTCTTCTTTAATCGTTGGTATTTGTTCTTTAGAAAGTATTTTGTATTTTTTTATTACTTTTCTCGCTTTTCGCGATTGCTTCCCATTATCTTTTTGTAGTTCGTCTAATATTGCTATTATTATTATCATTATTTTTAGCATTAATATCGTTATCATTATCATTTTTATAATAGTCATTATTATTATTGCTGTTGCAATAATTATTATAGCTATTATCATTATCATCATCATCATCATTATTATTATTATTATTATTATTATTACTATTATCATGATTATTCTTATCTTATTGTTACCATTATTAATGTGATTTTTATTATTATTATTACTATTATTATCATTATTATTATCGCTATCATTATTATTATTTTTATTATCATTATTATTATTGATATTGTTATTATTATCATTATTATTATTATTATTATCATTGTTTTTTTTTTATTAATATTTTGACAAGGATGATGATTATTATTACTACTACTACTGCTGATGCTGCTACTACTATAATACTGTTAATAATAATAATGATAATAATAATAATAATTATTATTATTATTAAAATCAGTGCGAATGCTCACACACAGACACGAGTGATGCGTGTGTGCACGGATGCACCCATGCACTCGTATGCGGCAATTAGTGTGTGCACTAGCACTGATTTTCATAAATTTATGTAAATCAAACCTAGATACGATAGTAAGTGAGTCTATTGTAGATATGATGGTGAGTTGAGAACCCCCAACAATGATTGCCTAAAACTTCAATCACCCTAGGTCGCTGGTAGGGGCCCGGTGTTTGATTTTAATTATCGTAATGATGATAATAATAATAGTGATAATAATGATGATAATAATAATAATAATAATAATAATAATAATAATTATTATTATTAT
>NC_051390.1:30630752-30640752 GCF_015228065.2 Penaeus monodon
CACATATATAAACGCATACATATATGCATACACATACATATATACACACATACCCATAAATATAATATATATATATATATACATATATATATATATATATATATATATATATATATATGTATAATATATATAATATATTATATATATTTTATTTTATATATATATATACATATATATTATTATATATATATATATTATATATATAATATATATATATATTATTATATATATATAGGGGAGTCCCCCGCCGTGGCACAAACCGCGGTTGATTAGGAAGGGCATCCAATCAGGCAAAGGGGGGCACTTTCCATATAACCTCTCAAAAATGAATTGAGAGAGGCCTGGGGTCTGCAGTGGAATGAATGGCTGTTGGAAAAAAAAAAAAAAAAAAAAAAAAAAAAAAAATTTTATATATATATATATATATATGTATTATATTATATTATATATATATATATATAATATATATATATATATATATATATATATATATATATATATAAGCATATAAACATATATATGGATATATATACACAGACATATGCATTTACATGTACTTACATATACATACACACATACACAACACATTTCTATGTATATGTACACATGTATACCTTCATGTACAAGCACGGGAAAATACACATACATCTTGTGCATCTTGTACATCTTGTGGCCCAGCGCCATCTTGAATCTTCTGTGTTCGTTGGGGGGTTTCCCCCGGGGAGCGTTGGGCTTCCCCCTCCGCCACACGGGGGTTGAGGGGGGGAGGGCCCCCCCTCAAACTCCCCAGGGTAAGGTATAGATTTTACGACCTTGAGCCCCGGGGCCCGCCAAAGGGGTCGCCCGTTTACGGCTTTTCTCGGGGGAAAGGGGGGGTCAGGGGGGAAAAACCGGGCCCCCCTTTTAAAAAACCAAACCCAAAAAGGCGGGTTTCCGGCTAGCCAAAATTTAAGTTAAACCTCCCATGGGGTATTGTTTTTTTTGGCATACACACAAACACCATTTTCCTTTTATACACGCTCATGTACAAATTTTGGAAAAAAAGGATGGGAAAGGAAAATAGGGATGGGGAAGGAAAAAAGGGTGGAGGAAATAAATTTTGGGAGAAAAAAAAGGAAAGCGGGGTTTAACCCTAAAGCGGTGCAGGGAAAAGTTTTGGGGGAAATGGGTTTTCTTAGAAAGGGGGGAAAAGGGGATGGGGGTCCCCCCCAAGGGGTCATCTTGAATCTTCTTTTTCCCGGGTTTGGGGGTTTGTCCTCGGGCGCGAGGGGTTTTCCCCTCGCCACACAAAGGTGGTGGGAGGGGGGGCCGGGGCCAACTTTCGGTGCAAAACCCGAAACCTGGGGGCGCGTGCCTGCACTGGGGGTTTCCCCCGCCCCTTCGGCGTTCTGGGGAAGTGGGTGGGGCCCCCAAAACACGGGACCCTGTTATACCAAAAACCCAGCGGGATTTTCCGGGGGAGGATGGAATTAAATTTTAACATTTTAGGAAACCAGGGGGCGGTATGGTTAGGAAAGGCACCCTCAACGTGACTCCTGTCATCCCGGCAAAACCTTTGGTTTAAAAGCGGTTGTTTGGCCGGGAGGTGGTCACTAATCAGAGGCTGGCCATTCCCATCTATGTCAATAGAAGGTTTCACTTTGTCAGTAGAAAGGGCCCTTAGGGGGATGTGAGGGGGCCCAAAGCGGCCACTTCAAAAAGTTGTTTAAACCCATTTTGGATTTTCCCCCCGGCTCCCCAAAAAACCCTTTATGAAACGGTTTTATGGTGGGGAAATGAGAAATAGCGGGAAAGGTTCAGTGCCTTTTTACCAAAAAACCATTGGTAGGGTTGGGGTAAGGATTAGAAAAGGGGTTTAAGTGAAGGGTGGGGTTGGGGGTGGGATAAGGTGATGAGGTGAGAAAGTATTTGAAAGCGAGGATGTGAGGGGCGGTGCCCCAAAGGGGGAGAAAAAACTTTTTTTTTTAAAATTTTTAAAATGCCCACAAAAAAAAAAATTATTTTTTGAAAAACAAACAAATAATAATCAGAACAAGAAAAAACCAAACCCCCAAAACATTTGAAAAAACGGGAAGGGGCAGAGGAAAAAGTAAAAAAATAAAAAGAGTAAAAATTGGTTTAAAAAGGGAATGCAAACCCAAAGCCAAAAAAATCCCACCCCATTTTCCTTCGCCCTCATGCCAAAAAAAAAAAAAATCTTTTGGGCCTAACCCAGCCCTTGGCCGGAACGAAAAAAAGGTTTTGAGTTTTTCCAGCCGTGGGTATGCCAGGTATGGAGTATGTTTACACCAACCTACGCCACTTGGTATTCAGAGGAAGCAGAGAAGCTTCCTTGTGGAGTTTAGAGTGAAAAAATCGAAAGCCAATTTTTTTCATATGATCCAAACCAGTGCTTATTCTGAAAAAACTGGGAAAAACCGCGCTTTTTATGATGCTGTTTTTTGTGAGTTTCAAGTGGTGTGTATGTGAGGGGGCTTTTTTTAGTGTTTTGTTTTTAAAAGCAGTTCGTAGGTGGAGCCGCAAATTTTAAATCAATAAAGCGAATGTTAAAAATTTTTTTTTTTCCAAGGGGGGAAAAAGGGGCCTTTTAATTTATTGCAGGGAGGTCAAAAGTATGAAACAAAGGTTTTCAAAAACCCAAGGGTGGTTAAAAAGAGTATTTGTTTTGGGGAGGGGGCTTGAAATTTTGTTGAAGGTGTTTAGGAAGGTTTCGTGGTGTTACAAAGAGAGCTTTTGTTTTGGGCGCAAAATCTTTATTTTGGGCCCTTTATTGGGTCCCCTCTCGAGACGGTGTCCAAATTCTAATTTATGCCCCAGAAAAAAACCTGAAAAGGAAAATTTTTTCGAGCTAAAAGGGGGAAGTCCCCTCAGATGGGGGAATAGTGAGTGAGGGCCGGGGGGTGTGGGGCGTTTTTTGTATTTAAAGGTTTAGTGTTGGCATAGTAGCTGCCCTGAGGTACTCCAGCTAAATTTGAAATGGTCCCCAAACTTTTTTTTAAGAATTTTAATTTTATTTGCGGGGCAAAGAAAACTGCTGAGAATTTTTTTATCTAAGGTGTCCCAAAGGGTTTTGCCCAAAAAATCTTCTGTGACTAGAACAGTCTTTTGTCGTCGGTCTTTATTGTTGATTGTTTGTGATGAGTTGAGTGCGGGCTTTTAAACGAGTGATGCGAGCCCAAAAACCGAAGTTTTGTGTGAGAGAAGGTTTTTGGTACGAAATTTTGTCTAAAAAGTTTGAGTTTGATGATGGGAAATTTTTTTTTCCTCAAAACCCGGGTGGGGGTATGAGTTTGCCCGGGTCCTCGAAACCTATTTCCCGACGGGTGATTGGGCTCCCCCTTGACTCTGGGGATTAAAATTTTTTGAATTTTTAAAGAGTGAACCGGGGGTGAGGGGGGGTGAGGGGGGAAAAATTTTTGGCCCTTTTTTCATAGAAAAAATTTATAAAACCCCCGGGATTGAAACTTTTTTTGTTATTATGAATGAGGTGGGAAAAGGGGGGTAGTTACTACCATTAAGTTGTCAAATTTTTTGCCAAAATTCCCGTGAATTTCGATTTCTGTTACATCCTACTTTTTAAACTAAATCTGTCCAATATTTTTGTCGGTCATTATTCAGAATATCAATGACGTGACTTCTTAGAATAGAAAAGTCCCATCGAACATGGTTTAATCTGTTTAACTTTTGAGAAAAACAACTTCGAAAACAAGTCAGGATACAGTTTATCCTTTCAGATGATTGAAATGATATGCAACTTTTATACTGAGACCTGGGGATGGTGCTCGGCATATGAAAATTTTGATAATTCAATTTGGATTTAAACGACTCCCAGTCTGCTTGTTTATACCGGAAAGATCGTCTTTCTTTGTTTAGGATTGGTAATGTGGAAGTTTAGATTATGATGGGTATGTGGTCTGAGCCAAAATTCGGACCGGGTTGTAGGTGTGTATGGTAGGCAAGTGCTGCCCTGTTCCCGAAAACGAGATCAGGGTGGCCCTTTCCTCTTGGTGTATGAGGTGAAGAAGTCGGGTCCTATGTAGTGGAGTCTTTTTGTTCCAAAAATAGAAAAGAGTCGCTTATCATGTGCATTGGTAGTGCTGCGGTGTAGTGTCGTGTGGGTAGCATTGATATCTCTGGGAGGTTTGTATAATTAAATAATTTGTTGAAATCAGCAAGAGGCAAATTAGTATTTTTTTTATATAGGCAGTAGAAAGGATAGGAGCCCGGTGGGGTGAATAACCTGAGTGCCATGAACGATCGCTAGAATGCCACTCAGGATAGACCCATTTTACCTGGGTCTACCTTGCTTGGCATCACCTGATTCCTGACCCCTCGAGGTCAGGGAGAGAGTCCTGTAAGCAGGATAGAGGGCGAAAGTCCTGGGAATCGGCGGACCAATTCCCAATACTTCCACGTTGTCCCAAGCACCCCCTAGAAGGGAGCAAGCTAACTGCTCCCTCCAGAGGGTTAGAAGGAGCTCTTCCTCGACTTCGGAAACGACTTCGACGTCGATATCGGAGGCTGCAGGGGAATCCCTTTCGTTTTTTTTTATTTGCGTGCTTGTCTGGTGGTGAGATATGTCAGCATTTGTATTCAGTGTTTTTTGTAATATTGAGTGCTTGTGCAGTTTCTTTTGGATTTTATTGTGGTGGTGGTTGCAAAATGAGGTGTCTTTGTGTGGAGCAATGAGGCTCTGAGTTAGTGTTTGTCACCTCAGTTGCTGTGGTATCCAAAGTTGTGGTATTCAGGAATGTACAAAATTGTCGTCTTCGAAAATCTCCTCTGGGATAACAATGCTGCAGCATGATAGGGACAATGTTTGCGAATTTCTTGGCGTTGCATTTAGCAGCAATGAGAGCTACATGGAAAAATGGCTTGTATTTTCGGGTTTATGTTAGGTGTGAAGTTGTTGTTGATTTGGGGAGGTGTGGGCAGAGTTGTCCTGGAGGTAAAGGCAGGTCATCTGGGTGTGCTAGTCTGGGCATGCAGTGTGGCGGCTGTTGTGGCGTATGAAAGAGCTGTATTTTTGTTTTCCCTAAGCTGAGTTCGTTTTGCTTTCAGTATTTCTTTTCTTTTGGGGCAGGATCAGCTAACTGCAATGTACAACCCCTCGCAGTTGCAGCATTTGATGCTCTCCTTGCATTTAGCGAAGAAGTAACCTTCGCCACCGTAACGCGAGCATGTGTGTGTGTGTGTGTGTGTGTGTGTGTGTGTGTGTGTGTGTGTGTGTGTGTGTGTGTGTGCATGTGTGTTTGTTGTGTTTTGTTGCAGTTTCGGCATTGTTCGATGTGAATAAAGCACTCTGTTTCGATATTATAAGTTGGAACCGATGTATTGAACATCATGATTCCACGTGAGAGAAGTTTCTGGGCTTCCTCTGGAACAGAGACATGAATTTTAACGATTCGTGACTCGGGAGGCTTGTAAACATCAGGACAGTGACCCCGTTCTTGGCGGATACTTCCTGGCCAATTGATATTATGTTGATATTATATCGTGCTGTCGATCTTTTTTCCCACGACCATGCACTTTGCCTTCGTTTCCGGAGAGGGGACGGGAGTGAAACCATGTTCTTTAAACTTTCTTTGGCCTTCAGTTGAGAGAAATGGGGTCAGTTGTTCAGGTTTGACTACCGTCACTCTGAAGCCAGAGTGTATTTTGACGAGGTTTGTGACTGCCACCTTAATGATTGTGAAGATCTTCTGGAGAGCCTATTCTCAAAAGATAAGCTCTCCAGTCTATGATGATTTGATAACATGTCCCATAATCGTGCCATAGCTTGGGTGATATGATGGGTCAAGGTGTTCTCTAGCAGGTGCTAATTAGGTAAGGTGGCTGAAGGCATCAGAGAGGGAGGGGCTCGTACCTGCCTGTTTGTCTCTATATGAAATTCAGGGAGTGGCAGTTATGAGATGGTCTGACATACCTGTCCCTAGCAAAAGAATGACAACTCAAAGGCACTGTAAGGCAGGCATGCTAAGGCCTCCCTGTGGAAGGTAAAGGTCTGCCCACATCCGAGCACGAGTTTGAAGATGGGGTCCAGTTCACCAGAAGGTGTGTAGTGAGTTATCCTAATGCCGAATAAAATTGTATAGAAAAGAGTAGCTATAGGGCACGAAACTAATTGCAAGCAATTAGAATCGCGACAACAACGAAAGGTGTGCGCAAAACAGCCAGGGTATTATGCAAGGGCCAAGCTCATGCTTACTGTGGAGTCAAACAAATCTCTTGACCAACCAGCTAAAGATCCTGAAAGCCATTTATTAGTAGCACGACTCCGCAACCTGAAGTTCAGTGTAGTTTCCTAGGTAGGATCACACCAGGTCCACAGCCATGTCCTCGCTCCCCTCGTTCCCTACATGCTTACACAGTGTGTAAGCGTGAGGAAGGAAGGGTTCCAAACAATGATGTGGAAGGTGGAAGGGCATCCCCTCTGGTCTCTCCCCAGGCGTTCACACCTACCCACGTGTTTGCCGTGCATTGCACCCCTTTGCACTGTGGAGACGGGAGTCCTGGAGGTTGAGCGATGCCGTACATGAGTACGCCCTGTGGATAGCAACACGCCTCATTGGTCCCTTATTCCAGGAAGACGATTGGTCTGATCGTGGCCCGGTCAGGTCAATCACCTGGTCTCCTTTGGGAGGCCAGGGTCAAGCAGTCAATGTCGCCATTGATACTCACACTGGTCCCGTAAGTGGCGTTATAACGGCCATTGGCTGTGTATATCTTCTTACCACCCCTGTAGCTGTTAGACATTAGCTCTAACATAAAGCTTCCAGTTGTTGGACTCGGTGGTGGCTGGGGGCGTGAGAGGATGAAATAACTGCTTATTTTATGGCTTCAAACCCCCCACAACAAAGAGATATAAATGACGAACTGTGCAAGGCCCAGACTACGGCAGTCACTCTGAAGCCATACATGGGTTCTAGTGAGTTGAGAAAATCCAAAGCGCAGGTTGACTCTGTCAGACCTGCTGCTAAAATGTACACAACATCAGCCAAAACATGTCTGTCCATGAAATTGTCCAACATATGGACTCTTGTGCTGGCCTCTCCAGGCCAGCACCCAAATCAGGGAAACCTCTGAGTAACCCTCAGGCGTCCTCCCTGATTGAGATGGGAACACAAGCTGAACCAGCCGAAGCAACGGCTGCTACCATGACTACAGCCGAGAATTTAAGCGGTTCGAAACGACTCAGGCCGGAGACAGACTCTGAGGGAGAGTCTGGACCCCCTAGGCGTTTCCCACAGTTCATGGTTCCCTCTAAACCTGAAGGCTTCGACAGAGCCTACCAACTGGTAAGAACATTGGACATGCAGAGAAAAATCTGGTTGTCAATCCAGGTTGCCAGAGACCAGGGCATGATTATTATGCCCAAAGACCAAGCTACCCTGAATTTCCTGCAGGAAATAAAGGAGCTTAATGATGGGAGGAAAGTGTCTCTCGCCACTGAATCCTGATGATAGGAGAGCCAAGATGGTGCTACTTGGCTTTCACTTTTTTCTCACACCCACAGGTCGTGGAGGCTTCCCGAATGTCAAAAAGGAAGAGCCCAACCAGGCAAGTCCTGGTGACCTGGAAAGGAGCCCCAATCACTAACCTTGATCTGGGTAACTGGGGCTCCTTCAGCCTAAGAACATATGCACCAGAGCCACTTCGGTGCTTTAAGTGCCAAAGATACAATCACCACGAAGATAACTGCCAGGCTAAGCCTAAAATGGTGTCTGTAGAAAGGCACACAAGAAAGGACAAAGGGACACAAGAGCCAAATGTCGCAACTGTGCCAAGAGGCAACACGCCTGGAGCCTGGAAAGAAGTGGCCCTCAGGCGAGACGAGGTTGCTAAAAGGCGACCAAACTTAGTTCCTGCTCCCCTAGGCACCTATGTCTGGGGACAGAACAAAAGTGAAAAGATTTCCCAAATTTCTAAGAAGAAGGAAGCCCTTACAAAACTGATGCCAGATATCTCCAATAAAAAGGAGTTTCCGACCATTTCAAAAGTGCAGAAAAAGAACTACAGGAATAAAGGTCCAAAGAGCACTGCATAAGCTTCCCCAAGAGACGATAATTTCCTCTTTGACAAGGAAGATATGACTCCTGTTGACTACTGTAGTCGCTGCAGTAGCAACAGCTTTGGGGAGGATGAGTGAGGAGTCAGAGAAGACAGTCATGGTCGCCATGACCCAGACTGTTGCAAAGATACGCAGACAAAGCCTGAAGTGAGAAAAAACAAACTCACAAAAGTCAGAGGTACCAAAGGCTCTCCACCTCCCAGTGGACCCATGGATAGCCTGACAAACAGCCCAAAACCAGATGAAGATCCTTTAACCAGCGAGGACTTCACAAAGAAAGGCATCCTCCAATAATGCAATCAAGGAACACTGACATTGTCATCCTCCAGGAGGCATTAACAGAGGGGACTGTTCGCTTCTCCGGGTATCATGTCTTCATGCTGCCAAACACGGCTGGCAAAAGAGGCTTCATCACCCTGGTCAGAGCAACAATCCTTTGCTATACAACAGACATCAGCCATTTCTGTGCTACTGCAGCACAAGACTGAGTGATCATAAGGGAGAGTTCAGTGCACACCACCCCATCCCAGCTCCCTGCAGGGAACTGGGTGCGGCAGGCCGTCATATAGCCAATGTGCTTGAGACTTTCCTCGAGATCGCTCTTCTCAATAGCCAATAGCCAACACATATCTGAAAAGGGGTCCTAGACCTCATCTTGGCCACTGTGGCTCTGGTGGAGAGAATTAGGTTGTGTCGATGAGACTGTCAAAAATGATCATTATGGCACTGTTACTACCCTCATGGAGGCTGGCCCTTCCTAAATGCCACAACCAAATCCAAGATGGAAATCAGACAAGGGCAATTGGCAAACCTTTCAAAATGCCTCGGCCCACTGTCTTAGAAGCAATGAACCCCCACAGAGTGAAAATGTGGATGTGCTTGAAGCTAGAGTTATGAGTGCATAAATCAAGCAGCCTCACAGACTATTCATAAAACTTGCCCATGATCCATGAGTTATAAAGATGCCTGGTACTTTAATGATGAGATTAAGGAAGTCAACCACAGAGTGAACATGTGTAGAAAACATTTCTGAAGGCAAAGAACCCCTGATAATCTAGCCCTCCTAAGGGAAGCAGTCACAGATGCCAAGGAAACTGCCATAAGTTAGGCGGGAAACGTGGCTAGAATGGTGCGAGTCATTTGACCACTGAACCACCCTTACAGAGCTATAGCAACAAGTCAGGCAAGCTACTAGCCACTCAACCCTCAATCAGAAGCAAATAGACTAGTGCACGAGTTCTCTGTAAGAACAAGCAGCAACAGTCTGCCAGCCGAACTGAGGGCAAACCAACAGTGCCTACAACCAACCAGACTTGCTCATATCAGAGAGAGGGCAGCCGAACCTGTTAACTCAGATGTTATTTTCTCTCTGTGGGAATTAAGAAAAACCTACAAAAACAGTTCTTGCACAGCCCCAGGTTCTGATGGGATCTCAAACCCCATCATTTCCCACCTAGGACTGGCAGGTGAGCTTGCATTCCTGCAACTCATCAACAATTCCTGGGAAAACTTCCACTCTACCTCTGAGCTGGAAGAGGGCTATCATAGTTCTCATCTCAAAGCCAAAAAAGCCAGGGAAGTACCGTCCCATCTCTCTCCTCAGCTGTCTTAGCAAGACGGTCGAGAGAATGGTACTAAACCGACTCCAATGGAAAATGAGACCCCCACATGAATACCTCCATAGGTCCACAAGGGGCATGAGCACAGCACACAGCATAGCCACACTCTTGGGCACAATCAGCACTGTAACTTGGATAAGTGACTATTTCAGGAACAGAACAGCCAAAGTCAGATTCCAAGGTAACCTATCACATGCCACTAAAAAATGGAATACCACAGGGTGGGGTCCTCAGTCCATCCCTTTTCAACACCCTAATGTCCTACATCCTTAACATACACCTCCCAGTGGGATGCAAGATCATCTCCTAT
>NC_051390.1:30645752-30648252 GCF_015228065.2 Penaeus monodon
TCCTTCTGCATAGGTACCGACATCTCCAAATACTCTTGTTGATCGAGTTCATGGCTCCTGCTGCCAGACCAATCCGTCTGTGGACTTCTTGGTCTGACAGCCCAGAAATATGGACTATGATATCAAGGTATACAAAGCTCTCTGTGAATTCAACCTCCTCGCCGCAAGCATGGATCGATTGAATGGGTTCCCCTAACAGGCCCCCAAAGTCCTGAATCTTGGTCTTGGTCCAGGAGACCTCTAGGCCTAAAGGCTTTGCCTCATTGCTAAATGCATCAAGAGCCACCACCAGTGACTCCAGGGACTTCAGATAGGATAGGAACATCACTGGCAAAGTCAAGGTCTGAAACCTTGATATTACCCAGTGGTGCTCCACACTGACTTCGGCTAGTAGCTCTGCCCATTATCCAGTCCATACAGGTGTTGAAAAGTGTTGGTGCAAGGACACAGCCTTGCCTCACCTCTGAATTAACAGGGAAGAAGTTTGACAGACCCCCACCACACTTTACAGCACCTATACCAGTATAAAGGCTTGTTATTAGGCCAATAATCTGTGTTGGAATTCCCGAGTCTCAGGATCTCCCATAGCGATTCACGATGCGCCGAGTCAAACGCCTTCTTGAGGTCGATGTAGACTGCCAGCAATCCATAACCAAACTCATGACGGCTTTTCGAAGCGCTAGTATACGGTATATTGTGGACTTGCCAGGAGTGAATCCAGACTGTTCCAGTCTCTGATGCCTCAGTAGGTGGACGCGGATCCGTTTCAGAAGAATGTGGGCGAAAACTTTACCAGATATGCTGAGCAGTGTAATGCCACAGTAATTGCTACAGTCCCAACGATCCCTTTTCCCCTTCCAGAGAGGGATGACCATGGCCCTCAACAAGTCAGGTGAAATGGTACCAGACTGCCAGATGGCAGTCAAGACTGTATGCAAGCCCCGAGTCATCGGTTCACCCCCAGCTTTTAGAAGTTCAGCAGTGATATCACATATGCCTGCAGCTTTACCACTCTTCAGCTTGTAAATCACCATCCTAACCTCTGTTAGGGTAAGAGGTTCCTTGCTGATGGGTGGGTGAACCCATGGGCACGCTCCTCCTCCCTTTGTCTGTCCAAGTGAAACACCTTAGAGTTGCCACTGGAGGGAGGGGAGTTTTTGATTGGACTCATAGGGTAGCCACAACCAGCCTATGGTCAGTGCCACAGAACTCGGCACTCCGGTAAACTCAATCGCGTGCTAACAAGAATGTGGTCGATCTCCTTGGCCACTTTACCCGTATCGCTATACCATGTCCAATGATGCGGAGCCATGGGGGCCGAGCCATGGGGGCCGACAGACATCTCATAGCCAGCTCGGTCACAGCCAGATACCGCATTAAAGTCGCCCAGAACAATGCGAATATCTCGCCGGGGGCAATCGTCTGCCACAGATGCGAGTTTGGCGTAGAACGCCTCTTTCACATCAATTTTACATACATCGATAGGGGCGTATACAGCAATAAGAGACATGAAGCCAAAGGCATGCTTCAGTCTCAGTGCCATAATACGCTCATCAACCGATGTAACCTCAAATACTGAGGGCTGAAGTCGGCTGGAGATTGCTATGGCTACACACTGGAGGTGGTGACCATCACTGCAGCCCATACTGATCGTGCCGCTACCAGTCTTCTCACCTCCGAGAGGGCAGCCACCTCAAATCCTGCCGCAGGGACCGGATGTTCTGGAAAACTCACCTGAGGTTAAGCCTCAGGTGGTAACTCCGGGTGCACGCCATCTCTGACGCTCCCGCCGACTCTGACGCTCCCGCCGACTCTGCCCCAAATAAAAGGGGTCGGCTGGCTGGGGAGCCCCCATCTGCCTGTGGGGTTCCTGAGGGCTTTGCCCCACAAGCTTCACGGTAGGTTGGCGCCTGCCGGGGCCCAGGCGGGACAAGTAACTCTCATTCCCATCCTGCGCCCGCCCTCAAAGCAGAACCCACAGCCCACCTTGCTTGCTGGATGGGAGGGACAGCACCCTTCCCCCCAGCATATCCATTTATTGAGGACGTTGCTGGAGTGTTATCTGGGGGGAGGAGGACTGGAAAGGCCCACCTCCCCCGAACTGCCCAATTACCCCAGGGTGGCTAGGGGGCAGGAGTTGGTACGGAGCCAGGGTGTGTCCACACGCCAGTGGGCCATAGTTCCATACCTCTGGGTTTATCTGCTGCTCCGAGATCCCCGGAGTTTAGCCTGGGACAGCAAGGTGCCCAGTTACCCATGGGTGGCCACGAGGAGGCCACCCATATATAATATATATATATATATATATAAAATATATATATATATATATAATAATATATATATACATATATATATATATATATATAATATATATATATATATATATATATATATGTATATATATATATATATATATATATATATATATATGTTTGTGTGTGTGTGTGTGTGTAATCTATCTTCTTCTTTTAACGGTAGGTTCATGTCTGAGCCGCCGTGG
>NC_051390.1:30658252-30662164 GCF_015228065.2 Penaeus monodon
ACACCACACACACACACACACACCACAACACCACCTACACACATACACCACACACACACACACACACACACACACACACACACACACACAACACACCACACACCAGTATTAATATTATTATTATATATATATATATATATATATATAGTATATATATATATACATTAATATATATATAATATATATATATATATAATATATATATATATATATATATATATATTACATACAGAAAAATAGATATTCACACACGCACAGATACTTTCCTTTAAAAATTTTGATATATAACTGTATATATATATATTTTAAAATATATATATTATAAAATATAATATATACATGTTTAAATATATATATATATATATATATAATTATATAAATATATTATTGATGCATATATATATACACGATCATTCCTTTAATATCGATATGTACTGATTTAATTATAATAATATATATTATATATATATATATATATATATATTATATATACATATATATATATTTATAAAATTTTATATTATATTCACACAATAATATATATATTTAATTTATATTAATATTTTATTATAATTATATACATATTATATATATATGTGTTGTGTGTGTGTTTTGGGTGTGTGGGGGTGTGTGTGGTTTTATATATATATATTATTATTATATATATTATATATTATTAAATTGATGTGTTTAAAAATATAATATTATAATTTATTATATATATTAAAATAATTATTACATATTATGTATATATATATATATATTAAAATATATATATATATATATTAGAATACACACACCAATTTTTATTATATAAATATAATAAATATTTTATATTTTATATATAAATATATATATATGTATATATAACCTATAGACATTAAAAAATTTATTCCCCACACACACATCATATTTACATATTATGTTGGTTATATATGACAGCTTAATAAATAAATTTATTTTATATCTTATATTATTAAAATAATATATTAATATATATATATACCCAATATATAATATATACATATAATATATATATTTAAAAATATATATATATATTATGAATTTATATAATATAAATTATATATAAATGTATGTATTAAAAATTAAAACATATATATAATAATATATATATATTTATAAATATTTTATTAGCTATGTATATATTTTATTTTATATATTATATTTTATATAATTTTTTTGTGTGTGTGTGTGTGTGGTTGTGGGTGTTTGTGTATTTGTCTGTGTGCGTGTGTGTGTGTGGGGTGTTTTTGGGGGTGTTTGTTGTGTGTGTTGTGTGTGTTTGTGTTGTGTGTGGTGTTTTTCATACACATATTTGTAAAATAATAAATTTAGTAATATATGTATATGATATATCATCATCACATCAAAAAAGATGCATACGCAGGGATGCGCTATCCCGGCCCAGCTTTGGCTCCACCTCCGAGTCCCTCCGAACAACCTTCATCCCCACCCAACACATCTTGGAAACCCGGATCGACTTGCTTCAGCTAAAATTTCCGGGGCCCTTTCCCCCTTGGTCTTCTCTAGCTTGGGAAAACCCTCTCGGAGATACCCTATAAGTCGGATCATCCTCATAAAAACGAGCCAAATGCCCTAGAGTGAAGTTGGCGCCCCCTCCAGGTATCCCCATAAACTGAAAAGACACTTAGTAAAAAAGGATCAGTCAGGGCCCTTTAGAGCACTGTTTCAGTGTCCAGGCCCCACACCGTAAGTTAGACCGGAAACACCGGTGCTCTGAAACCTGATCTTATCCTCCCAGCAAATACTGACGCCCAAAAACTCCTATTGAGTGAGTCCAACGCCCCTAGGCCAGACCCCAAATTCCTGAAAACCCTTTGGGTTTTGGGCAGTTGATCGAGATCCCAACGGCTTCGCCACCCTGCAGTACCTCGGAACTATTTCCGGACCCCCATTTTATGCCACACAGGAAAATACGGGCCCCGGCACACCAAGAATCCGTCATATAAAATTGAAAAGGGTTGGGGGAAACCATCCCTGCCCTTTTCCCCAACGACACCGGGAAAAAGGCAAATGCCCTCACACTGACAGCAATCGCGGTATCATATACAAGCCAACAGTAACCAATAATCAAAGGGGGGGTCTCAGGGAGACCCCGTAGGCTCCCAAAATTTTCCCGTACAAATGAGTCGAAAGCTTTATTGAGATCAGTTAAGCTGCAGCAACCTTGTTGAAACTCAAGTAGCGTTCCTTTCCCTTTCAAGATAAGGGTGCCAAACCCCTTTTCCAGGGAAGGGGAAGGTACCAGTCTCCCCAAGGGAACATGCAAGCCCATATCATGGCTTCTCCCCCCGCCTTAATAACTCCCAGCAAACCCAACACCAGCAGCCTTTCCACTCTTTACCTAGGGGCCGCCCCCTTACTCTTGGATGGGAAAGGGGGGTCATATATATATTAAAATTTTAATTTATATATATTAAATTTTATATCTATATATATTAATATAATTGGGGAGATTTTTCAGACCCCGCCCCTGAAGACACACAGAATTCAATGGAGTGTCCAAACTCCCCCTTTTTTTCCGTTTTACTCCCCTGCCCCCTTTTTGTGAAGTTTCCCTTTTTTCCCATTTTCGCATGTATCACGTTTTCTGTGTTTTATTTGTTTTTTAAAGTAATTATTGATGTCTTTATTGTCTAAGTTCTTAAAAGTTGTCTCTTTACTATCTTATTTGGGTGTTTTAATAATTTTTGATCAGCATTTTAAATTGTTTCTTTTATAGATAAGATTTCCTTCTCGTATTCTTATTTTAGCTTTTCTTCGATTTATAGACGAGCATGACGGGGTTTGTCCTTTTTATATTGTAAACTTGTCTTTTTATTGTATGTATTTGCATTTTGATTTCATGATTTTACCTTATAAATATTTTCATTCATAATTTTTTACGTTACTGGCATCGTGTTTTAGCTTATTACCAATGTCAAAGACGTCATACTCTTTAAGAAGCTTTACTTTTTAATGGTTTTAATTATTTTTCTTAGCCCTTAACTAAACCTTTTCATCATTCCTGTTTATTTTTGTCATAACCCTGTATTTCTCATATTTTGATTATGTTTATTTATGAAAATTATGAAAATGAAAGCAGTGACGTGACCACCGTGACTTGCCCTCTGCGTATAAATACGGAACCGCCGAAACAATAAAAAAGAGATCTATTTGAAACTCTTGTGTAACCTCCCCTGATTTACTTCAGCCTGAGACCTACCAGAACAGAGGCGACTTCTCATTACTTGCTTAGGTCATTTGCTGGACGTTGTCATTTATATTTGTGTTTTATTGAGTTGTTTCATTTTTAAGTGCTATTTGCCGTAGATACGCCAAGCCCTTCAGGATTTAGGCTCTTTTCCCCCTATTTGTTTCTTCTTTTTTAACCTTCAGTCCCCTTTTAAGTTTAATGATTAACATTTTATTTTATTTTATTTTTATTTCTTTTTTAGTAAGTTAACGTTAAATTCTTTTTCTTATCTTGTATTTTAGTAAAGTCACGTAATTTTAGTATGTATTCTTCTTTTTACATTTCGTGCCTTAAGCAATTTTATCATTTCAGTATCTTTTAAGTTATTCTATTTACCGTAATTTAAATGATAGGCTGAGCTACAAGGACTTCAGTTCATATTTCTCCCGCTCAGGGTACAGCCTACGTAGGATCCTGGGTCACTGCCCGCTACCATTTTATAGGCCCAGGATCTGTATCATGTTGTTCAGCGGATTGAACGGGACACTTATCTGTGTCCCTAAGCCGTTCTCGCTTCACGAGAGACTTCAGCTCGCTTCACGAAGCTGGCGTTTAAGTCGGGCTCCACGTTATATATCAACAACCATCCTTACAGTATATATATATATATATATATATATAATATTTTTATATAG
>NC_051390.1:30662264-30669764 GCF_015228065.2 Penaeus monodon
CCCACCCTTTTTTTTTGATGATGAGGGATATATACATAAATATATGTCATATATATCTATATATATATTTACAAATAGTGTATGAATACACACACACACACCACAAACAACACACCCACACAAAACAAACACACACACACACACACAAAACACACACACACACAAACACATACACCACACACAACCACACACCACACACAACCCCAACATAATATATATATATATATAATATATATATTATAAAATTTTATATATATATACATATTTATAATTATAAATATATATATTTTAATATATATTTTAATAATTATATTTTATTTTATATCATAAATTATATTATATTATATTATTTTATATATTTTTTATATTTATATAATTTTAATTATATATAATATAATATATATATATTTGTTTATTTAAATGTATATATAAATTTAATAAAAATATTAAATTTTATGTTTTTAAGGTGATTAAACATTAAATGTTTTTATGTTTTATAATAAATTATATTATATTTATATACTATATATATATAAAATTTTTAATATATAGAATTTTTTTAATTTATTATTAAAGGGTTTTACATAATAATAATAATAAAAATTATAAAATAAAAACAAGAATTTTTTATATAAAAATATAAATATATAATAAAATTATAATAACAAAATTTAAATAAAAATATAAAAAATATATTAATTATATTATATCCACACAACACACACACAAAAACACACCACACACACATATAAAAATATAGTAATATATATTTATTTTATATATATATATATAATAATTAATATAATATAATATGTTGTATATATATAATATATATTATATATATAAAAATTTGTATATAAAAAAATATATTTTTAAATATATAATATATTATTATATATAATAATATAATACATAGCGTTAATTACTTTTAATTAAAGGATTGTATCGTGTTATATATATGCACAATATTAATTTTTATTATATTATATATTATTATAAAAATTTATTTAAACGATATTATATATATAAAAAATTATATATATATTATATATTATATAACGTTTATATAAAATTAAGGAAGTTCTGGCGTGTGTAAATATCTTTTTTTCTGTATGTAATATATATATATATATTAATATATAAAATATTATATATAATATATAATAAATAATTGTAATAATATAACAAAATATAATAAATATATATAATATATATATAATATATATATTACGGTGGTGGGTTGTGGTGTGTGTGGTTGGTGTGGTGTGTGTGTGTTGTGGTGTGTGTGTATGGTGTTTTTGGTGGTGTGTGTGTGTGTGGGGGTTGTTGTGTGGTGTGTGGGGTGTGTGTGTGTGTGTGTTTTGGGTGTTGGCATATAAAATATATATATATTTTAAATATAATAATATATAATTTTTTTGCATACATGTTATACATATGAGATATTTAGTATATACTGCATGTACTTTTGTATATAGTAATAGTCTTATTTAAAAGTTTACAATATTTAGTAATATAGTTTGTATATATAGAATATATAAAATAAATAAAGGTATAAAATATAAAAAAAATAATATGTATATAAAATTTATATATAATATTATATAAAATATATATATATATATATAAATAATATAAAATTTTTATAATATATGGGGTGTGTGTGTGTGTGGTGTGGTGTGATTATATATATATATATAATATATATATATATAAAATAAAAAAATATTATAAAATTATAAAATATAAACAAGACACACACCAACACACACACACACACCACACACACACACCACACACCAACCCACACACAACACACACACACCAACACACACACACAAACACACACACACAAAACCCCCACACAAACACATACCCACACACGCACACACATGTATATACATAATATTAAAATAATCTTATATATATTATAATATATATATATATATATTAACACATTTATACACACAACACACACACACACACACACACACACACAAACACACCACACACCACACAACACACAAACACAAAACCACACACACCAAAAATTATTAAATATATAAAATTTTAATATATATAACATATTAATATATAATATATTATAAATATAATATAAATATATAATAGACAAACCACACACCCCAAAGATATATCATAATACATACTATATAATATATAATATTATAATATATAAAACAAATACATATAATATATATAATAATATAGTAGATGAGATAGATGATAGAAATAATAGATAGATTATTTCTTTGTGTGTGTATACGGTGTGGTTTGGAACAAATATAGTTATTTAAGATATTCAAAATTACATTATACAAAATATATTATTTTTAAAATAAAACACCACACTTCACGCACAACCCCCAAACCACACACACACACACACCAAAAACACACACAAACAAACAAAACACACACACACACCCACAAATACACATACAAAACTTTAAGGGGCCCCCAAGGACATAACACCATACCCCCAAACACACCCCCCGCCACAAACACACACACAAAACCCCAAACACACCCCACACACACATACCCCAACCACAAAACACCCCAAAACCACAAAAAACCAAACACACACAAAACACCACACAAAAAACACACCCACCAAACACCCCACAAATACCCCTACACACGGGGGCCCAACCAAACCCACACATACACAAAAACAGCCCACACACAAAAACACACACACACACACAAAACAAACCACACAAAAAACCCACACACACAAAATACAAAACATACCACATATGCCCCGCCCAAGCACACACACACAAACACACACAAACACACACACACACACACACAACAAACACACAAAAACCCAACAACCCACACACCCCACACACCCCAAAACACACAAGCACACCCCAAAAACACATATAAAATAAGAAAAAAATAAATATTTTATATGAAAAATTATGTAATATATATAAATAAAATACTATATATAAAAATCTATCTATCTAAAATAAAATAATTTTATATATAAATATAATATATGTGTGTGTGTGTGTGTGTGTGTGTGTGGGGGTGTGTGTGTGTGTGGGTGGTGGGGTGTGTGGGGTGTGGGTGTGTGGAGTTTGTACTTGGAATAATGCAATCCCGCATTGTTTTATCGAAAAAAAACAACCCCCCCGACACGGGAATTTTTCCCCTTGGATAATATGTATATAATATATAAAATTAAAAATATTATATAAAATTTATATATATTTTAATATATATATAATATATTATCTATTTTATATATAAAATTTTATAATCCCATATATATATATATATATATATTTATTTAAAAATATGTATATATATATATATATATATAAAAAATTTTTTATATATATATAATATATATAATATATTATATATATATAATATTTTTATATATATTTTAATATATATATTTTTATATAAAATTTTAATTATTATATATATATTATATATATAAAATAAATAATATTATATATATATATTATATTATATATATATAATATTATTATATATATAAAATATTAAAATTTATAATAACAAAAAAATAAGCATTTTCCGGGAGGGTTGTTATTTACCAACCCAATCCCGGGAATTGCATTTTTAAAAAGGGTTACAAACCACACAAAACACACCCACACACACACCACCACACACACACAAAACACACACACAAAAACACACCAACCACAAAACAAAATAAAATATAATATATTTTATAATATAATTATGGGATAGATAGATATATTTTAAATGGGAATATTTTAATTATATAAAAAAATTTTTCAATATAATACAAATTTTTTTATTTTATGTATAATGTGTTGTGTGTGTGTGTTTTGGTTTTGTGTTTGTGTGTGTGTGTGTTTGGGGGGTTTGTGGGGGTTTTGGGGGTTGTGGGGGGTTTTGTGGGGGGGTGTGTGTGTGTGTGTGTGTGTGGGGTTTTGGGCGCGCATAGGGTGTTGTGGGTTTTTGGGTTGGTGGGTGTGTTGGTGGGGTGTGTGTGGGGTGTGTGTGGGGGTGTGGTGGGGGTGTGGGGGTGTGTGTGTTGGGCGGGGAAATGTGTATGGGGTATTTGTTGTGTGTTTTGTTTGTGTGTGGTGTGGGTTTTTTTGGGGTGTGGGGGTGTGGGGTTGTCGTGTATGTGTATTTTGGTGTGGGGGGTTTGGGGGGCGCGTGTGTATGTTATTTGGGTTTTGGGGTTTTGGTGTGTGTTTTGGGTGTGTGGGTTGTTGTTGTGTGTGTGTGGGGTGTTGTGTGTGTGTGTGTGGGGTTAGGTGTTGTGTGTGTGTTTGGGTGTGGTTTGGGTTTGGTGCGTGGGTGTGGGTGTATGTGTGTAGGGGCCCTTGGGCGCGTTATGTGTGTATGTGTTTTTGGGGTTTTGTGTGGTTTTTGGGGTTTGTTTGTGTTGGGTTTGGGGTGTGGGGGGTGTGGGTGGTGCGGGGCGTGTACGTGTGCGGGGATTATTTTTTAAAATTATAATTTTATTTTTGGTATAATGTATATATAAAATAACTTAAATATATCTATATTAAGGGTTCCCCAAAACCCCCCACCAGTATACACACACAAAAAAATTATATCAAATCTATATCATCTATCTATCTATCTTTTCTATCTTATTATATATTTTAGTTTATATATTTTATATGTTATTTTTTATATAATAAAATTGTATATATATAATATATATGTATGTATGTATTTAAAACCTTTTGTGGTGGTGGGGGGCTATATATATATATAAATATAATATATATATATATATATTTTTAATATATACAAAAGATAATATATACAAAATATATATATTTTATTATATTTGGGGGTTTTGTGTGTGGTTTTTGTTGTGTGTGGGTTTGTGTGTGTGTGGGGTGGTGGTTTTGGTGTGTGTGTGTGGGGGGGTTGTTGTTTTGGGTTTTTGGGGTGTGTGGTGTGGTGTGTGTGGGGTGTTGTGTTTATAAAGGGTGTTAATAATATATATAAAATAAAATAAATATATATATTAATGTATTTTAGGGATGTAAATCTATTTAATACAGGGGGGTGCGGGTGGTGGAGGGGGTTTGGGGTTTGTTTTTGTGTGTGTGTGTGTTGGTGGGTTGGTGTGTGGTTGTGTGGGTGTGTGTGTGTGGTTGGTGTGGGGTGGGGGGTGTGTGTGGGTGTGTGTGGGTGGGGGTGCTAAGGATATAATTTTTTAAAATAATATTTTAATTTATATTATATATATATATAAAATATAATATATATATATATATATAAACACACACACACACAAAACACACCCCACACACACACATATAATATAAATATATATAAAATATTTTTATATATAATATATAAAATTTATATATGTATATATATTTATATATAAATAAAATTTTTTTTATATATGTATTTTACACATTTATTTTTTTAAATTTTTATTTTCTATATATACATATTTTATATAAAACTTTACAAATAGGGAAATATACTTTAAATAAGCACATATTACATATAATACATAAAGTACATGCAGTATATACAGTAAATATACTCTATACTGTATATACATGTATGCAAATATAATATTATAATAAAATATATATAATAATATATAATATATATATATATGCACACACACACACACACACACACACACACACACAACACACCACACACACACACACACACACAACACACACAAACACCACACACACACACACACAACACACACACACACACACACGTATATTTTAAAATATAGATATATATATTAATATATATATATATAATATAGTGTATAGTATATATACATAATATATATATATATATATATATATATATTTACATACAGAAAAATAGATATTCACACACGCACAGATACTTATCCTTAAATATGTGTATATATAACTGTATATTAATATAATATATATATATATATATATATTTATATATACATATAATATATATATAATATATATATATATATAAATACACACATATATATATATATATATATATATATATATATATAATATATATACATATATAGTGTATTATATATATATATATATATATAATATATATATAATATATATGAATACACACACACAATTATATATATATATACATACTATATATATATATATATATAATAAACATATATATATATATTCTTATATCTTATATATATATATATATATATATATTATATATATATATACCATTATATATATATATACATATATATATAATATATAATATATATATATATATATATGAATTATATATAATATAATATGATATAATATAATGTATGTATATACAATATAGATATATATATATATATATATATATATATATATATATATATGGTTGTGTGTGTGTGTGTGTGTGTGTGTGTGTGTGTGTGTGTGTGTGTGTTTGTGTGTGTGTGTGTGTGTGTGTTTGTGTGTGTGTGTGTGTGTATTCATACACATATTTGTAAATATATATATAGATATATATGTACATATATGTATATGTATATATCATCATCATCATCATAAAGATGCATACGCATGGATGCGCTATGCCGCGCCCAGCTTTTGGCTCCACCTCCTGAGGTCCCTCCGAACAAGCCTTCATCCCACACCCAACACATCTTGGCAGACCTGATCGACTTGCTTCAGCTAAAATTTCCGTGGCCTTCCCCTTGGTCTTCTCTAGCTTGGGACAACCCTCTCGGAGATGACCCTATAAGTCGGATCATCCTCATGAAAACGAGCCACATGCCCATAGAGCTGAAGTTGGCGCTCCCTCCAGGTATACCCCATGATACTGCAAAGACACTTAGTACAAAAGGAGTCAAGTCAGGCCTTCAGAGCACTGTTCAGTGTCCAGGCCTCACACCCGTAAAGTTAGACCGGAATCACCGGTGCTCTGAAGAGCCTGATCTTAGTCCTCCTAGTCAAATACTGACAGCTCCAAACACTCCTATTGAGTGAGTCCATAACGCCGTAGGCCAGACCCAAATTCCTGAACCTTGGTTTTGGTCAGTTGATCGAGAGTCCCAACGGCTTCGCCACCTCATGCAGTACCTCGAGAACTATTTCCAGGACCTCCATTTGATGCCACACAGGAACTACGGTCCACGGCACAGCCAAGAATCCAGTCCATATAAGTATTGAAAAGGGTTGGGGTCAGGACACATCCCTGCCTTTCCCAAGCAGACACCGGGAAAAAGGCAGAGATGCCCCTCACACTTGACAGCAATCGCGGTATCAGTATACAAGCCAAACAGTAAACCAATAATCAAAGGGGGGATCTCAGGGAGACCCAGTAGGCTCCAGAGATTCTCCCGGTACACTGAGTCGAAAGCTTTATTGAGATCAGCTTAAGCTGCAAGCATACCTTGTTGAAACTCAAGTCAGCGTTCCTTTCCCTTTCAAGATAAGGGTGACCAAGCCCCTTTTCCAGGCAAGGTG
This sequence comes from Penaeus monodon, assembly GCF_015228065.2. Lineage (NCBI taxonomy): Eukaryota > Metazoa > Arthropoda > Malacostraca > Decapoda > Penaeidae > Penaeus > Penaeus monodon. The sequence goes on from NC_051390.1 coordinate 30,669,737, forward strand.
AATGGTACCAGTCTCCCAGACGGCAAAC
>NC_051390.1:30679764-30682264 GCF_015228065.2 Penaeus monodon
AAGTGGAAGTACTTGTCGATGTAGATGTAGATGTAGAAGTGCGTGTTGTAGTGGAAGTAGTTGTTGATGTTGATGTGGTGGTAGATGTAGACATACTTGTAGTGGATGTTGTAGTTGAACTTGATGAAAAAGTTGATGTAGATGTTGAATTGTGGTAGATGTAGTTGATCAGATACATATGCTTCTGAAGTGACTGTTGACGTGGAGGTACTAGACATTGTGGAAGTATGTGTTGACGGGAGGTCCTTCTTGTGGAAGTACTTGTTGATGTGGATGTAGATGTAGAAGTGCTTGTTGAAGTGGAGGTACTTGTTGATGTAGAAGTGCTTGTTGATGTAGAAGTGCTCGTTGATGTAGAGGTACTTGTTGAAGTGGAAGTAGTTGTTGATGTTGAGTGGTTGGTAGATGTAGACATCTTGTAGTGGATGTTTGTAGTTGAATTGATGAAAAGTTGATGTAGATGTGAAATTTTGGTAGATGTAGTTGACAAGATAATAGTACATTCTGAAAGTAACTGTTGAGTGGAGGTACTAGACATTGTGGAAGTTTATTGTTGAGTGGAGTCCTTCTTGTGAAGACTTTTGATGTGGATGTAGATGTAGAAGTGCTTGTTGAAGTGGAAGTAGATGTAGAAGGCTTGTTGATGTTGAGTAGATGTGCTTGTTGAAGTGGATGTGCTTGTTGAAGTTGAATGCTTGATGATTGAGGTACTTGTAGAAGTACTTGTTGATGTAGAAGTGCTTGTTGATGTAGAAGTACTTGTTGAAGTGGAAGTAGATGTAGAAGTACTTGTTGAAGTGGAAGTAGAGAAGTGCTTGTTGATGTAGATGTACTTGTTGAAGTGGAAGTACTTGTCGATGTAGATGTAGATGTAGAAGTGCGTGTTGTAGTGGAAGTAGTTGTTGATGTTGATGTGGTGGTAGATGTAGACATACTTGTAGTGGATGTTGTAGTTGAACTTGATGAAAAAGTTGATGTAGATGTTGAAATTTTGGTAGATGTAGTTGACAAGATACATATACATTCTGAAGTAACTGTTGACGTGGAGGTACTAGACATTGTGGAAGTTATTGTTGACGTGGAGGTCCTTCTTGTGGAAGTACTTGATGATGTTGAAGTAGATGTAGAAGTGCTTGTTGTAGTCGAAGTACTTGTCGATGTAGAAGTGCTTGTTGTAGTAGAGGTACTTGTTGATGTAGAAGTGCTTGTTGATGTAGAAGTGCTTGTTGATGTAGAAGTCGATGTAGAGGTACTTGTTGATGTGGAAGTGCTTGTTGATGTGGAAGTAGATGTAGATGTGCTTGTTGAAGTTGTGGTAGTGGTAGATGTAGAAGTAGTTGATGTAGATGTAGATGAAGAAGTGCTTGTTGTAGTGGATGTACTTGATGTTGAAGTACTTGTAGATGTAGATGTAGATGTACTTGACGGCATGCATATACAGTCATTAATGCTTGATGGCGTAGTAGTGCTTGTAGTTGTAGTTGAGCAAGCGGGATCCTGTATGAAGTCGATGTCCGCCGTCCATCCCGGCATGAAGTTTCGATCAGTTTTGAAATAAAGTATAATCTCGTTCGTTGTGGATGTGACAGTATGTCCGTCTAGATCGGTGCCGCAGTACCTGTAAGATCATCTAAGAATTTTTGTCTGTTTTTATCCGAGCAGCTGTTCTCTGCAAGAGTTTAACCGGCATATTGTAAATTTATATGTACGGCTAAAAGGATAAACCGCCATTCGCTCAGTCTTACTCTCACCTCATTTGAAGACAGTGAGATCGAAGGTGATAAGTTACTTTTGTGTTTTACTTCCATATTTTTTCATTGAGAACTGTCATGATCTGAGTATATAACATAATTTTACGACATTTTCTTAATCACCAACAGGAGAACTATTGTTTTCTCTAGCTATTAAGGGATATACGATGGAAATACAGAGTGATATAATGCAGCTCACCAATCACCATCAGTCATATCGTCTTTGCGAATCTCTAATCCGTCGTACCAACAAATCTTGACGATGGTTGATGGATCAACGTAATGATCCGTCCTTTCATAAATATTGAAAGTCGTGAAAGATACATTGACTAAGTAACATCCAGGCGCTTGGATTACCTTGGTAAATTTCACCTCTGAAATGTAAATGTGTAAAGCATTTTCAGTTTATCATTACTTAATAAACAAAAAATAATTCAGAAAATAAAATGAAATCACCACTAAAAATTATATTTTAACTTTCTAACATGCTTATTATTTTACTTAATCTTTGCGAGAATAAAAGACGCATATATGCATATATACATATATGAACACACACACACACATAAAACACACACACACACCACACCACACCCACACAATATGTGTGTGGTGAAAAAAAAAAAAAATATATATATATATATATAATAAATATAAAATATATAATATATATATATATATATATATATATATATATATATATATTTGTATATATACACATATATATACATATATATGTATATAAATAT
>NC_051390.1:30714426-30716926 GCF_015228065.2 Penaeus monodon
AGGGAATCACGGAATAGGCACTAGGAATGAGAGGGGACACATGCTAATCAATTTTGCAGAGGCTCGATCAATCAAAATCATGAATACATTCTTCGAATAAAGACTAAAGCGGAATTGGACATGGAAGTCGCCATTGGACATCAAAAACGAAATTGTCTTCTTTAATTTTCAAATAGGTGCGATATAGTAAAAAAATGTGGTAGTCATTAATAAAGTAAATATTGGCAGCGACCACAGAATGGTCAGACGCCAATTTAAATTATGCCTCAGAAGGAAAAGGAGTAAACTGATACGAAGACCGCAGCCAATTTAGCTAACTTGAAGACCAGAGTGACAGAATATAACCTTGACATCCAAAACAGATATTCACTTATCAATGACGAAGATCTCATCATTGACCAAATCAATAAACCGTTAAATGACATAATAAATGAAGCTGCACTTGAAATAGGCAATCAGAACGTCAAGCAAAGCTCCAGCAAGTTCTCGATAGAAACTAAAGAGCTTATGCAAAAACATAGGGTCATGAAAGTATCGTTAAACAGGGACAAAATAAAATTAGCCGAAACAACAAAGACTATAAATAAAACGAAGAGGGAAGATGTACGGAAATTCAATACTCAAATAATAAATGATCTCAGGTAATAGCATAAAAACAGTTAAAAGGAGACTCAGGGAGAAATCAATCGTCTGGAATAAAGAAACCAGATGGTGAAGTGACATATAATAAGAAAGAAATCATAAGAGTAGTGGAAGACTTTTACAAGGATCTATACAACTCACATGAACAGCTACGGATAGAAGCGAATGTGGTAACCAGAGACGTACTTAGCATAAAAACAGAAGAAATAAAAATTGCTTAAAGGCATGAAGAGAGAGAAAACACCGGGAGGAAACGGAATTAGTATAGACCTTATAATAGATGAAGGAGAAATTGCAACAGTGAAATAAGCCAATCTTTTAGACAAATGCCTTATCAACGGGAAAAACTCCGAAAGCCTGGGAAAATGCAACAATTATTTTGGTACACAAAAAAGGGGATAGAAAGGACCTAAAAACTACCGACCCAAAAAGCCTCCTTTCAGTTACTTACAAACTATTCATAAAAGTCATCACAACTCGCATCTCTGACAGTCTGGATTCTAACCAGCCTAGAGAACAAGCAGGCTTCCGCATGCACATGCTCACACACATAAAAAAAAATACACGAATATGGGAAACCCCTGTTATGGCATTCATCAATTAAGAAAAGGCATTTGACTCTACAAATACCAGTAGTATTAGAAGCTATCCGAAGGCAGGGAGTAGAAGAGGTATATTGTAAGATATTGGAAGATATTTACGAAGATGGGACAGTAACCATCAAGCTCCACAAGGAAACCGACAAAATATCAATTAAAAAAGGCATTAGACAGGGCAATACCATCTCACCAAAACTGTTTACAGCTTGTCTTGAGGAAATATTCAGAAAGCTAAAATGGAAGGGAAAGGATATCAAAATAGGAGAGGAATACCTAAATAATCTAAGATTTGTAGATGAAATTGTTCTCTTCAGTGAATCTGCAAATGAAATGCAGCAACTAATAAACGATATCAATAGAGAAAGTCTGAAAATCGGACTCAGGATGAACAAGAAAAAGACTAAGATCATATTCAACAGTAGAGTTCAGTTCGAAGGCGAAGCACTAGAGGTAGCGGACAAGTATATATACTTCGGGCAACTCGTACAGACAAACACATCTAACGAAGAGGAAATAAGGCACCTATGGATCAGAAACATGGATTACAACCAAATTACTGTAGAGGAAATTAACAAGTGCCCAGAGAGGGATGGAGAGGTTGATGCTGGGAATTAGAGATCGGATGAGGGCGACGTGGATCAGGGAACAGACAAAAGTGGATGATATACCTGGGAGCATCAAAAAGAAAAAATGGCAGTGGGCAGGTCATATACAGGATAGGAGACAGGAGACGGGACAACAGATGGACAAAGAAAGTAAGAGAATGGGTTATAGATAATATAAAGAGGCCAAGGACCAGACGAATGGCAAGATGGCGGGACGAAATAACGAAATTTAGGGGGCCGACACTAGAAAAAACAAACAAGACAGACAAAGTTGGAAAAGATTAGGGGAGTCCTACGTCCTGCAGTGGATTGACGCAGGTCAATGATGATGATGATATATACATTTGAAAAGCTTCATGCAAAAACTCAATTATTGAAAATGAGGGCTACACCTGGATTCCATCTTTAGGTCTAAATTCCAGACTTGAAGATGTATTCCAGGTGCATTTCGAAACTTAAGTCTCATTTTCAATAAATCTAGTTTTTGCACTGTATCTATATATACATATACATAAACATATATATATATATATATATATATATATATATATATATATATATATATATATATATATATATATTTTATATATATATATATATATGTATATATATATATATATATATATTTTCATATATACACAATATATATATATA
>NC_051390.1:30721926-30724426 GCF_015228065.2 Penaeus monodon
TTCCCATATTCGTGTATTTTTTTTTATGTGTGTGAGCATGTGCATGCGGAAGCCTGCTGTTCTCTAGGCTGGTTAGAATCCAGACTGTCAGAGATGCGAGTTGTGATACTTTATGAATAGTTTGTAAGTAACTGAAAGGAGGCTTATTGGTCGGTAGTTTTTAGGTCCTTTCTATCCCCTTTTTTGTGTACCAAAATAATTGTTGCATTTTGCCAGGCTTTCGGAGTTTTCCCGTTGATAAGGCATTTGTCTAAAAGATTGGCTTATTTCACTGTTGCAATTTCTCCTTCATCTATTATAAGGTCTATACTAATTCCGTTTCCTCCCGGTGTTTTCTCTCTCTTCATGCCTTTAAGCAATTTTTATTTCTTCTGTTTTTATGCTAAGTACGTCTCTGGTTACCACATTCGCTTCTATCCGTAGCTGTTCATGTGAGTTGTATAGATCCTTGTAAAAGTCTTCCACTACTCTTATGATTTCTTTCTTATTATATGTCACTTCACCATCTGGTTTCTTTATTCCAGACGATTGATTTCTCCCTGAGTCTCCTTTTAACTGTTTTTATGCTATTACCTGAGATCATTTATTATTTGAGTATTGAATTTCCGTACATCTTCCCTCTTCGTTTTATTTATAGTCTTTGTTGTTTCGGCTAATTTTATTTTGTCCCTGTTTAACGATACTTTCATGACCCTATGTTTTTGCATAAGCTCTTTAGTTTCTATCGAGAACTTGCTGGAGCTTTGCTTGACGTTCTGATTGCCTATTTCAAGTGCAGCTTCATTTATTATGTCATTTAACGGTTTATTGATTTGGTCAATGATGAGATCTTCGTCATTGATAAGTGAATATCTGTTTTGGAGTCAAGGTTATATTCTGTCACTCTGGTCTTCAAGTTAGCTAAATTGGCTGCGGTCTTCGTATCAGTTACTCCTTTTCCTTCTGAGGCATAATTTAAATTGGCGTCTGACCATTCTGTGGTCGCTGCCAATATTTACTTTATTATGACTACCACATTTTTTTACTATATCGCGCCTATTTAAAATTATGAAATAAATTTCGTTTTGATGTCCAATGGCGACTTCCATGTCCAATGCCGCTGTAGTCTTTTTTCGAAGAATGTATTCATGATTTTGATTGATCGAGCCTCTGCAAAGTTGATTAGCATGTGTCCCCTCTCATTCCTAGTGCCTATTCCGTGATTCCCTACAACAGTTTCTCCTTCTGTCTGTCTACCTATTTTGGCATAAAAATCTCCCATAATAATTTTGAAATGGGTTTTTGCTCTGTCGCTGGGTAAATGAACATAGAAGCTCTCTATTTCTTCATCACTGCGGCTGCAGGTTGGAGCATAGACTTGAACAATCTTTAAGTTGTACCTATTGTTTGGTTTTACTGTTATTGAAGCCACTCTTTCGCTTATATTATATAATTCTCTCTAAAACGTTGTGAACTAAGAACCTACCCCTAATTCCTGCTTGCTCCCCTGGGGTTTACCTCTCCAATAGAACACCTGGCCATCATTTAGTATCTTCAAACAGATTCTTACAATATCCCATGTAATGAAAGAGAGTTCCTCAAGTAATGCTAGTAAGTCGGATTCAGTCCTCATTCTCGTTATATTATATGTGCAAAGGTTCATAAACGTGGTGAGGCCTGTTGTTAACTGGAGATTCTTAGCAGAATGAGGGCCATTGCTTTGTTTGTGCAGTCATAGTTTTTGGTTGAGAGGTAGGCTTAGGTGTATCTTGTAGAAAAGGGACTAGTTTGGTCGGGATGCCCTTGATAAGCCCCTCCAGCATGTTTGGCCCTGTCTAGTGTGGACTTATGAGCAGCTCACTACTCCAGGGTATACTCCCGTGAGCATGGGCTTGACTATCAGAAGTGTATATATGTGTGATTATATTTTATACACTGTTTTTATTTATGCGTATGTGCGCCCAGTGCAGACACAGTTGTTCACCTGCAAATGCCCCAAGTACCACGCATATGTTCATTCTCGTGCACACGCACACGCAAGCATACACCTTTACATATGCTCCCATGCATATGATATGCATACACACTCTTACATTATACACAATTACACACATGCATACCCATGTATAGACGTATGCGCACATCATATGTGCATACACATGTGTATACACACCCCCATGTATGCGAACACACACATACGCACACATCCTGTACACTTACTTATGACTATACATACACATACAAATATAGCTATACATATGCTGACGCACACGTTTAAGCGCACATACGTTTATGAGTACACATTAGTGCTCACCCACATATATATGTATATACCTGTACATGCACATTTATATGCACATACATATATACATATAGACACATACACATACATATAGACACATACACATACATATATACGTATACATATACATACATATGTACACACACATATACTCATACACACATATACGCATACTCACACCTACTTATATACATACATATCCATACGCACACATATACA
>NC_051390.1:30731081-30733581 GCF_015228065.2 Penaeus monodon
ATTTTGTAGTTTTTCTATTATGTATGTGTATGTGTCTATATGTATTATGTATGTGCATATAAATGTGCATGTGCAGGTATATACATACATATGTGGGTGAGCACTAATGTGTACTCATAAACGTATGTGCGTGTGCGTCACCATACTTATGGCTATATTTGTATGTATATGTATAATCATAAGTAAGGATGCGTGCGCATGTGTGTGTTCGCTTACATGGGGGTGTGATACACAGTGTATGCACATATGATGTGCGCATACGTCTATACATGGGTATGCATGTGTGTAATTGTGTATAATGTAAGAGTGTGTATGCATATCATATGCATGGGAGCATATGTAAAGGTGTATGCTTGCGTGTGCGTGTGCACGAGAATGAACATATGCGTGGTACTTGGGGCATTTGCAGGTGAACAACTGTGTCTGCACTGGGCGTACATACGCATAAATAAAATCAGTGTATAAAATATAATCACACATATATACACTTCTGATAGTCAAGCCCATGCTCACGGGAGTATACCCTGGAGTAGTGAGCTGCTCATAAGTCCACACTAGACAGGGCCAAACATGCTGGAGGGGCTTATCAAGGGCATCCCGACCAAACTAGTCCCTTTTCTACAAGATACACCTAAGCCTACCTCTCAACCAAAAACTATGACTGCACAAACAAAGCAATGGCCCTCATTCTGCTAAGAATCTCCAGTTAACAACAGGCCTCACCACGTTTATGAACCTTTGCACATATAATATAACGAGAATGAGGACTGAATCCGACTTACTAGCATTACTTGAGGAACTCTCTTTCATTACATGGGATATTGTAAGAATCTGTTTGAAGATACTAAATGATGGCCAGGTGTTCTATTGGAGAGGTAAACCCCAGGGGAGCAAGCAGGAATTAGGGGTAGGTTTCTTAGTTCACAAACGTTTAGAAGAGAATTATATAATATAAGCGAAAGAGTGGCTTCAATAACAGTAAAACCAAACAATAGGTACAACTTAAAGATTGTTCAAGTCTATGCTCCAACCTGCAGCCGCAGTGATGAAGAAATAGAGAGCTTCTATGTTCATTTACCCAGCGACAGAGCAAAAACCCATTTCAAAATTATTATGGGAGATTTTTATGCCAAAATAGGTAGACAGACAGAAGGAGAAACTGTTGTAGGGAATCACGGAATAGGCACTAGGAATGAGAGGGGACACATGCTAATCAACTTTGCAGAGGCTCGATCAATCAAAATCATGAATACATTCTTCGAAAAAAGACTACAGCGGCATTGGACATGGAAGTCGCCATTGGACATCAAAAACGAAATTGTCTTCATAATTTCAAATAGGTGCGATATAGTAAAAAAATGTGGTAGTCATTAATAAAGTAAATATTGGCAGCGACCACAGAATGGTCAGACGCCAATTTAAATTATGCCTCAGAAGGAAAAGGAGTAAACTGATACGAAGACCGCAGCCAATTTAGCTAACTTGAAGACCAGAGTGACAGAATATAACCTTGACATCCAAAACAGATATTCACTTATCAATGACGAAGATCTCATCATTGACCAAATCAATAAACCGTTAAATGACATAATAAATGAAGCTGCACTTGAAATAGGCAATCAGAACGTCAAGCAAAGCTCCAGCAAGTTCTCGATAGAAACTAAAGAGCTTATGCAAAAACATAGGGTCATGAAAGTATCGTTAAACAGGGACAAAATAAAATTAGCCGAAACAACAAAGACTATAAATAAAACGAAGAGGGAAGATGTACGGAAATTCAATACTCAAATAATAAATGATCTCAGGTAATAGCATAAAAACAGTTAAAAGGAGACTCAGGGAGAAATCAATCGTCTGGAATAAAGAAACCAGATGGTGAAGTGACATATAATAAGAAAGAAATCATAAGAGTAGTGGAAGACTTTTACAAGGATCTATACAACTCACATGAACAGCTACGGATAGAAGCGAATGTGGTAACCAGAGACGTACTTAGCATAAAAACAGAAGAAATAAAAATTGCTTAAAGGCATGAAGAGAGAGAAAACACCGGGAGGAAACGGAATTAGTATAGACCTTATAATAGATGAAGGAGAAATTGCAACAGTGAAATAAGCCAATCTTTTAGACAAATGCCTTATCAACGGGAAAACTCCGAAAGCCTGGCAAAATGCAACAATTATTTTGGTACACAAAAAAGGGGATAGAAAGGACCTAAAAACTACCGACCAATAAGCCTCCTTTCAGTTACTTACAAACTATTCATAAAAGTCATCACAACTCGCATCTCTGACAGTCTGGATTCTAACCAGCCTAGAGAACAAGCAGGCTTCCGCATGCACATGCTCACACACATAAAAAAAAATACACGAATATGGGAAACCCCTGTGTATGGCATTCATCAATTAAGAAAAGGCATTTGACTCTACAAATACCAGTAGTATTAGAAGCTATCCGAAGGCAGGGAGTAGAAGAGGTATATTGTAAGATATTGGAAGAT
>NC_051390.1:30777917-30782917 GCF_015228065.2 Penaeus monodon
GGGGCCCGAATGGTTAGAGCGTCGGACTCAACCCTGTCACGGGGCAATCGATTTCGAGGGTTGGGGTCACCGACCGCCGCTTGTTTCCCGGGCAAGGAACTTCACCTCGATTTGCCAAAGCCACTGGGTGGCCAAGCCAGCTCAAGTCAGTCCCGGGGTAAATAAGATGGGACTCGAAAAAAAAAACCGGGCGAAGGCATGGAAACCACCGCTCTAAATTTGGCAAAGGGAAAAATCATGGAAGCCAGATCGTCAAGGCCGCGGGGGGGCCAAGGGTTTAGAGCCGGGGACCAAGACTGCACGCCCAAATTGAATTCGGGGTTCGATCCCCGCCCCCGCCGCGTTGTTCCCTTGGGAAGAAATTCACCTTTGATTGCCTCCCTAGCCACTGGGTGGCAAACCGCCGCAAGCCCAAAAGTGCGGCCCCAACCCGGAAAATAGAAGAATATTACCTAAAAGGACCCCCGGGGGCATTTCTCCGTGGAAAAGGGAAACTGGGGACCCTACCACGTACTCACCCAAGGCATCACAGCATGAAAACACAAGAAGTTTGCTGTGACCAGGGGCTCAGACAGAACCTCCCGTTAAAAGATATATATAATATATATAATTTTAATTTTTTAAAAATAATAAATATAAGTATTATAATTTATATATATGCAACAACACAACACAAACACCCCAAAACAAAAAAAAATAAATATATATATATTATTATATATATATATTATATATAATATATATATATTTATATTTTTATTATATATATAATAATTATAAAAATACTATATAATTTTAAATATAATATAATTATATATATATATTTAATATATAATAATTATATATATATACACACACACATACACATGCATATATACGTACATGAGACATATAGGGAATAAATATGTTATATATATGATATATTTTTATGTATATATACATATATAATGTATTATATTTATATATTTAAAATATATATAAAATATATTATAAAATATATATTATTTTAAAAATTTTTTATGTATATGTATTATAGATCAGGCAAAAACTAATTTATTGAAAAGAGACTTATTTTTCGAAATCCCGGGAATACATCTTCAAGTCTGGAAATTTAGCCCTAAAGATGGAATCCAGTTTTCCCTCTTTTTCAAAATTGAGTTTTTGCATTAAAGGCTTTTCAATGTATATATATCCATCATTGACCTGGTAAACCCATGCAGGACGTAGGACTCCCAAATTTTTTCCCAAACTTTGTCTTCTTTTTTTGTTTTTTCTAGTGTCGGCCCCCTAAATTTCTTTATTTCGTCCCCCCAAATCTTGCATTCGTTGCCCTTTGGCCTCTTTATATTATCTATAACCCTTTCTTTACTTTCTTTGTCCATCTGTTGTGGGCTCCCGGGCTCCTTCTGTATTGACCTCCCACTGCCATTTTTTTTTTTTGATGCCCCCCGGTAATCATCCCCTTTTTTCTGTTCCCTGATCCACGTCGCCCTCATCCGATCTCTAAATTCCAGCATCAAAACCTCCATCCTCTCTGGGCACTTGTTAATTTCCCCTACAGTAATTTGGTTTTAAACCATGTTTCTGATCATAGGGCCTTATTTTCCCCTTTGTTAGATGGTTTGTCTGTACAGTTGCCCGAAGATATATACTTGTCCGCACCCTTTTTTTTTTTCTTCGCCTTCGAACTGAACTCTATGTTGAATTGATCTTTGTCTTTTTCTGTTCCCATCCGTTTTCAGACTTTCCTTATTGATATGTTTTCTTAATTGCTGCAATTCATTTGCAGATTTACTGAAAAGAACAATTTCATCTGCAAATCTTAGAATTTTGGTATTCCCCTCCTATTTTGATATCCTTTTCCCCTTCCATTTTAGCTTTCCCGAATATTTCCCCAAACAAGCTTAAAAATTTTGGGAGATGGTATTTTTCCCCGTCTAATCCTTTTTAAAATTTATATTTTGTCGGGTTTTCCTTGTGGAGCTTGATGGTTATGCCCATCTTCGTAAATTCTTCCAAAATCTTACAATATACCTCTTCTACTCCCTGCCTTTGGGTAGCTTTTAATCTACTGGGATTTTAGAGTCAAATGCTTTTCTTAATTTATGAATGCCAACAAGGGGTTTCCCATATTCGTGTATTTTTTTTTTTGTGTGTGAGCATGTCTGCGGAAGCCTGTTTTTTCTCTAGGCTGGAGAATCCGACTGTCAGGGAAACGGTTGGAACTTTTATGAATAGTTTGTAAGTAATGAAAGGGGGCTTTTGGTCGGATTTTTAGGTCCTTTCTATCCCCTTTTTTGTGTACCAAAAAATTGTTGCATTTTGCAGGCTTTCGGATTTTCCCGTTTATAAGGCATTTGTCTAAAAGATTGGCTTATTTTACTGTTGCAATTTCTCCTTCACTATTATAAGGTCTATACTAATTCCGTTTCCCTCCGGGGTTTTTTCTCTCTTCATGCCCTTTTAAACAAATTTTTTTTTCTTTTGTTTTTATGCTAATCTTTGGTTTCCACATTCGCTTCTATCCGTAGCTGTTTTTGTGAGTTTTATAGATCCTTGTAAAAATCTTTTCCCCTACTCTTATGATTTCTTTCTTATTATATGTCCTTACCCTCTGGTTTTTTATTCCGACGATTGATTTCTCCCTGAGTCTCCTTTTAACGTTTTTATGCTTTACCTGAGATATTTATTATTTGAGTATTGAATTTTTCCCTACATCTTCCCCCTTCGTTTTATTAAGTCTTTGTTTTTCGGTAATTTTATTTTGTCCCCCGTTTAACGATACTTTCAGCCCTATGTTTTTTTTCATAACTTTTAGTTTTTATCGAGAAATTGCTGGACTTTTCTTGACGTTCTGATTGCTTTTTCAAGTTTCAGCTTCATTTATTTTGTCATTTCGGTTTATTGATTTTGGGCAAAGATGGATCTTCGTCATTGATAAGGAATATCTGTTTTTTGGTGAAGGTTTATTCGTCACTCTGGTTTCAAGTTAGCTAAAATTTGGGTGCGGTTTCGTATCAGTTTACCCTTTTCCTTTTTTGAGGATAATTTAAATTGGCGTCTGACCATTCTGTGGTCGCTGCCAAATTTACTTTATTATGACTACCACATTTTTTTACTATATCGCACCATTTGAAAATGAAAACAATTTCGTTTTTGTGTCCAATGGCGATTCCCTGTCCAATGCCGCTGTAGTCTTTTTTCGAAAAAGTATTTAGATTTTGATTATCGAGCCTCTGCAAATTTTATTTGCATGTGTCCCCCTCATTCCAGTGCCATTCCGTGTTCCCTACAAAAATTTTCTCCTTCTGTTTCTACCCATTTTTGGCATAAAAATTCCCCCCATAATAATTTTGAAAGGGTTTTTGCTCTGTCGCTGGGGAAAATTTAACATAGAAGTCTCATTTCTTCATCACTGCGCTGCAGGTTGGAGCATAGACTTGAACAATCTTTAAGTTGTACCTATTGTTTGGTTTACTTTATTTAAGCCACTCTTTCGCTTATATTATATAATTCTCTTTTAAACGTTTGTGAATAAAAAATACCCCTAATTCCTGCTTGCCCCCTGGGGGTTTTCCTCTTCCAAAGAACACCTGGCCATCATTTAGTATCTTTAAACAATTTTACAATATCCATGTAATGAAAGAGAGTTCCTCAAATAATGCCAGTAAGTCGGATTAGCCTCATTCTCGTTATATTATATTGCAAAGGGTTCATAAACGTGGGAGGCCTGTTGTTAACGGGGGATTTTAGCAGAATGAGGGCCATTTTCTTTGTTTGTGCATCATAGTTTTTGGGTTTAGAGGGAGGCTGGGATCTTGTAGAAAAGGGGCTAGTTTGGGCGGGGGTGCCTTGATAAGCCCCTCCAGCATGTTTTGGCCCCGTTTGTTGGGCTTATGAGCAAACTCACTTACTCCAGGGTAACTCCCGTGAGCATGGGGTGACTTCAGAAGTGTAATTGTGTGTTATATTTTATACATGTTTTTATTTATGCTATGTGCGCCCAGTGCAGACACATTGTTCACCTGCAATGCCCAAAATACCACGCATATGTTCATTCTCGTGACAAAGGGACACCGCATACACCTTTACATATGCTCCCATGCATATGATATGATACACACTCTTCATTATACACAATTACACACATGCTACCCTGTATAGAGTTTCGCACATCAATGGATACAATGTGTATACACCCCCCATGTAGCGAACACACAAAAAAAGCCCATCCTTACACTTTCTTTTGACTATACATACAAACAAATATACTAACATATGTACGCACACGTTTAAGCGCACATAGTTAGAGTACACATTTGTGCTCACCCCCATATATATGTATTCCTGTCATGCACATTTATATGACATACTATTTAATATGACCCATACACTACATATAGACACATACACATAAATACACTAAAAAGACGTATATACATAACATATACATAATTCTTAACACATATACATAAATATATGCACATACACATACACAAAAAACATATATCGTATACATATACATACTATGTAAAAAACATATACTCATACACACATAACGCATACTCACACCCCTTATAACATCTATCCATACGCACACATATACATATGATAGAATATAACACTATATGCACGGTATACATTCAATATATATTGCTTCTCTTGCATAAACCACAGGCACGCAACATATACACCATACACCTCCGCTTTTCCCTGCTTACGCATCACAGTGCACAAAGTTTGAACAGCGTCTGCATGACCGCACCACCAACCCTTATAATGAGCCCCATGCATTATAATGTCCATAAAATTTTAGGGGTTTCAGGCGGAGGGGTTGTGGAAAGGAGGCGTGTGACAAGGGAGGGAGGTTTTTGCTGTTGAATGGGTAAAGATGGGATTTGGGGTTTGAGGGAGTTAGAAAATGATTTTTTATCTGGCAGTTTTTTTGGAGAGGTGTTTCATTCCTTTGCGGTTTTAAGCCCACCGGACTATGTCCTCGG
>NC_051390.1:30796302-30808886 GCF_015228065.2 Penaeus monodon
CACCTGCCCCGACCGTACCCATCGACCGCGGAGTGGCGATGCCCAGCCCAGCCACACACACCCACCCTGGGCCGCGTGACGTCACCAACCCACAGGAATTCCCGCAACTGCCAGGGGGATTCCCCATCCAGGAAACAGTGCCACAGGAGAAACCATTGGTGAAAAAGACATGGATACGGCCGAGGAAATAAGAAGCATCAGGCAAGAGATTGCTGAAATGAAAAAAAGCATCAGGCAAGAGATTGCTGAATTGAAAAAAATGATAATGGAGAACAAAAGTGATCGTGTAGACAGGGAAAATGTGCGTTCTGATGATGTTAGTGATGTCAGTGATGTTGAAAATACGAATGAGGTCTCTGATATTATTATTACGCACGTGCGTTCTGATGATGTTAGTGATGTTAGTGATGCTGACAATACGAATGAGGTCTCTGATATTATTATTACGCACGGCGGACCATCTGAAAACAGTGACGACAGTGACCGTAAAAATGACGCTGACGAAGATGCGAAGGAAACGGCTGATCTGTGGGACATCACTCAGAAATGCTATCAGGTACGGATTATGCGTATAGTATCAATACGCGGAAAGCGCGCAAACAGATAAATAAAGAAGATACAACACAAATACGTAATGCAGTACAAGAAATATGCAGACTAAAGAGTTTCATCAAACAGAAATTTGACCAATCAGTTAAACATAGGGTGTGATGGGGGACAAGAAAACAATTACTTTTCTTTCATGGAATATACGTGGTGTCAACCGTAGAATTAATGACTTGCTTTACTATATTCATAACAATAATGTTGACGTTATCTGTTTACAAGAGCCCTTCACATCAGTCACTAAAATAAAAACCGCCCCTAGAATTAGAGGCTACCACTCCTATACGAACACAGGAATGACAGGCCTATTGACTTATGTCAGTGACACCATACCGCATAAGTTGGTGCAGAAATCTAATGACAATAATGTGCAGTATCAGCATTTACATATTCGAACAGCCTCTGGGTTTTTCTCTCTGTACAATGTATACGCAAGGTGTAGAAAGTTTCAGACTGATTCACTGCCCAACTTTCAGAATCAACGGCACAATATGCATGGGAGATTTTAATGCTAGACATTATACATTTGGAGATAGTCAATGCAATGAAAATGGCGAAGAGTTCCGACATTTTGTGAACAACAGATCTATGACAGTATATGATACAGACAGGCAAACTCACGTGGCGGGGGCAGGCTAGATTATGTAATAGGAAGGGATCTTGTGCATGGAAACGTCAGAAGCATGCTTGCAACAGAGCTAATCAGTGACCACTTTGCAATAGTAACGAGATACGCTGTTGATAATACTCAGTCACCAAAAACAAATAGGGTCAAAATTTCTATCCCCCCTTACCTTGAGCATCACTTTAAATCACGTATCTATGACTGGTACAATGATTACACAGTAACAAGTGTTGATAAATTTTCCATGGACATGACAACAGTGGTCACTGATTACTACAACACTTGGGTCTGTCCAAAGAAAACCTTCAAGAACAGCAACTCACAACGCTGCAAACAACCTAAGTGGGTCGGTGACCCTAACATTATTAAGGGAACAAAAGCGAGTTCAGGAGCTTTATGATATCTACAAGCAGGATAATACCCGTGACAACCTTATTGAATTTCTTAAAGCTAACAAAAACCTACGGAATTAAAAACTCATTTCAGAAATGAACACTTTGAACAGTTCCTACAAGCATTAACAATAACACCTCAATGTCGGAGGTCTGGAAAAAAATTAATCGAATTTCAGGCAAACCAACTAACACCCCGCAGTTCCATAGTCCTCTTGCACAAGCAGATATGCTCCTTAGTCAATGGGCTGGAGCGTCCAAATTGAGCTCACTTCCCACAAATATTCAGGATCACCTTAGTCAATCTAAAATTGCACGCAAATTTGCCATTGAGATTGGATGTTCTGATACTGACCCCTCAGACTTTGCTGAGATCACTGAGTGGGAACTGAACAATGCACTGATCAAAGGAAAAGCGTCCGCCCCAGGTGAGGATGGAATTACCTATAATGTCCTCCGCCTTATAGCTCAGGTACCTGGTAATCCCCTTTTGCACCTATACAGGTTAAGTTTGTCACAAGGTATTCTGCCTGGCTCCTGGACACGCAGTCTAATCATCCCTATACCGAAATCAAACACTGATAAATACCGACCAATTTCATTAACCTCATGTGTATGCAAAGTTCTAGAAAGGATAATTTTGAACAGACTCAGGTACAGGTTACAAGGTAAATTATCTCACAGACTGTACGGATTTCTATCGGGACGTAGCACACAACATTGCTTTGCAGAGTACTTTTCACACTCTAATCCAGGGAAGCACACTGTTTTTCTTGACCTTAAGTCAGCTTTTGACATTGCAAACAGAGAAGTTATCCTAGAACAATTAGTAAGCTTTGGCATCCGGGTAAAATATTGAACTGGATTAGAATGTATCTCTCGAACAGATCTGCAAGTGTCCTGTTCAGGGGAGTGAGAAGTTCCACTTCACAGTCTTTTGAACTTGGGACGCCACAGGGAGGAGTCTCAGCCCTATGCTGTTCAATGTCCTCATGCACAAGCTGGTGGCAGATATCCCACTTGGGGATGGTGAATCCATTATATGCTATGCTGATGACATATGCGTCAGAGCATCATCACAAGTGAGGATGCAAATAATTCTCGACAGAATCACAGCAAAGGCACATGAGTGTGGATTAGTCATTTCCGCTGAGAAAACAATGGCTCTAAACCCATGTATCATACCCCCACCCACTTTTCGCATAGGTGACCAGGAGCTTGACATATGCCACAAGTATAAATATCTCGGGGTGAATGTAAATGATGCAGACCTGGTCCTCTCTCTAAAGAAGAGACTCTGGGAGAGATTGAAACCTTTGAAAGTTCTTGTCGGAAGAGAACATGGCATCAATGTTAAGCTCGCTAGACTGTTTTACTTGGCTTTTATAAGGTCAGTTGTAGACTACCATGCACTGCACTTGTTGCAGTGTAAGGAATCAGAAATAGGTAGTTTGGAGGTAGTGCAAAATGAAGCTATGAGGATTATCCTCGGCGCCCCGAGAACAGCAAGGATAGTAAACATGAGATCAGAATTAAACTTACCATCCATTTCTGATAGAATAATATTTATTTCCACCATATTTGGGGTCAAAGCTCTGAGGGAACCCTCGTATCTCTCAGATTTCCAAAAACAACTGCAACATAAAATCACGCAAGTAGACGTG
Source organism: Penaeus monodon (assembly GCF_015228065.2). Lineage (NCBI taxonomy): Eukaryota > Metazoa > Arthropoda > Malacostraca > Decapoda > Penaeidae > Penaeus > Penaeus monodon. The sequence goes on from NC_051390.1 coordinate 30,799,590, forward strand.
ACAAATCACACACACGCGCGCCCTCTGATACACAAAATCTCCATGACATTATAAAACTCAATGTTCCAATTAGTAAAATACCAAAAGGTCGCTCCATTCCACCATGGAAAAATTCAACATTGATCGTGCACCTTACATGTCTACCACAAAAAAACAGGGTGCATAACTGTGTGTTGAAATTTAAAAAATGGGTGATGATGCATATGAGTGTTACGCCGACGGATCCGTACAGTCTGGATACAAAGCTGGTTGTGCTTGCGCTGTATACAAAAATGGCTTACTACAACATCAAGTTAATATGAGAATACAAAACTGGGCCAGCACTACACAAACGGAGCTGGCAGGTATACTCCTCGCAACGGAATTCTTAATGTCTAAGGGCTCTGGAGTAGTTTTCTGTGACTCTCAAAGTGCTCTTCGGACGCTAAATTCTTTCAAAGCAGGTGGCGATGAAGAAATTGTGAGTTGCATTAAGCGTAATGTAACCTATGCAACAGAGCGTAATTTCAACATTCAGTTTGTATGGATACCATCTCATGTTGGCATACGCAAGCACGACCACGTAGACAAATTGGCGAAAGAAGCCTGCAGCAAGGATATTGTGAACATAGATCTTGGGATGCCTCTTGCTAGGGTTGCACATATATTGAAAAGTTCTCATAAGGAAGAACTAGTAGATCTGATTAACACTCAAAGGCCTGAAAGCTGTACCATAAGGCACTACGATCAGTATAGGGATGGCAAGCCTTCCTATGGGTGGCACCGAAGTCAAACCAGACAGTGTGACGTGGTTATTGCCAGAATACGTTTAGGTTACAGAATGTACTGGCAACTGCACGGTGCAAGAAGTGCAGATGAATCTAGATGTAGACTGTGTAACGAAGAAAACAAACGAACGCTTGAGCACTATATCTCGGAATGTCATGTGATACAGCCTTTCAGACCACCTAACATGAGGTATAAAGAACTATGTGAATATTTCATTTCATCTGATACATTGGAAGATATACTCGTACTATACCCTAAATTTACTATGTGATAACTCCCGTATGCAAATAACAGTGTTATTCAAACACAGTGGCAAAAGCATATGTAAGTAATAATTTTTGTATGATGTATGATTTATATTTATATTTTACCTTGTACAACTACAGTAGTTACAGACTACTGTACAATGTCAGATATATGTAAAACTGTAATCATGATTGCCCACGCCTGAGCAGATAGCCAGGGTGGTAAATAAACTTACTTAACTTAACTTAATACTTAGCCTTGTTGACTCCCATAGCTGTGAGCAACAAAGTTTTGCTTGTCACCTTATTAAAATATCCACATAATCTAAGATAGAAGTATATATAATCAAGAGCACAACGCTGGCTTATATCATATTATGTTTGCTTAAAACAATGCTGCCAGTTTTACTTTGCTGAAACTAAACCATCTTTGTGAAAGTTTACCACGTCTTCTAAACGGTTTTCAGGTATGATTTAATGTAATCTTCGAGATGTATAATTTACCTTTGTTCTGCAGTGAACATATCAGTTTCATTGGTCTTCAGCTCTACTTCTTGCAAAGTCAAATAATATATATTCAGGTTGAAAAGAAGACGTTTTGTTATCTATTATACTTTTCAATAAAATAAAACTGCATTTTTTATATTCATTCACGATTTGATCGTTTTGATTCTGCAGTCAATTTTTGCATTTGACCAGAACATCTCATTCGCAGAAAACTGTCAACCAAAGCTTAAAATATGTTTGGTGACTAACTGGTAAAACATGTATTGAATCTCCAGTACCTGTACTGCCCTGAAGAACACTTCCCATGCTTCTCTCACTTTTCCGTACGAATGCCCGACATCATTACTGGGAAAAGCTATGAGAAGACCCTTGGTCAATGCACCACCGATGGAGAGACATGTTATTCTCTGTGCTTTAAGGGCAGACAGTGACAGCTTGCACCATATCCAGTAACTAATCTCCATATCACAGAGGATTCTTAGTCCTTTTCAATTGGATCCTAAGTAACGTTGAGATTCAAGGAAATTAGTTTTCTGACAGACTGGCCAAGTATGAAAGGCAGCAATTCCTGTCAAAATCAGTCATTAGGCATGTCATCTTCAAATTTTTAGAACCAACATCTGCACACTCCTCCTTGGAGGATGGAACTGTGAATAGACGACCACTATCTCAATCATTCGACCTCATACAAACTAGGAATGTGGGTGTATGTCGTAAACTATAGGCAGAATGGTATCCTACATCTACAGGAGAGTCTTTCCTTCGGCATAGGAGTCATGAGGTTTTGAACCACTGGCGCACACTGGGATGATCTCGAGAAGTTCCAAGGTCATCCTCCAAGAAATAAGACTTCATTATCATTGTGATGAACGCTGTTGATAGCTTTGCAATACTCTAGTTATTATCCGGATACACTAACATCGAGAGTGCGAATAAATTATCTTCCTTCAGGTGTGTTCAGACTAGCGGCGGTTATATTTGTGCAGTGACGTCAGAGGCAGGCAAACTAATCACAAATCGGTTGTTTTGCTAGTAGTTTGCCCGCCTTTGACGTCATACTTCGGGCCCGCTCGTTTGGACATCACTTTAAGCATAATTGTTAATGGTTACAAAGCAAAATAGATGTTATAGACATCAAAGCTAATATACCACTATAGATCAGTATAATAGTGAAAAGGGTAAAGAGGGGGTTAGTCGATTACATGTGCTACACGTCAGATTTCGTATGGCAGTTCAGGAAGGTAGGGATTAACAAGGGCAATTAGATCAAAGTTCTCAAAGATGTGCGAGATATTGCAAGGATGTCCGTAGGGTAAGGTGGGGATTGCCAAAGGTTTAAGGGCGATTAGATCAGTTTCTGGGAGAATATCAGGAGGGAAAATCCTGGGAAGGGGGTTGCTTAGACAAAGGGTTACATCCTGGAAGAAGCGGGAGGGATATTGGGGAAGGAGGGGGTGATGCAGCTGAAGCGGGGAGCGGGTGTGTGTGTAGGGGGAACATGAGTAGGAGAAGGATGGATGTTGACAGTTACTTTGAATGTAGAAGGAATGGGAGCAGAGAGATTGGTGGGTGGATGAGGCCTGTTATTTTGGGTCATGATTTGATAGTTTTGAATGACTTGGATAGTTTATGCAGTGGAGTCGGTTAGGAAGGTCAGAGAAACAAAGGTTTCCATATGGGGAGAAGAAGCGGGGACAGATTTTTGAAGGGTGGAGAGAGGGGTTGATGGAGAGGATAATGTAGAAGATGGGCTAGGGCGTTTAGTTTGTTTTATGCGAGGAGTTGGGCGAGGAGGAAGAGGAGTAGGTAGCAGGGAATAGTAGTAGAGATTGGGGTGTCTGGATTTAGAATGGCAAAAGAATTTGACTGGGAGAGGTAGAGGGCAGAAGTGGAATGTAGAAGAGACGCTGGGGGAGATGTAGAAACATCTTGGGAGAATGGTTAAAGGTTAAAAGCAAAATAAATGTGCTAGACATCTAAGGTCATGTAGCACTATAGGAAGGTACAGTAAAGGGTAGTGAAACGTAGTTGAGTTAGTAGTTAGTTGCTATGTCAACTATCTAGATTAATATTGAGAAGGTTAAAGGTGGGTAAAGGAGTTGATGAGTGAATGGGTTAAGGTAGGGTTAGGTAAGGGGATTAGATCAAGTGAAGGATATGCATGTGTCATTTATATGGAAGAACAACAGGTTATCAAAGTAGAAAGTGAGATTCTGTAAGGATTTCTGATAGGTTGGGAGGTCGGTGGAGGGGGAAAGTAGAGGTACGGGCTGCATCAAAGCGTGGACAGGACAAGAGAATGTGGAACTGAAAGAGGGACATTACATAGGGAACATATGGTGGATCATAATGTGACATCAGATAGGAGTGTTAGTCGGATGTGGCCAGTAAGCAAGCTGGCGAGAGCCGTCACCCAATGTCTGTTCCGATGAAATGGAGCTGACCAGGAGATTTATAGTTTTACAGTATGTAATTTATTAGTGCGAAGACTTGGCCAGAAAAATTGTCATCGGTTATACAAGATGGTCTTGAAGTGTGGTAGTAATCCGTGGCTGGAATACGTGAGAAACGTGGTTGGTGTGTTGTGGACATAGCGGCATAGCCTGTTAGTGTCTGCTTGTTCATTGCCAGGGATTCCAACATGGCTGGCTACCCATCAAAATCTGATAGTTTTAGGGCGTGTGGATAGGTAGAATAATCAGTTCTGGAACTTAGAGACATGAGGGTTGGTCAAGTGCACTGACTTTAGAGTTAATGAGTTACGGGAGTCAGTAAAAATAGTGAGAGGAAGAAGGGAGTGAGTATATATGTTTTAAGGCAAAAAGGAGTACGTACAATTCTGTAGTAAGGACATTGGATTCAGGAGGAGGGGGTATTTGAAAGTGCGAGTTGGGAAACATCTTGGGAGAAAAGGGATGGGGGCAGAGCAATTGTTGGAGTGAGAAACCTCGTCGACATATTTCCTGCCTTGCTTTGCATAAAGCGAGGCCAAAACATGTAGGTAGGGCAGCCCCTACATATATATATATATATATATATATATATATATATATATATATATATATATATATATATATATATAATATATATATATATATATATATATATATATATATATATATATATATATAATATATATATATATATAATATATATATATATATATATATATATATATATATATATATATATATATATATATATATATATATATAAATAAAAACATATGAGAGCCACCGCAATTGGCACACATGCGTGACTGTGCAGAGCAGTTTCATCAATTATGACCAGGTTGGGCATAGAGAGAGAATCCGGTTCGAATGGCAGTGTTTGGCAGGATATCCTAGACACCAACAATTCTGATACGGGCGGGGGAGTAGTTGATATGGTCGCCAGTATACACATTAAAAGGAAGGTCATGTCTACAGTAATTTTGGCAATATTGATGGGGGTCTTACAAATGCGCTCTAGGATGGTGTAGCACTGTACTGATACTGCATCATAGTGAGTAAGTCTTCTCTACAATCTGACCAATCCTTGTCCTTTGTTTGGGGAGATGAAGAGAGTTGTCAGAGTAAGGGATTGTGGGGAGGATTACGAAAAATTAATTCCATTTGGCTTAGTTAAACAGTATTCAAGATGTTTGTAGAGGAGGGGGTAGTAGAAGGACGGGGACATAATGGAGGAGGTAGTAGTGTTGAGAGGTAGTATGTGAGTGATAAACAATAAGATTATCTCATCGTTGAGAAGTTACAATGTATATCTACATGCATAATCGACTTTCTTTCCAATAAGAAATATCTATTCAGCTCTTCTCATTTACTCTTGCAGCATATACACTTTCAGCATTCACCTTATATAATTCATCTACCTCATAAAATGAAAAGCTATGACGTGTCTGCCTCATGCCAGAAATAGCTAGTGACCATTTCACATAGAAATCCTCTCTCTCTCTGAGTAACTCTTGCTTTGCTATACATAAATGTTTTGTTAATTTCTTTGTTTTTATTTCTATTAGATCTTTCGGGAATTTTAATGGTTAATGGTTAATGGTTAAAAGCAAGAGAAATGTGCTAGACATCTAAGGTCATGTAGCACTATAGTTAATGTTTGGGGAAGGGTGGTTGAGTTAGTGATTAGTTGTCTAAGCTGGGCAAAGGAATTGGCGAGTGAAAGGGTTAGGTCGGGTGTGGTAAGGAGTTAGATTAGATGAAGGATATGTATACGTTTGAGGAAAGAGAATAGGTTGTTGAAGCAGAAAGTGTGGGATTCTGAAAGGATGTCTGATAGGTTGGGAGGTCGGTGAAGGGAGGATAGATGGGGGAAAGCAGAGGTACGGGTTGTTTCAAAACGTGGGCACGATAATAGGATGTGTGGGATTGAAAGGGGAACTTTACAACTGTGGCAAGGGACATTGGTTTGAAAGGGAGGTGTGACATAAGGTGTTTTCTGATTGATAAGTATGGATGAGACATAAAGGGAATGTGGGGATAAGACAAAATGATAATTGGGGTATTGGAGGATGTGTTAGAAAGGTCTCTTGAAGGCATACAATAGATGGACTATAAGAGGAAAGGATATGACGAAGGTCAGGTCTGTGGGAGCGGAAACCGCGAATATTCCAATGAAGGATAGTTATACTTTACTGATCTTGAGGGGGGAAGCAGTTAGAGGGTGGGAAAAGGACTGAGAGGTCTGAGATGGGAGAGGTGTGGGAGTTGGTGTTCTACTAGAGGGGTATTAGGAGATGAGGAAGGGGATACTTGTGACATAAGGGATTTACGTGTGTATCCAGGAGGGAGTGGAAGGGATAGAGGGGATGGTGGGAGGGATAATGTGGGCGGGTTGGGGTCGGGGGGGATGGGCTGTGTTGGGAGGGGTAGGAGGATAGGGTGTAGGGGGGATATCGTTAGGAGGAGGATGGATATCAGCAGTTACTTGGAGTGTGGAAGGAGCAGGAGTTGTAAGATTTGGAGGTTGAGTGTCAGTTTTCATTAGGTAATCTTGAATATTTTCAATGGTTTCTTCTTCTGAGTTGGTTTGGGAGTTTTGGGGGATATAGGATTTCTTGTGAGGGGGGGAAGAGAGGACTGGTGTCTCAAGCAAAGGAGTAAGGAAGGTGGAGGTGATTGTGTGGTAGGGGAAGAGGGGGTGGAACGTTTGTTCTGTCTGTTACGGGTGTGCGGGAGGGGAGGGGAAGGTTTGGGTTGTGGGGTGATTGAGATATCTGTAGTAGAGATTGGAGTGTCTGGATTTAGGATGGCAAAAGAGTTTGACTGGGGAAGGTAGGAGGTAGAAGAGGGGGGTTTAGATGTAGGGGGGGTGGGTTTAGGAGAATTAGTAGAATGAGCAGTATTACTGGAGTAAGGAGTAAGAGAGAAACCACGTCGACGTGCTTCTTGTCTGGCTTCACGTAGTGTGAGTCCAAGTTTGAATCTGAGAGTTTGCTACCTCAGACTCAAATTTGTAGGTGGGACAGCCCCTATAAATACATTATGGGGGCCGCCACAGTTGGCACATGTGCGTGATTGTGCAGGGCAGTTAGATCGGGTATGGCCAGGTTGGGCACATAGTGGGCATCTGGCTGTGGAACGGCAATGTTTGGCTGGGTGTCCTAGACGCCAACAATTTTGGCACTGACGTGGAGGAGGTTGGTATGGACGAACAGGGAGGGATTCTCCTCCTATATAGACGTTAAAGGGAAGGTCATGTCTACGGAAGGTAATTTTGGCTATGTTAGTGGGTTTCTTTCGATTACCTCTGGGGGGAATGGAGTAGCATTGTACTGACGTTGCATCATAGTCTGTGAGACAGGCAGTAGGTCTTCTCCACAATCTGACCATCTTTGTCTAGATTGGGCAATTTGCTGGGGAGATTGAAACTGTTCCGGTGCAAGTATTGAGGGTTGGATGGGGTTCTGCAAGGATGGGGTTACCATATAGGTCTGTTAGTTTTGTTAATGCTATAGCTTGGTTTTCGGATGTTACTGTGACAAGACGGGAGCGGTCGGGTCGGCTACGGAAAGAGACTTTACTACTTGTTTTTGGAGACATTGTTGGAAGAGAAGGGTGTTGTCAGAGTAGGGAGCTGTGGGAGGGATCACGAAAAATCGGTCCCATTTGGCTGTGCTGAAGAGGGTATTCAATATTGTTGTAGTGATAGGGGTAGTCGAAGGGCGGGTGCGTGACGATGGAGTAGTGTTGAGGGAGGTAGTGTTATGGGGAGGTGGGCAATAAGGCTGTAAGGTATTAATAAGGGAGGATGGGGTGGTTGATGTTGGAGGTTGTGGGGGTAGAGGTGATGAAGTTGAGCGTGCTGGGAGAGTGGAAATGTTTCTTAAGGATTGGTTGTTGGCTACTGTACTAGTAGGCATTGATGAGGGGGTAGTTGTTGCAGTGTTCGGAGCCGTGGTCAAAGGAGAGCCTGGGGTCAGGGAATCGGGTGGGTTTACATCGTTGGGGCTATTTGATAAAGGGCAAGCCTCATTGCCCCTAATAGTGGAGGTAAGTTTTCATTGCTGGCCATGGTAAGCCTGGATTATGTTGGGGATAAGAACAGTCCACCCCTCAGGGTTCCCTTGAGGGATAAGGGCTAGGTAACTAAATCAGGGGAATACCGTGCCCATGGCTCCCTCAGGCCGTTCAGGACTGGCACAACGTCAGCCTTTCATCCTTTCAGTACGGCTCTCACACCTTAGGAGGTGGATAGCAGAAGGTTTGGTGAAGGGACAGAAACGAAAAGTGGGAAGGAAAATAAAGACCATGCAAAATTAGTTGAGTCGAGGGCTGAGTCCCAAGGTTGGGAAGTTCCCCATCATTGGGTCCCAGTCTCCGCCTCCTAAGCCCCCCCACGACAACAACGGGCAAGGGATTGGGGGGGTCGGGAATTTTAAAAAAATATTTCCATAGCAAGAAAATATTTCTTTTTCTTACACTGATATTTGTAATGAACCTAGCTGTATTTCGATTTAAAAAATAAATAAATAAAATAAAAATAACCTTTACAATCCTAAACAATACAGAATAATAATAATGAAAGCCAGAATGTACATTAAATTATGAATTTGTGAATAAATATATTGCAAAACTGAAAGGATTTATGGTCAAGTTAAGCATTTTTCCCTTTTTTCCAAGTCTGGTTTGAAGAAAATAATTACAGGACCTGTCCATTTACATTTAAGAGATTTAATTGGCACTAGAAGTATTTTCTCCTCTTCGGCAACAACTTTCCTTCTTTTGAAAACACAAGCTACCTAAACACACTAATGGAAAAAGTTTAAATCCAGGCTACTTAATCCTAGGATATGATCACTTTCACTATGGAAACCCTATCTTTTTCTGCAGTAACAATTTTATATAAGTTGACAGTCAAATTGGTCCATATAGTTGTTAGTGACTTGTAGACCATTTTTTTTTTCTTTAAACTATTAATATAATTTATTATCATATTCTTATCTTTCCTATTGCCCAATCAAACTTTGAGCAATTTAATATAAAATAAATAATACATAATATCACTGCAAATTATCTATTAATTTGAAAGGATGCACATACATGTGCAACAGTAATTCCAAGTAGAACCAAACTTTACATATTTAAACTGAAGGAAAATATTGAAGGTTAAGCAACAGAACACTAAATTTATGAAATTATATAATTGTTGTACATGGATCCAACTTCTGCGTGTCGCAAAGGAGATTATCCCCTTGGATAAAATAAAATATTTAAGTGCAGTTTCCATTGTAAAATTCACGTATGAGAGCCATATACCTAAAATT
>NC_051390.1:30808986-30827641 GCF_015228065.2 Penaeus monodon
ATGTTTCCCTTACACCCCTTCCTCACACACCCTGTCCCCCTTAGCTCCAGCTCCACCAACATTACCCTCCTCCATCCCCTCCATCCCTTCCTTCCTTGATACACATGTAAATCCCTTATGTCACAACTATGCCCTTCCCGAGATCCTCCACCTCCTGATACCCCTCCTGATACAACACCACCTTCCCCCTCTCATTCCTTATCTCACCCCCTGGCTCCTTCCCCTTCAAGTTCTCTAACACACACTGTAACCATTATCACTCCTAGATCAACTAAAGCATAGCTGTGTTACTTTGGAATATTTGTGGTTTCCATTCTCACAGACTTGACCTTCGTCATATTCTTTCTTCCTATAACCCATCCATTACTTGCCTCCAAGAGATTTTTCTTACACATCCTTCTATACCAATTCTCAACTATCATTTTGTCACTTCTTCACACTCCCTTTATGTCTCATCTATACTTATCCATCAGAAAGCACCTTATGTCATACCTCCCTTCCAAGCCACTATCCCTTGCACAATTATTTGTATCTTTCTCCAGTGTTGGATCACAGTTATTTCAGTCTACTTCTCCCCCTTCCCACCCCGTTGACTTTGTTGCTTTTGAAAATCTAATATCCCTACTCCAGCTACCTTTCCTCATCGTTGGTGATTTAACTGCTGTCATATTCTTTGGGGGTGATTCTATCACCAATACCCGTGGCTGATCCCTAGAACAGTTCCTCTCCACAACTGACCTTATTTTTCTTAATTCAGATTGTCCCACACACTTCTACATACACACGCATTTTTTCATGCATTGATCTCTCTCTGTGCACCCTTTTCTTCATTTAGATTTCCATTGGTCAGTTTTTGACTACTTTTCCACATGTGACCACTTTCCAGTTCTCTGTTATTTCTACCCCCCCCCCCACCCCCTTTTCATCCATTTCAGATAAAATACAGTATTTCACAACTACAGTCCTAAGAGCTGCCTATAGAGCCATTCCTTGAATCTCAAGAGCTTATACCACTAAATGTGTTCCTTGGTGGAATTCCGATTGTGCTAAAGCACTTTATTTAAAACGTGCTGCCTGGAACAGTTTACCACTACAAAACGAGACACTCCAATCAATTATCAGCTCTTATCTCCTTTAAAAGAGCATCCACTTATCTTCATCGTACAATCAGAAACAGTAAAACAAATAGCTGGCAAGTGTTTCCTCAAATGCATCTACATCTATCTCAACTGTTTGGTGCCGGATCTATAAATTATCTGGTAAACATCCCCCTCATCCATCCCCCACCCTCCATATTCGAGATACTCTCATCTCTGAGCCTCTCCAAATCGCTAATGAACTAGGTGACTTATTTCAGTTAGGTCAGTAGTGGTTCTGATCTTTCTCCACACTTTTCTTCTATTAAGACCACCAGGGAATGCACCCCCCATCATCTTCACCCTAGTCTATGCTGAGTCCTATAATGCACCTTTTACTTCCTCTGAACTCAATGCTGCCTTACAGTCATGTCACAGCAGTCCATGAAGGCCCTGGCGGTATTCACTACCGTACGCTCCAACACCTCCCATCTTCCTCCCTATCCTTCCTATTAACTATTTTGAACCACATATGGACATCAGAAAATTTTCCTTCTAATTGTCGAGAAGCTCTCTCCCCCCCCCCCCCCCGTTCTTGAAACCCAATAAATTGGGTACCCTCCCTCAAGATTACCGCCCCACTTGCTGTAACTAGCTGCTTATGCAAACTACTAGAGCGAATGGTTACTTCCACTTAATGTGGTATTTTGAATCACAATCTTCTCTCTCCTTCCCAGTCTGGTTTCTGCTGTGCCCGAAATACAGCTGATTCCCTTGCTTATTTCGAGACATATATTACACTTGCATTGCACGCTGTAGTGAATTCCACGACAATGAGCGATGAGATTAACAAAAAAAACATCCGTACAAGCTTAAGCAAATGCCCTGCTACGTAATTATACACCTCGGTAGTCCGCATGTGGAAATTTTCCTGACGCAACTAAAGAGCGGGAATGTAACTTGGGCTGCCCGGAATGTCTAGCGGGCAGACTGACCTTGGCTGCGCTTGACTCAGGTAGAAGCCGGAAAACACTGTACAAGTTAAGTAACGAAAATCGTGGTGATAGATCTCGCACTCGCAAAGTGATTATAAAGTTCCGGACTTGCATTTCATGTATATGTTGGTGTTGGGAAAAAAAGGAAAATAAATAAGTTGAACTTTGGGATATTTCCCCCTAATTATTTTTTTTTCTATTTAATGATATATTCACAATGATGATTAAATTATATATTTTACAAATGAATGATTAAATTATATATTTTACAAATTACATGATTAAATTATATATTTCATAGTGAATGAATATCAAAGATGACTGGAAATGAGATTTAAATGAACCTTGATATCACCAATATATGAACCAACACTACAATGCCATGAATCCGTATTAGCCATATTCTTTGACTTAGAAAAAGCATATGACGGTACCATATTCTCCAAAAATTGTCCTTCCTAGGCATATGTGGAAACATGGATGTCTTTATAAGGTCTTTCCTCTCCAAACGCACTTTCCAGGTCAAAATTGCCTCTGCAACATCATCATTTCTCAGTTCAAAGGCGTCTCATAGTTCCTTCTTGCCAAAAGTCGTCTCAATTTTACCACTGACAGCCCGATCACCACTATATGTTGATGATTTATCCATCTTCGCATCTGGTACATCCATACCAAATCACCACCAGTTCCTTCAGTCTGCAATAGCAGTATCTTCCTGGGCCACTAACCATGTATTCTGCTTTTTCTACCTCCAAATCTTTTCCCCATCCTTTCTTTCGCAAACATTATTGGCGTTATTTTTTACTACAAATTATCCTGGCGAGACCATATCTTTGCATTAAAGAAAAAGCTTGCTGCTTCCTCTGAATCCTACAAACTCTGTCCCATATATCCTGTGGTTCAGATCGCAAAGCTACTTCATCTGCATGTTACTTTGATCCTCTCCACTGTCACTCTCCTCTCCTCTGCCTCAACCTCCATCCTTGCTCATCTTGAAAGAATCCACCACTGCTTAGCCCTAGGTGCCTTCCGCTCCTCTCCAGTTGAGAGCCTGTGCACTGAATCAGGCATGCCATCTCTCTCTTAACGCCGTACCCTTCTCTCTCTCCGATGCTATACTCGATTCCACCAACTTTCCGTCACTAAACTATCCCACAATCCCTACTTCCTACCTTTGTTTCTTTTCCACATTTACCTACTCCTTTCTTCATTCGCATGGATACCCTCCTCTCCCATTCCCCTTTTCCCCATTTCTGACCTTTTCTGTTTTCTGTTCATTCTGTCCCTCCATACTTACCCCTATATTTGCTCCTCTGTTTTCGCTGACCCACCAAAATCAGATACCCCCCCCCCCCCGCTCTCCTTCTCACCCATTTCCTTGACCATGTCTCCATTCATTCCTCCAGAATTCATGTTTACATGGATGGCTCTAAATGCACCTCCGATGCTGATTTCACAGTAACCTTCCCAACTCACACTTTCAAATACCCCCTCCCTCCTGAATCCAGTAAGGATAAGGATAAGTCCGATATGCGAAGCTTAGCTTCGCCCGGGCTATACTACGAGGGGAGCCCGACCTGTGTCGATGCCGACTCGCTCACGTGTGTCAGCTGGTGCTGACTCGGCTGAACCTAGCCCTTACCCGCCGTGGTGGCCAGCCACAGCAGTAACCTCCGGGCGACAATTGCAACTTCTCGCGCCTGGGCGGGGCGCGAACCGCCGACCCCTCGGATGAGACACATTACCACTGTACTAGCCCAGAGGCTATGAATCCAGTGTCCATACTACAGAATTGTATGCACTCCTCTTTGCTTTATAACATCTATACTCTCTTCTTCCTCTGTCACTATTTTTACTGACTCCCATAACTCATTAACTCTCAATACACTCAATACACTCGACCAACCTCCTTGTCTGTAAGATCCAGAACTGTTGTTCTACCTATCCACACACCATAAAACTATCAGATTTTGCTTCGTGCCCAGCCATGTTGGAATCCCTGGCAATGAATAGGCAGATACTCTAGCAGGCTATGCTATTATGCCCACATCACACCAACCATGTTTCTAACATATTCCAGCCACGGATTATTAGCCCCACTTTTAGACCTTGTTTAACCCATGGTAATCTTTCTGGTTAAGTCTCAATACAAATGAATTACATACCAATATACTCCACCCCCCCCCCCCAATCCCTTGCCCGTTGTTGTCGTGGGGGGGCTTAGGAGGAGGAGACTGGGACCCAATGATGGGGAACTCCCCAACCTTGGGACTCAGCCCTCGACTCAACTAATTTTGCATGGTCTTTATTTTCCTTCCCACCTTTCGTTTCTGTCCCTTCACCAAACCCTTCTGCTATCCACTTCCTAAGGTGTGAGAGCCGTGCTGAAAGGATGAAAGGCTGACTTTGTGCCAGTCCTGAACGGCCTGAGGGAGCCATGGGCACGGTATTCCCCTGATTTAGTTATCTAGCTCTTACCCCTCAAGGGGACCCTGAGGGGTGGACTGTTTTTATCCCCAACATAATCCAGGCTTACCATGGCCAGTAATGAAAACTTATCCCCACTATTAGGGGCAATGAGGCTTGCCCCTTTATCAAATAGCCCCAACGATGTAAACCCACCAGATTCCCTGACCCCAGGCTCTCCTTTGACCACGGCTCCGAACACTGGCAATAACTACCCCCCTCATCAATACCTACTAGTACAGTAGCCAACAATCAACCTTTAAGGAACATTTCCACTCTCCCAGCAATCTCAACTTCAACACCTCTACCCCCCACACCTCCAACATCAACCACCCATCCTCCCTTATTAATACCTTACAGCCTTATTGCCCACCTCCCCATAACACTACCTCCCTTAACACTACTCCATCTTCGTCATGCCCCCGCCCTTCGACTACCCCTATCTCTACAACAATTTTGAATACCCTCTTCAGCACAGCCAAATGGGACCGATTTTTCGTGATCCCTCCCACAGCTTCCTACTCTGACAACACCCTTCTCTTCCAACAATGTCTCCAAAAACAAGTAGGTAAAGTCTCTTTCCGTAGCCGACCCGACCGCTCCCGTCTTGTCACAGTAACATCCGAAAACCAAGCTATAGCATTAACAAAACTAACAGACCTATATGGTAACCCCATCCTTGCAGAACCCCATCCAACCCTCAATACTTGCACCGGAACAGTTTCAATCTCCCCAGCAAATTGCCCAATCTATGACAAAGATTGGTCAGACTGTGGAGAAGATCTACTTGCCTGTCTCACAGACTATGATGCAACATCACTACAATGCTACTCCATTCCCCCCAGAGGTCATCGAAAGAAACCCACTAACATAGCCAAAATTACCTTCCGTAGGCATGACCTTCCCTTTAACGTCTACATAGGAGGAGAATCCCTCCCTGTTCGTCCATACCAACCCCCTCCACGTCAGTGCCAAAATTGTTGGCGTCTAGGACACCCAGCCAAACATTGCCGTTCCACAGCCAGATGCCCACTATGTGCCCAACCTGGCCATACCCGATCTAACTGTCCTGCACAATCACGCACATGTGCCAACTGTGGCGGCCCCCATAATGTATTTTATAGGGGTTGTCCCACCTATAAATTTGAGTCTGAGGTAGCAACTCTCAGATTCAAACTTGGACTCACACTACGTGAAGCCAGACAAGAAGCACGTCGACGTGGTTTCTCCCTTACTCCTTACTCCAGTAATACTGCTCATTCTACCAATTCTCCTAAACCCACCCCTCCTACATCTAACCCCCCCTCTTCTATCTCCTACCTTCCCCAGTCAAACTATTTTGCCATCCTAAATCCAGACACTCCAATCTCTACTACAGATATTTCAATCACCACCACAACCCCAACACCTTCCCCTCTCCCTCCTCGCACTACCCGTAACAGACAGAACAAACGTTCCACCCCTCTTCCCCTACCACACAATCACCTCCACCTTCCTTTACTCCTTTGCTTGAGACACCAGTCCTCTCTTCCCCCCCTCACAGAAATCCTATATCCCCCAAAACTCCCAAACCAACTCCTTAGAAGAAACCATTGAAAATATTCAAGATTACCTAATGAAAACTGACACTCAACCTCCAAATCTTACAACTCCTGCTCCTTCCACACTCCAAGTAACTGCTGATATCCATCCTCCTCCTAACGATATCCCCCCTACACCCTATCCTCCTACCCCCTCCCAACACAGCCCATCCCCCCCGACCCTAACCCCACCCACATTAACCCTCCCACCATCCCCTCTATCCCTTCCACTCCCTCCTTACGCACGTGAATCCCTTATGTAACTCATTAACTCTCATAAAGTCAATACACACCACCAGACAACTCCAATCCCACACATCCTATTGCCGTGCCCACGTTTTGAAACAACTCGTACCTCTGCTTTCCCCCACCTATCCCCCCTTCACCGACCTCCCAACCTATCAGACATCCTTACAGAATCCCACACTTTTTGCTTCAACAACCTATTCTCTTTCCTCAAACGCATACATATTCTTCATCTAATCTAACTCCTTACCATACCCGACCCTAACCCTTTCACTCACCAATTCCTTTGCCCAGCTTAGACACTAATCACTAACTCAACCACCCTTCCCTAACATTAACTATAGTGCTACATGACCTTAGATGTCTAGCACATTTATCTTGCTTTTAACCATTAACCATTACATACTGTAAAACTATCATTTCACTGGAACAGATGTTGGGAGACAGCTCTCACCTGCTTACGTATTGGCCACACCCAATCAACACACTCCTATCTGATGTCACATTCTGATCTACCCATATGTTCCCTATGTAATGTCCCTAATTCAGTTCCAAACATTTTTGGCTTTGATGCAGCCTGTACCTCTACTTTACCCCACCTATCCTCCCTTCACCGACCTCCCAACCTATCAGATATTCTTAAAGAATCTCACACTTTCTGCTTTGACAACCTGTTCTCCTTCCTCAGATGCATACATATCCGTCACTTGCTCTAATCCCCTTACCTAACCCTACCTTAACCATTCACTCATCAACTCCTTTACTCACCTATTACCTTCTCAATATTAATACAGATAATTGACACAGCAACTAACTACTAACTCAACCACCCTTCACTACCTTTTACTGTCCCTTCCTATAGTGCTACATGACCTTAGGCGTCTAACACATTTATTTTTAATAAAATGTGCAGCCTGTAACAAACAAGGCACCCTTAATCAGCTATCAGCCCATATCTCCTTTAAGAGAGCATCCGCCTGTCTTTGTCGTACAATCCAGAACAGTAAGACAACTAACTGGCGAAATAATATTACCTCGGTTACATCTACGTCTGTTTCAGCTGTTTGTCATCAGATCCATAAACTATCCTTATTCGAAATACTCAACTCTGATCCTCTCCAAGTTGCTAATGAGCTGGGCAACTTTTCAGGTCAAAATTACCTTTTCTGCATCATCATCCTTTACTAATTTCGAAGGCGTCCCGCAAGGTGGTGTGCTCAGCACCATCTTATTCCTTCTAGCTGTTAATGACATTGTATCAGTTTTACAACCAGAAGCTCGATCATCACTTTATATTGATGATTTAACCATCTTCACCTCTGGCACAGCCATACCATCTCTCCACCAATTCCTTCAATCCGCAATATCATCAGTAGCTTCCTGGGCTACTAACCATGGTTTTCACTTTTCTACCTCTTGTGCAAATGTAGGTCCCCAACCTCCACTCTTCTTATATGGTTACCATTCTCCTGGTAGACGTTATTTTTTTTTTTACTCCAAATTGTTCTGGTTAGACCATATCTTATACATTAAAGGAAAAGCTCACCACTGCCTCTGAATCTTACAGACTCTCCCATGTATTTGGGGGTTCAGATTGTAAAAGTCTCCTTCATCTTCATGTTACCTTGATCCTCTCTACTCTTGATTATAGATGTCATATCTACTCTGCCTCAACCTCCCTCCTTGCTCATTTTGATACAATCCACCACTGCGGTCTTCCCTTATCCCTAGGCGCTTTCTGCTCCTCTCCAGTTGAGAGCTTGTACACTGAGTCAGGCATGCCATTTCTCTCTTGGCGCTGTACCCTTCTCTCTCTCCGATGCTATGCTCACTTGCACCAACTTTCCCTCACCAAACTATCGCACTGTCCCTGCTTCCTACCTTTACTTCTATTCCTTTCTCTGTTCACCCATTTCCTTGACCATGTCTCCACTCATTCCTCCAGTATTCATGTTTACACTGATGGCTCCAAATCCACCTTGGTATGGTTTTCTCAGTAACTTTCCTAACTCACACTTTCATAGTCCCTCCCTCCTCTCCAGTGTCATACTACAGAACTGTACTTCTTTTTGCCTTAAAACACATATATTTTGCTCCCTTCTTCTCTTTCCCCTATGTTTACTGACTCCTGTAACTCATTATCTCTCCAGCCAAGGATTATTACCCCCAATTTAAGACCTTCCTCTATACACGATGGCAATCTTTGTGGTGAGGTTTTCGCACTAATAAATTACGTACTGTAAAACTATCAATCTCCTGGTCAGCTCCATTTCATCGGAACAGACATTGGGAGATAGCTCTCACCTACTTATGTATTGGCCACACCCATCTAACACACTCCTATCTGATGTCACATTCTTATCCACTCCTATGTTTCCTATGTAATGTTTCTCTTTTAGTTCCACACATTATTCACTGTCCTCCCAACCTATCGGACATCCTTACAGAATCCTAAACTTTCTGCTTTGACAACCCATTCTCCTTCATCAGACGCATGCATATCCTTCTCTTGATGTAATCCTACATACCTAATCCTATGTTAACCCATTCACCCATCAACTCCTTTACCCATATTTAACCTTTCCAATATTACACATGTAGAAAAGGTACGACTGAGAATGAATACACTCACAATACAAGAGATGTATTTTACCGGTTTCGATTATATCTTCATCAGAAATACATCTCTTGTATTTTAAATATATTCGTTTTTCATTCATGCCTTTTCTACATTACTGTAGATCAGTGGCGTGCCCCCCAGGGGGGCCTCAGTAATTCCCAAAGAGGGCATGAGCCCTTGTAAAAGAGGCAGTAATTTTTCTAATTATTGTTGTTATTCTCTTAACGAGAGCATGGTCACATAAGTTAAATTATAATGCCACTAATTCTTTACGATGCAAGGGAGGCGTGGAGGAAAGGACAAATTCCTAAAGGGGGGGGGGTTAGTAAAAAGATTAAGAACCACTGCTCTAGATTGTTGACATATAACAAGTAACTAATAACTCAACCGCCCTTCACTATCCTTTACTATACATTCCTATAGTGCTACATGACTTTAGATATATAGCACATTTACATAACTTTTAACCATTAACCATCACATATTTACAATATAAATTCACATATATATATGTGTGTGTCTGTGTGTTTGTGCATATATGTATATATATATATATATATATATATATATATATATATATATATATATATATATATAATATATATGTATATATATTTATATTTATATGTCTATATATATATATATATTATATTTATTTCTATATATATTATATAATATTATATTATATATCATTTATATTATATCTAAAATATATATATATATTTATATATATATTATATATTATATATATATATATATAAATATATATTATATATATTATATATTATTATATATATATATATATATTTATTTTTTATATGTCTATATATATTATTATAAAATTTATATTTATATATATTATATTTATATATATATATATATATATTATATATATATATATCATATATATATATAGACATATAAATATAAATATATATACTATATATTTTATATATATATATATATATATATAGCCTATAAATATCATATATCTAATACATTTATTATATATATATTCTTTATATCTAATATTATATAAAATATATATATTATACTATATGCACATACACACAGACACACACATATATATATGTGAATTTATATTGTAAATATGTGATGGTTAATGGTTAAAAGTTATGTAAATGTGCTATATATCTAAAGTCATGTAGCACTATAGGAATGTATAGTAAAGGATAGTGAAGGGCGGTTGAGTTATTAGTTACTTGTTATATGTCAACAATCTAGAGCAGTGGTTCTTAATCTTTTTACTAACCCCCCCCCCTTTAGGAATTTGTCCTTTCCTCCACGCCTCCCTTGCATCGTAAAGAATTAGTGGCATTATAATTTAACTTATGTGACCATGCTCTCGTTAAGAGAATAACAACAATAATTAGAAAAATTACTGCCTCTTTTACAAGGGCTCATGCCCTCTTTGGGAATTACTGAGGCCCCCCTGGGGGGCACGCCACTGATCTACAGTAATGTAGAAAAGGCATGAATGTAAACGAATATATTTACAATACAAGAGATGTATTTCTGATGAAGATATAATCGAAACCGGTAAAATACATCTCTTGTATTGTGAGTGTATTCATTCTCAGTCGTACCTTTTCTACATGTGGGAATATTGGAAAGGTTAAATATGGTAAAGGAGTTTTATGGGTGAATGGGTTAACATAGGATTAGGGATGTAGGATTACATCAAGAGAAGGATATGCATGCGTCTGATGAAGGAGAATGGGTTGTCCCAAAACGAAAGTTTTTGGATTCTGTAAGGATGTCCGATAGGTTGGGAGGACAGTGGAAAAATGTGTGGAACTAAAGAGAAACATTACTAGGGAAAAATAGGGGTGGATAAGAATGTGCATCAGATAGGAGTGTTTAGATGGGTGTGGCCAATACATAAGTAGGTGAGAGCTATCTCCCAATGTCTGTTCCGATGAAATGGAGCTGACCAGGAGATTGATAGTTTTACAGTACGTAATTTATTAGTGCGAAAACCTCACCACAAAGATTGCCATCGTGTTTAGGGAAGGTCTTAAATTGGGGGTAATAATCCTTGGCTGGAGAGATAATGAGTTACAGGAGTCAGTAAAAAATAGTGAAAGAGGAAGAAGGGAGCAAGTATATGTGTTTTAAGGCAAAAAGAAGTACAGTTCTGTAGTATGACACGGGAGAGGAGGGAGGGACTATGAAAGTGTGAGTTAGGAAAGTTACTGAGAAACCAGTACCAGAGGTGGATTTGGAGCCATCATTGTAAACATGAATACGGGAGGAATGAGTGGAGACATGGTCAAGGAAATGGGTGAACAGAGAAAGGAATAGAAGTAAAGGTAGGAAGCAGGGACAGTGCGATAGTTTGGTGAGGGAAAAGTTGGTGCAAGTGAGCATAGCATCGGAGAGAGAGAAGGGTACAGCGCCAAGAGAGAAATGGCATGCCTGACTCAGTGTACAAGCTCTCAACTGGAGAGGAGCAGAAGCGCCTAGGGATAAGGGAAGACCGCAGTGGTGGATTGTATCAAAATGAGCAAGGAGGGAGGTTGAGGCAGAGTAGATATGACATCTATAATCAAGAGTAGAGAGGATCAAGGTAACATAAAGATGAAGGAGACTTTTACAATCTGAACCCCCAAATACATGGGAGAGTCTGTAAGATTCAGAGGCAGTGGTGAGCTTTTCCTTTAATGTATAAGATATGGTCTAACCAGAAAAATTTGGAGTAAAAAAAAAAATAACGTCCCACCAGGAGAATGGTAAAACCCTATAAGAAGAGTGGAGGTTGGGGACCTACATTTGCCCCAGAGGTAGAAAATGAAAACCATGGTTAGTAGCCCAGGAAGCTACTGATGATAAATTTCGGATTGAAGGAATTGGTGGAGAGATGGTATGGCTGTGCCAGAGGTGAAGATGGTTAAATCATCAATATAAAGTGAAAGATCGAGCTTCTGGTTGTAAAACTGATACAATGTCATTAACACTAGAAGGAATAAGATGGTGCTGAGCACACCACCTTTCGGGACGCCTTCGAAAATTTGTAAAGGATGATGATGGCAGAAAAGGTAATTTTGACCTGAAAAGTTGCCCAGCTCATTAGCAACTTGGAGAGGATCAGAGTTGAGTATTTCGAATAAGGATAGTTTATGGATCTGATGACAAACAGCTGAAACAGACGTAGATGTAACCGAGGTAATATTATTTCGCCAGTTAGTTGTCTTACTGTTCTGGATTGTACGACAAAGACAGGCGGATGCTCTCTTAAAGGAGATATGGGCTGATAGCTGATTAAGGGTGCCTTGTTTGTTACAGGCTGCACATTTTATTAAAAATAAATGTGTTAGACGCCTAAGGTCATGTAGCACTATAGGAAGGGACAGTAAAAGGTAGTGAAGGGTGGTTGAGTTAGTAGTTAGTTGCTGTGTCAATTATCTGTATTAATATTGAGAAGGTAATAGGTGAGTAAAGGAGTTGATGAGTGAATGGTTAAGGTAGGGTTAGGTAAGGGGATTAGAGCAAGTGACGGATATGTATGCATCTGAGGAAGGAGAACAGGTTGTCAAAGCAGAAAGTGTGAGATTCTTTAAGAATATCTGATAGGTTGGGAGGTCGGTGAAGGGAGGATAGGTGGGGTAAAGTAGAGGTACAGGCTGCATCAAAGCCAAAAATGTTTGGAACTGAATTAGGGACATTACATAGGGAACATATGGGTAGATCAGAATGTGACATCAGATAGGAGTGTGTTGATTGGGTGTGGCCAATACGTAAGCAGGTGAGAGCTGTCTCCCAACATCTGTTCCAGTGAAATGATAGTTTTACAGTATGTAATGGTTAATGGTTAAAAGCAAGATAAATGTGCTAGACATCTAAGGTCATGTAGCACTATAGTTAATGTTAGGGAAGGGTGGTTGAGTTAGTGATTAGTTGTCTAAGCTGGGCAAAGGAATTGGTGAGTGAAAGGGTTAGGGTCGGGTATGGTAAGGAGTTAGATTAGATGAAGAATATGTATGCGTTTGAGGAAAGAGAATAGGTTGTTGAAGCAAAAAGTGTGGGATTCTGTAAGGATGTCTGATAGGTTGGGAGGTCGGTGAAGGGGGGATAGGTGGGGGAAAGCAGAGGTACGAGTTGTTTCAAAACGTGGGCACGGCAATAGGATGTGTGGGATTGGAGTGTCTGGTGGTGTGTATTGACTTTATGAGAGTTAATGAGTTACATAAGGGATTCACGTGCGTAAGGAGGGAGTGGAAGGGATAGAGGGGATGGTGGGAGGGTTAATGTGGGTGGGGTTAGGGTCGGGGGGGATGGGCTGTGTTGGGAGGGGGTAGGAGGATAGGGTGTAGGGGGGATATCGTTAGGAGGAGGATGGATATCAGCAGTTACTTGGAGTGTGGAAGGAGCAGGAGTTGTAAGATTTGGAGGTTGAGTGTCAGTTTTCATTAGGTAATCTTGAATATTTTCAATGGTTTCTTCTAAGGAGTTGGTTTGGGAGTTTTGGGGGATATAGGATTTCTTGTGAGGGGGGGAAGAGAGGACTGGTGTCTCAAGCAAAGGAGTAAAGGAAGGTGGAGGTGATTGTGTGGTAGGGGAAGAGGGGGTGGAACGTTTGTTCTGTCTGTTACGGGTAGTGCGAGGAGGGAGAGGGGAAGGTGTTGGGGTTGTGGTGGTGATTGAAATATCTGTAGTAGAGATTGGAGTGTCTAGATGTAGGAGGGGTGGGTTTAGGAGAATGGTAGAATGAGCAGTATTACTGGAGTAAGGAGTAAGGGAGAAACCACGTCGACGTGCTTCTTGTCTGGCTTCACGTAGTGTGAGTCCAAGTTTGAATCTGAGAGTTGCTACCTCAGACTCAAATTTATAGGTGGGACAACCCCTATAAAATACATTATGGGGGCCGCCACAGTTGGCACATGTGCGTGATTGTGCAGGACAGTTAGATCGGGTATGGCCAGGTTGGGCACATAGTGGGCATCTGGCTGTGGAACGGCAATGTTTGGCTGGGTGTCCTAGACGCCAACAATTTTGGCACTGACGTGGAGGGGGTTGGTATGGACGAACAGGGAGGGATTCTCCTCCTATGTAGACGTTAAAGGGAAGGTCATGCCTACGGAAGGTAATTTTTTAGTGGGTTTCTTTCGATGACCTCTGGGGGGAATGGAGTAGCATTGTAGTGATGTTGCATCATAGTCTGTGAGACAGGCAAGTAGATCTTCTCCACAGTCTGACCAATCTTTGTCATAGATTGGGCAATTTGCTGGGGAGATTGAAACTGTTCCGGTGCAAGTATTGAGGGTTGGATGGGGTTCTGCAAGGATGGGGTTACCATATAGGTCTGTTAGTTTTGTTAATGCTATAGCTTGGTTTTCGGATGTTACTGTGACAAGACGGGAGCGGTCGGGTCGGCTACGGAAAGAGACTTTACCTACTTGTTTTTGGAGACATTGTTGGAAGAGAAGGGTGTTGTCAGAGTAGGAAGCTGTGGGAGGGATCACGAAAAATCGGTCCCATTTGGCTGTGCTGAAGAGGGTATTCAAAATTGTTGTAGAGATAGGGGTAGTCGAAGGGCGGGGGCATGACGAAGATGGAGTAGTGTTAAGGGAGGTAGTGTTATGGGGAGGTGGGCAATAAGGCTGTAAGGTATTAATAAGGGAGGATGGGGTGGTTGATGTTGGAGGTTGTGGGGGTAGAGGTGTTGAAGTTGAGATTGCTGGGAGAGTGGAAATGTTCCTTAAAGGTTGATTGTTGGCTACTGTACTAGTAGGTATTGATGAGGGGGTAGTTATTGCAGTGTTCGGAGCCGTGGTCAAAGGAGAGCCTGGGGTCAGGGAATCTGGTGGGTTTACATCGTTGGGGCTATTTGATAAAGGGGCAAGCCTCATTGCCCCTAATAGTGGGGATAAGTTTTCATTACTGGCCATGGTAAGCCTGGATTATGTTGGGGATAAAAACAGTCCACCCCTCAGGGTCCCCTTGAGGGGTAAGAGCTAGATAACTAAATCAGGGGAATACCGTGCCCATGGCTCCCTCAGGCCGTTCAGGACTGGCACAAAGTCAGCCTTTCATCCTTTCAGCACGGCTCTCACACCTTAGGAAGTGGATAGCAGAAGGGTTTGGTGAAGGGACAGAAACGAAAGGTGGGAAGGAAAATAAAGACCATGCAAAATTAGTTGAGTCGAGGGCTGAGTCCCAAGGTTGGGGAGTTCCCCATCATTGGGTCCCAGTCTCCTCCTCCTAAGCCCCCCCACGACAACAACGGGCAAGGGATTGGGGGGGGGGGGAGTATATTGGTATGTAATTCATTTGTATTGAGACTTAACCAGAAAGATTACCATGGGTTAAACAAGGTCTAAAAGTGGGGCTAATAATCCGTGGCTGGAATATGTTAGAAACATGGTTGGTGTGATGTGGGCATAATAGCATAGCCTGCTAGAGTATCTGCCTATTCATTGCCAGGGATTCCAACATGGCTGGGCACGAAGCAAAATCTGATAGTTTTATGTGTGTGGATAGGTAGAACAACCAGTTCTGGATCTTACAGAGAAAGGGTTGGTCGAGTGTATTAAGTGTATTGAGAGTTAATGAGTTATGGGAGTCAGTAAAATAGTGACAGAGGAAGAAGAGAGTATAGATGTTATAAAGCAAAGAGGAGTGCATACAATTCTGTAGTATGGACACTGGATTCATAGCCTCTGGGCTAGTACAGTGGTAATGTGTCTCATCCGAGGGGTCGGCGGTTCGCGCCCCGCCCAGGCGCGAGAAGTTGCAATTGTCGCCCGGAGGTTACTGCTGTGGCTGGCCACCACGGCGGGTAAGGCTAGGTTCAGCCGAGTCAGCACCAGCTGACACACGTGAGCGAGTCGGCATCGACACAGGTCGGGCTCCCTCGTAGTATAGCCCGGGCGAAGCTAAGCTTCGCATATCGGACTTATCCTTATCCTTACTGGATTCAGGAGGGAGGGGGTATTTGAAAGTGTGAGTTGGGAAGGTTACTGTGAAATCAGCATCGGAGGTGCATTTAGAGCCATCCATGTAAACATGAATTCTGGAGGAATGAATGGAGACATGGTCAAGGAAATGGGGGTGAGAAGGAGAGCGGGGGGGGGGGGTATCTGATTTTGGTGGGTCAGCGAAAACAGAGGAGCAAATATAGGGGTAAGTATGGAGGGACAGAATGAACAGAAAACAGAAAAGGTCAGAAATGGGGAAAAGGGGAATGGGAGAGGAGGGTATCCATGCGAATGAAGAAAGGAGTAGGTAAATGTGGAAAAGAAACAAAGGTAGGAAGTAGGGATTGTGGGATAGTTTAGTGACGGAAAGTTGGTGGAATCGAGTATAGCATCGGAGAGAGAGAAGGGTACGGCGTTAAGAGAGAGATGGCATGCCTGATTCAGTGCACAGGCTCTCAACTGGAGAGGAGCGGAAGGCACCTAGGGCTAAGCAGTGTGGATTCTTTCAAGATGAGCAAGGATGGAGGTTGAGGCAGAGGAGAGGAGAGTGACAGTGGAGAGGATCAAAGTAACATGCAGATGAAGTAGCTTTGCGATCTGAACCACAGGATATATGGGACAGAGTTTGTAGGATTCAGAGGAAGCAGCAAGCTTTTTCTTTAATGCAAAGATATGGTCTCGCCAGGATAATTTGTAGTAAAAAAATAACGCCAATAATGTTTGCGAAAGAAAAGGATGGGGAAAAGATTTGGAGGTAGAAAAGCAGAATACATGGTTAGTGGCCCAGGAAGATACTGCTATTGCAGACTGAAGGAACTGGTGGTGATTTGGTATGGATGTACCAGATGCGAAGATGGATAATCATCAACATATAGTGGTGATCGGGCTGTCAGGGGTAAAATTGAGACGACTTTGGCAAGAAGGAACTATGAGACGCCTTTGAACTGAGAAATGATGATGTTGCAGAGGCAATTTTGACCTGGAAAGTGCGTTTGGAGAGGAAAGACCTTATAAAGACATCCATGTTTCCACATATGCCTAGGAAGGACAATTTTTGGAGAATATGGTACCGTCATATGCTTTTTCTAAGTCAAAGAATATGGCTAATACGGATTCATGGCATTGTAGTGTTGGTTCATATATTGGTGATATCAAGGTTCATTTAAATCTCATTTCCAGTCATCTTTGATATTCATTCACTATGAAATATATAATTTAATCATTAATTTGTAAAATATATAATTTAATCATTCATTTGTAAAATATATAATTTAATCACTCATTTGTAAAATATATAATTTAATCATTCATTTGTGAATATATCATTAAATAGAAAAAAAAATAATTAGGGGGAAATATCCCAAAGTTCAACTTATTTATTTTCCTTTTTTTCCCAACACCAACATATACATGAAATGCAAGTCCGGAACTTTATAATCACTTTGCGAGATGCGAGATCTATCACCACGATTTTCGTTACTTAACTTGTACTGTGTTTTCCGGCTTCTCCCTCAGTCAAGTGCAGCCAAGGTCGGTCTGCCCGCTAGACATTCCCGGGCAGCCCAAGTCACATTCCCGCTCTCTAGTTTGCGTCAGGAAAATTTCCACATGCGGACTACCGAGGTGTATAATTACGTAGCAGGGCATTTGCTTAAGCTTGTACGGATGTTTTTTTTGTTAATCTCATCGCTCATTGTCGTGGAATTCACTACAGCGTGCAATGCAAGTGTAATATATGTCTCGAAATAAGCAAGGGAATCAGCTGTATTTCGGGCACAGCAGAAACCAGACTGGGAAGGAGAGAGAAGATTGTGATTCAAAATACCACATTAAGTGGAAGTTAACCATTCGCTCTAGTAGTTTGCATAAGCAGCTAGTTACAGCAATGGGGCGGTAATCTTGAGGGAGGGTACCCAATTTATTGGGTTTCAAGAACGGGGGGGGGGGGGGGAGAGAGCTTCTCGACAATTAGAAGGAAAATTTTCTGATGTCCATATGTGGTTCAAAATAGTTAATAGGAAGGATAGGGAGGAAGATGGGAGGTGTTGGAGCGTACGGTAGTGAATACCGCCAGGGCCTTCATGACTGCTGTGACATGACTGTAAGGCAGCATTGAGTTCAGAGGAAGAAAAAGGTGCATTATAGGACTCAGCATAGACTAGGGTGAAGATGATGGGGGTGCATTCCCTGGTGGTCTTAATAGAAGAAAAGTGTGGAGAAAGATCAGAACCACTACTGACCTAACTGAAATAAGTCACCTAGTTCATTAGCGATTTGGAGAGGCTCAGAGATGAGAGTATCTCGAATATGGAGGGTGGGGGATGGATGAGGGGGATGTTTGCCTGATTATTTATGGATCCGGCACCAAACAGTTGAGATAGATGTAGATGTAATTGAGGAAACACTTGCCAGCTATTTGTTTTACTGTTTCTGATTGTACGATGAAGATAAGTGGATGCTCTTTTAAAGGAGATAAGAGCTGATAATTGATTTGGAGTGTCTCGTTTGTAGTGGTAACTGTTCCAGGCTGCACGTTTTAAATAAAGTGCTTTAGCACAATCGGAATTCCACCAAGGAACACATTTAGTGGTATAAGCTCTTGAGATTCAAGGAATGGCTCTATAGGCAGCTCTTAGGACTGTAGTTGTGAAATACTGTATTTTATCTGAAATGGATGAAAAGGGGGTGGGGGGGGTGGGTGGTATGGAAATCAAAAACAGATGGAAATCTGAAA